>NW_026652277.1:93055784-93298294 GCF_009828535.3 Hylobates moloch | reverse complement strand
TAGAGGTGTTTGTAGTATTCTCTGATGGTAGATTGTATTTCTGTGGGATCGGTGGTGATATCCCCTTTATCATTTTTTATTGCGTCTATTTGATTCTTCTCTCTTTTCTTCTTTATTAGTTTTGCTAGCAGTCTATCAATTTTGTTGATCTTTTCAAAAAACCAGCTCCTGGATTCATTAATTTTTTGAAGGGTTTTTTGTGTCTCTATTTCCTTCAGTTCTGCTCTGATTTTAATTATTTCTTGCCTTCTGCTAGCTTTTGAATGTGTTTGCTCTTGCTTTTCTAGTTCTTTTAATTGTGATGTTAGGGTGTCAATTTTGGATCTTTCCTGCTTTCTCTTGTGGGCATTTAGTGCTATAAATTTCCCTCTACACACTGCTTTGAATGTGTCCCAGAGATTCTGGTATGTTGTGTCTTTGTTCTCGTTGGTTTCAAAGAACATCTTTATTTCTGCCTTCATTTCGACAGCTGTGTTCTCATAGCGTCTTCTGCATTTGATCTGCTGTGGTATTTGACAGAAAGGTATGATGAAGAAAAGCTGGCCTCACATAGTTATGTACTTGGAAAAGGGAAGATCTCACAGATCCACTGGAAGAGTTTTGTAGAGCTGAGGGTCCTCCAACCACATTTCCAAGAACTGCTGAGCTGGTTTAAGTAGGAATGGCGATACTAAATAAGAATCTTTGGAACAGCTAGCAGAGCCACACCCCACTACAGCATTGGCTGGAGAAGAAGGTAGCTGTTGCCTATAATGTGAGCTAGTTTTACCTCTATAGGCAGGAACCTATAGTGTGTGGTTGTGTGTGCAGCCACCACCACAGGGGCCCCAGAACCCCTGTGTCCCAATGACTTCCTTTTCACCACGTTTAACCCATTTCTGAATGACTGTCTTGTGTGGATATATCACACTGATATATCCGTGTGATGAACACTGAAGTCAGATGCTTGCACTCCAGTGGAGGCTGGGAGGTGTGGTTTTACTGAACTCTGTGGGTAAGGCAGACTTCACACAGAGGAATTGTCAGATATAGAGACGGTGTTCAAAAGATTTTAGACAGATACAAATGTTACTTGTCCACTATCATCATCTAGTTGAGAATCAGTTTCACTGGGGCATACAATATAGATGTGTAAAATATATAAAATGTGTTGCAAAAATGTAAAAATAAAATTTAATAATCCCAGGCCGGGTGCGGTGGCTCACGCCTGTAATCCCAGCACTTTGGGAGGCTGAGGCGGGCAGATCACGAAGTCAGAAGTTCGAGACCAGACTGTTCAACATGGTGAAACCCCATCTCTACTAAAAATACAAAAATTAGCCAGGCATAGTGGTGTGTGCCTGTAATCCCAGCTACTCGGGAGGTTAAAGCAGGAGAATCCTTGAACCCAGGGAGTGGAGGTTGCAGTGAGCCGAGATCGCCCCACTGCACTTTAGCCTGGGCGACAGCGAGACTCCGTCTCAAAAAAAAAAAAGAAAAAAAAAAAGATTTAAATAATCCCTAAAGCATCTTCAATATCCATTCCTCTTCCTTTGAAGAATACTTCCATAGAGATTAGGGTTTGAGCCTGTAATTTATTTGTGTGCCTTACACAGCATTGGTTAATGAATATGAAGGTTACTCAATAATAACTTATGAACATTACTTAAAATTCTGTAACATCCTATATTCTTTTGGAATAAGGCTTATATATATTTAGGCCGTGTATTTCTAACTTAGTTTTACCAAATAGAATCTTGTCTGATGCCTAGAAACCACAAATACCCCTAATTAGCTGTTGCTTGTAAAAAGGAATCGTGGACAGATTGAGAATGGAGTTTGTTATTGATGCAGGTGTGACAAGGAAATGAAAAAAGAGCTTTTAGAAGCAGCTTATAGTATTGGGAGTTGAAAACATGCACAAGGAAGAAACTAGAATTGTGTTTTTGCAGGGCTTGTCTTTTCGTAGCTCCTTTGGAAAAATTTGAATTTATAAACTGAGATGTTATAGACTGTGGCCTGTAACCATTATCTTTAAACATTGTATTTTCCTTAGCACAAGAAGTCACTGTATGCAAACTGGCATCTGAAACTTTAATGGGATATAAAATTTGGATTCTTTGCCAGAAGACTTTCATATTTTGTCTCATCCTGAAGTCAGTGACTCAGCTAGATTCCTTATTTTTAAAAGTGCTTACATGAGATTTTGTTTTGATAGTTATCCCTCATTTTAATTCTGCTGCTCGGAAATGTCAGGATTTCTGAGTAGATTGTCTCATATCAAACCTGAGCCCTTGATGAGATGAGTCACAGCCTTCTATCATCCTCCATACCTACGTACTAAATGTTTCACCTAGGCAAAACAATCCAAGTATTTTTATTGCCCAGTTTTATATAGATTAATGCTGACTAGAATGCCCGCTTTCTTTCTCTACCAACACATAGCTCTTCTCTCCTCTTTCAGTCCTTTCTGGAATAGGGATAGGTATAAATTAGATACATAAAGTGACTTTCTCTACTTTAAAAAAGAAAAAAAAGTATGACTCATGTCATACATTTAGTGCTGTTCCAGCTAATTAATCCTGGCTGTGATGGTTAATTTTAGGTATCAACTTGACTGAGTTAAGGATTGCCCAGATAGTGGGTAAAACATTACTTCTGGCTGTGTCTATGAGGGTGTTTCCTGAAGCAATTAGCATTTGAATCAATAGCCTGAGTTAAGATCACCCTCACCATTGTGGGCATGTATCATCCAACTGTCGAGGGCCTGGAAAGAACAAAAAGGGAGAGAAAGAATGAATTTGCTGCCTCTTCTGGAGCTGGGACATCCATCTTCTCCTGCCCTCAGACATCAGAGCTCTAGGTTCTCAGGCCTCTGGACTCTGGGACTTGCACCAGTGGCCTCCCAGCTTTTCAGGCCTTCAAACTGAGAAAGAATTACATCACCAGTTTCTCCGGTTCTCCAGCTTACAAATGGCATATGTGGTACTTGTTGGCTTCTATAATCTTGTGAGCCAATTCCTATAACAAAGCATCTCTTATAGATTCTATGTATCTTACTGGTTCTGTTTCTCTGGAGCACCCTAATACAATGACCATGCCTGGTCAACCTGTCACTGCAGCAACCCCTTATCCCTCATGTAGATGTCATGGCTGGCATGCAGAACACTTCCCTTCTACACATCTGGCTTTGTTCTCCATTCTAACCTTTTGGAGAGCATTTTCATTCTGAAGGGGTTAGAATGCCACAAATTACATTTCTAGTGAGTTATGCATGCAAATTAAGTTCTGCCAATTAGATGCATTTATTGTGATTTGAAAGGGAATGTGAGGGAAGGCTACCTTCCCACTGCTGGTTTTTCTCGCTGGCTGATACAGTTGTGGAGATCTTGAATTTGTCTGCAGCAGCACTCCACTCTGTAGTTACTAGTCTTGTGGGGACAGTCATTTCCTTGATTAGGCTACATTACCTGGCAAAGGTGACGGGATAGTCACTCCAGGGATCGTGTTACCTTTTATAAGACTCTGCTGTAGCCTACTGGAGGCAGATTCTCCTGCTGGCTTTGAAGAGGTAAACTGCCATCTTGTGAAAGCACCATTGGCTGAGACCTGAGGGTGGCCTGTAGGAGCTGAAAATGATCTGTAGCTGACAGCCAGCAAGAAAACAAGGACCTCATTCCTACCCCCTTAAGACTGTGAATTCTGCCAGCCATCTAAATGAGGTTCAACACAGAGGACTCCAAACCTCAGGTGAGGTCCCAGCCCTGCCCAACACTTTGATTTCAGCCTAGTGAGACCCTGAGCAGAAGACCCTACTAACTGATTCCCAGTCTTCTGACCTGTGGAAAAGAAACTGTGAACTAATAAATGTGTGCTGTGCTAAGCCACTACCTTTGTGGTGATTTCTTAACAATAGAAAAGTCTTACAGTATTCAACTTGCTATTACTAGGACATTGACCTCCAGAGCAATGACTGGGCAGGCTTTAAGACCTTGTCCTCCCCTTTCTTGTAATGTGGGTAACTGGATCCTTATTTTGATTATTTATACACAAAATCCCTCTAAGATTTGCTCTGCTAAACTCTTGCCACTATCTCTCTCAAGAGAAATGAAGCCCTACTACCTACAGACATTCTTCCATATGCCAGCTTCCTGTTGATCAACAATAGTTTAAATAGTTACTGCTCTTGGATTCCTTCTTGCCATGTCTGCCTACATAAAATGTACTGCTCTTGTTACTTTACAGTAGATCCCCTTTCCCTATGAGCTATGAGCCACATATGTGAGAGTTAACACCTACTACTTACTGCAATAACTTATATGTATATAATTTATGTATATAATATAATATGTAATATATATCTATGTACTGTGTTAGGCCTGCTAGACTGAACTTCCTTCAGCTGTATACAGCCTGATCCTTGCTCACCACCCAGAAGGTGGTTGTGTTTCCTTCTCAAACAGCCCCTTCTCTAGTTTATGTAGCTCAGCATTCTGGAATTGGGCTCAGGATACTAGAACTAGGCCAATTAGGCCTTTTAAGTGATACAGAATAATTAATCCTATTCAAAGTCATTCAAAAAACATCTATAATGCTTTTTTTTTCTTTTTTTTCTTTTTTTTTTTGAGACAAGGTCTTGCTCTGTCACCCAGGCTGGAGTCCAATGGCATGATCTCGGCTCACTGTAACCTCCACCTCCGGGGTTCAAGTGATTCTCCTGCCTCAGCCTTCTGAGAAGCTGGGATTACAGGCGCCCGCCACCATGCCCGGCTAATTTTTGTATTTTTTAGTAGAGATGGGGTTTCACCATGTTGGCCAGGCTGGCCTTGAACTCCCGACCTCACATGATCCACCCGCCTCAGCCTCCCAAAGTGCTGGGATTACAGGAGTGAGCCACCGCGCCTGGCCTGCTATTTGTTTTAATTTAGAAAATATGAGAAAAATCTTTAAAACTTTAAATTGCTATAAAATGTGTTATGCTAAATTTTTTTAGTTATTAGATAAAATGCACCATTTTTCAAAATACTAAAAGATTTGGACTCTCCTAAGATTTCTAATATCAATATAAGAAAGCTAGTAAAAAGTTCCACCTCGAAGTGCAGAGGGCAAGTGATGATTGACAAAGGTGGGAAGTGTTTGAGGAAGATGAGGCTGGGAGAGGTCAAGCTAATTGATATGGTTTGGATTTGTGTCCCTGCCCAAATCTAATGTTGAATTGTAATCCCCAGTGTTGGAAGAGAGGCTTGCTAGGAGGTAATTGGATCATAGGGGTAGACTTCCCCCTTGCTGTCCTTGTGATAGTGAGTGAGTTCTCATGGGACCTGGTTGTTTAAAAGTGTAGCAGGAGAGAGGGATCATCATGGTACATGGGAGGCAAGACTAGATTGCAGCTCTGGACACAGCAGCGTGCAGAGGCCCGCATTGTGAATTTAAGCTCCAGATCAACTGCAAGAACAAACCAGTAATCCTGAAAGGACCCACAGACCTCTGAAGGAAGCGGACTGCTCCTGCAGGACCCAGGAGACACCCCAAATATATTCTGTGAGTGCCCTAACAGTGGAGGTGGGAAAGGGAGACCCTTGTCTCCAGAACACACACCCCCACTGGAGAAGCTGAAGGTCTGTTTGTGGGAGAAGTTTCTGACCTTGCCTGGAGCTGAGTCAATTTAGAGAGCCAAGTGAAATACAGGGGTAGAGGAAGCAGCAGAAAGGCCCTGGGAGCTTGCTGGGTTCCCAGGCAGCCCATTCCCACCTGGCACCACAGGGATCCATCGGAAGAGTGGCCAGAGGAGCAAGGGGTAAAACTCCACTGGGAGAAGGAAAGCTCTAGCTGAACTTTGTAACAATTTGAGCTGGGTGAGAAGCCTCTTGGCCAGAACCTGGGGCAAGGTGCAAATCTGGTGTGCAGACTCCACAGGTGGGGAAGAACCAAGCTCTTTTCTTTCACAGCTGGGAAGTGGGTAGCCTGGGGCAAGTTTTCATGCCCATCTCGGCCACCACCTGGTAACAGATTCAGGGCTGTTGGGTGGGGCACGGTGGGAGTGAGACCGAATCTTCGATTTTTGTGGGAGGTGGGTGAGGCCTACAACTGCTGGGTGAGGCCTATAACTGCTGGCTTTCCCCCATGTCCCTGACAACCTGCATGACTCGGCACAGGCAGCGATAATCCTCCTAGGTACACAACTTCAGTGACCCGGGAATCTTACCCCCATCCCTAACAGCAGCAAGACCCACCCAAGGAGAGTCTGAGCTCAGACACACCTATCCCTGCCCCCACCTGATGCTCCTTCCTTACCCACCCTGGTAGCTGAAGACAAAGGGCATATACTCTTGGGAGTTCTAGGGCCTTGCCCACCACCAGTACCTCTCCATACTACCATAGCTGATGCTTTCTGGAAAGTGCCACCTCCTGGCAGGAGGTCAAACAGCACAAAAATAGAGCATTAAACCACCAAAGTGGCTGGGCGCGGTGGCTCATGCCTGTAATCTCAGCACTTTGGGAGGCCAAGATGGGTGGATCACCTGAGGTCAAGAGTTCGAGACCAGCCTGGCCAACATGGCAAAACCCCCTCTCTACTAAATCTACAAAAATTAGCCAGATGTGTTGGTGGGCATCTATAATCCCAGCTACTTAGGAGGCTGAGGCAGGGACAATCGCTTGAACCCGAGAGACAGAGGTTGCAGTGAGCTGGGATCACACCACTGCACTCCACCCTGGGTCTCAAAAAAAAACAAAAAAAAAAAACCAAAGCTAACCCTCATGGAGCCCATTGAACCCCCCTGCCACCTCCACCAGAACAGGCACTGGTATCCATGGCTGAGAGACCCATAGATGGTTCACATCACAGGACTGTGTGCAGGCAACCCCCAGTACCAGACTGGAGCTGGGTAGACTTGCTGGATGGCTAGACCCAGAAGAGAGACAACAATCACTGCAGTTCAGCTCACAGGAAGCCACATCCCTTGGAAAAGGGGGAGAGTACTGCATCAAGGGAACACCCCATGGGAGAAGAGAATCCAAACAGCCTTCAGCCCTAGACCTTCCCTCTGACAGAGCCTACCCAAATGAGAAGGAACCAGAAAACCAAGTCTGGTAATATGACAAAACAAGGCTCTTTAACACTCCCAGAAAATCACATTAGTTCACCAGCAATGGATTCAAACAAAGAGAAACAGCTGATTTACCTGAAAAAGAATTCAGGAGGTTAGTTATTAAGCTAATCAAGGAGGCACCAGAGAAAGGTGAAGCCCAATGCAAGGTAATCCAAAAAACGATACAAGAAGTGAAGGGAGAAATATTCAAGGAAATAGATAGCTTAAAGAAAAAGCAATAAAAAATTCAGGAAACTTTGGGCACAATTTTAGAAATGCAAAATGCTCTGGAAAGTTTCAGCAATAGAATTAAAGAAATAGAAGAAAAATTCACAGCTCAAAGACAAGGTATTCAAATTAACCCAATCCATCAAAGACAAAGAAAAAAGAATAAGAAAATATGAATAAATTCTCCAAGAATTCTGGGATTATGTTAAACAACCAAACCTAAGAATAATTGGTGTTCCTGAGGAAGGAGAGAATTCCAAAAGCTTGGAAAACATATT
Organism: Hylobates moloch; assembly: GCF_009828535.3. Lineage (NCBI taxonomy): Eukaryota > Metazoa > Chordata > Mammalia > Primates > Hylobatidae > Hylobates > Hylobates moloch. The sequence goes on along the minus strand of NW_026652277.1, from coordinate 93,290,718 downwards.
TCGGGGAATAACCAAGGAAAATTTCCCTGGCCTTGCTAGAGACCTAGACATCCAAATACAAGAAGCACAAAGAACACCTGGGAAATTCATCACAAAAAGATCATCATTGCCTAGGCACATTGTCATCAGGTTATCCAGAGTTAAGATGAAGGAAAGAATCTTAAGAGCTGTGAGACAGAAGCACCAGGTAACCTATAAAGGAAAACCTGTCAGATTAACAGCAGATTTCTCAGCAGAAATCCTACAAGCTAGAAGGGATTGGGGCCCTATATTCAGCCTCTTCAAGCAAAACAATTATCAGCAAAGAATTTTGTATCCAGCAAAACTAAGCATCATCTATAAAGGAAAGATACAGTCTTTTTCAGACAAACAAATGCTGAGGGAATTCACCATTACCAAAGCACCACTCCAAGAACTGCTAAAAGGAACTCTAAATTTTGAAACAAATCTTGGAAACATATCAAAATGGAACCTGTGTAAAGCATAAATCACATAGGACCTATAAAACAAAAATACAAGTTAAAAAGCAAAAACAAACAAAAAAAAAACAAAGTACACAGGAAACAAATAGCACGATGAATGCAATGGTACCTCACATTTCAATTCTAACATTGAATGTAAATGGCCTAAATGCTCTACTTAAAAGATACAGAACTGCGGAATAGACAAGAACTCACCAACCATCTGCTGCCTTCGAGAGACTCACCTAACACATAAGGACTCACATAAACTTAAAGTAAAGGGGTGGGAAAAGGTATTGCATGCAAATGGACACCAAAAGCAAGCAGGGGTAGCTATTCTTATACCAGACAAAACAAACTTTGAAGGAACAGCAGTTGAAAGAGACAAAGAAGGACATTATATAATGGTAAAAGACCTTGTCCAGCAGGAATATATCACAATCCTAAACATACAAGCACCTAACACTGGAGCTTCCAAATTCATTAAAAAATTACTAATAGACCTAAGAAATGAGATAGACAGCAACACAATAATAGTGGGGGATTTCAATACTCCAATGACAGCACTAAACAGACCATCAGGACAGAAAGTCAACAAAGAAACAATGGATTTAAACTATACATTGGAACAAATGGACTTAACAGATATATACAGAACATTCCATCCAACAACTGCAGAATACACATTCTATTCAACAGCACATGGAACTTTCTCCAAGATAGACCATGTGACAATAAATTAACAAGCCTAAATAAATTTAAATATATTTATTTAAAATTTATGTAAATTATTTTAAAAATTTAAATATATTTATTTAAAATATAAAAAAATATAAAACAAGCCTAAATAAATTTAAGAAAATTGAAATTATATCAAGCACTCTCTCAGACCACAGTGGAATAAAACTGGAAATCAACTCCAAAAGGAACCTTCAAAACCATGCAAATACATGGAAATTAAATAACTTGCTCCTGAATGAGCATTGGGTCAAAAACGAAATCAAATGGAAATTAAAAAATTCTTCAAACTGAATGACAATAATGACACAACATACCAAAACCTCTTGGACACAGCAAAGGCAGTCCTAAGAGGAAAGTTCATACCCTAAACACCTATATCAAAAAGACTGAAAGAGCACACACTGACATTCTAAGGTCACACTTCAAGGAACTGGAGAAAGAAGAACAAAGCAAACCCAACCCCAGCAGAAGAAAGGAAATAACCAAGATCAGAGCAGAACTAAATGAAATGGAAACAAAAAAAACACAGAAGATAAATGAAACAAAAAGCAGGTTCTTTGAAAAGATAAATAAGATTGATAGACCATTAGCAAGTTTTTTTTGTCTCTTTTGCCATTTTAATTGAAGCAATCCTATTTTTTTAAACTCTCTCTTATAAGCACCAAATTTTAATATCTAAGTCAATTTTTGAGGAAAGAAACACCATCAAGATCTTCCCTCCAGCAAAACAATGATGTTCACTCCTCCAAATATCCAAATTGAAGATCTACCAAAACAAAAACAAAAACAAAAGCCCACAGAGAAATAAAAAAGAACAAAAATCACATTCTAATGGGGGGGTCTTTGCTGTGCTGCCTAACCATCCTTCATCTGACTTTCAAAAAAAATAACATCCTAAGCTCATCAAAATATACATTTTCCATTTGCTTTTTTAAATTAAAAATAATTATTGAAAAAAGGAAAATTTTAAGGAATTCACAATCAATTGCCTGACTCATTTCGATGTCATGTACAGCATATGGAGGTCAGGAAGGCTATTTGCAGCACATTGATTAGGGGCTACTGATCTTCAGGGTTTAGCTTTCTTCCAAACAGTGTAAAATACCCACAATTCCAAGTATGAAGGGACACAGAGGATCTTCTTTGAAAATCCCACAAGACAGTACAGGCACCCCAGCTGTTCTTCATAGAGCGGCAGCGCTTCTGTCAGATTGACACAGTTCCCCGTGTAAAATATTTCCCATCCTGTTTCAACACTTTCATTGAGAGGTCAAGAATCAGTCTGAGAAACTCCCATGTGGAATCTTCTTCTGGAGACGTGGAGATTGGAACAGCTGTCAAATCGTTAATCACATAATCAAATTCTCTCCCTTCTTTGGCATACCTCTTCAGTTCCAGAATACAGTCTTCTATTAGAACCTGATAGCAGTCTCCTTTAAGATTGTCTAAGACATCGCCACACGTTTTTCGCATGTATTTCTTACACCCATCAATCACCATTTGGTCAATCTCTACCATAGTGACCATCTTTGGTTTTAGTTTGACTATTTCACACAATATGCCTCCATTTCCACCTCCCAGAATGAGTACATCTTTGCCAATGTAATCTTCTTTGCCACTGCCCATGATGGCCCGGGTATATGCCAAATCACTGTCTGCCAAATTAACATCCCCACTAAGGATGAGAATATTTCCAAACTGCTTCAAGTGTAGAATTTTTATATTTTGATAAGGTGAATCTTCGTCATATACCACTTCATCTATGTCATATTCAACCAGGCGCCCATCAGTGGTGGGCCAATATCTGTCAATGGCTCCTCCTTGCACTATGGGTGGTAATCGTTTCACCCGCCCAGTACTGTCCTGACTCAATTCTTTCATTCTTTCTTCTACTTTGTTCAAAATACTGTCGATCTCTTCTTTGTCTTGTGCATCACCATCATAACTCTGAAGGTCCAGCAACACCAATCCATGTGGGTAAATTCTCAAATTGGCAAAGCTGCCATTCTTCTTTGTGTAGGTTGCTAAATAGCCATGGTCCTGCCAGGTGTGCACCGACTCCGCCATCCCCTGCTCCTGGAAAATGGACTGCAGGCCTTTTAGAATGGTCTCACCATCAGTTTTGGCGCCGAGCATGAAGTTAAGCGTGCTGTGCTGCGCTGCTGCCATAGTGAGGCGAGGCCCTGTGCCATGCCTGGGGGAGCGGCCGTGGGAGACTGGGGGGCCGCGCGACGTGTCAGGCTGTGGCCAGTGGGGAGTGCCGACCATTAGCAAGATTAACCAAGAAAAGAAGAAAGAAAATCCAAATAACCTCACTAAGAAATGAAACATGAGATATTACAACTGACACCACTGAAATACAAAAGATCATTCAAGGCTACTATGAGTATCTTTATACACATAAATAGAAAACCTAGAAAAGATGGATAAATTCCTGGAAAAATACAACCCTCCTAGCTTAAATCAGGAAGAATTAGATACCCTGAACAGACCAATAACAAGTGGCAAGATTGAAATAGTAATTTAAAAGTTACCAAAAAAAGAAAGTCCAGGACCAGACAGATTCACAGCAGAATTCTACCAGACATTCAAACAAGAATTGATACCAATCCTTTTGACACTATTCGACAAGAAAGAGAAAGAAGGAACCCTCCCTAATTTGTTCTATGAAGCCAGCATCACCTAATACCAAAACCAGGGAAGGACATAACCAAAAAAGAAAACTACAGACCAATATTGCTGATGAACATAGATGCTAAAACCCTTAACAAAATACTAGCTAACCGAATCCAACAACATATCAAAAAGATAATCCACCATGATCAAATGAGTTGCATACCAGGGATACAGGAATGGTTTAACATACACAAGTCAATAAATGTGATACACCACATAAACAGAATCAAAAACAAAAATCACATGATCATCTCAATAGATGCAGAAAAACCATTCGACAAAATCCAGCATCGCTTTATGATTAAAACTTCAGCAAAATCGGAATACAAGGGACATACGTTAATGTAATAAAAGCCATCTATGACACACCCACAGCCAACATAATACTGAATGGGAAAAGTTGAAAGCATTCTCTCTAAGATCTGGAAGAAGACAAGGATGCCCACTTTCACCACGCTCCTTCAACATAGTACTGGAAGTCCTAGCCAGAGCAACCAGACAAGAGAAAGAAATAAAGGGCATCCAAATTGGCAAAGACGAAGTCAAACTGTCACTACTGACAACATGATCCTTTACCTTGAAAACTCTAAAGACTCCTCTGGAAAGCTCCTAGAACTGATAAAAGAATTCAGCAAAATTTCTGGATACAGGATTAATGTACACAAATTAATAGCTCTTCTATACATCAACAGCGACCAAGCAGAGAATCAAATCAAGAACTCAACAACTTTCACAATAGCTGCAAAAAATAAAATAAAATACTTAGGAATATATCTTACCAAGGAGTTGAAAGACCTCTACAAGGAAAACTACAAAACACTGCTGAAAGAAATCATAGATGACGCAAACAAATGGAAACACATCCCATGCTCATGGATGAGCAGAATCAATATTGTGAAAATGACCATACTGCCCAAAGCAATCTACAAATTCAATTCAATCCCAATCAACATAGTGCCATCATTCTTCACAGAATTAGAAAAAACAATTCTAAAATTTATGTGTAACCAAAAAAGAGCCCACACAGCCAAAGCAAGACTAAGCAAAAATAACACTTCTGGAGGCATCACACTACCTGATTTCTTTCTTTCTTTCTTTCTTTCTTTCTTTCTTTCTTTCTTTCTTTCTTTCTTTCTTTCTTTCTTTCTCTCTTTCTCTTTCTTTCTTTTTTCTTTCTTTCTTTCTTTCCTTTCTTTCTTTCTTTCTTTCTTCTTTCTTTCTTTCTCTCTCTCTGTCTTTCTTTCCTTTCTCTCTCTCTCTCTCTCTTTCTTTCTTTTTTGAGATGGTGTCTCACTCTCTGTTGCCCAGCCTGGAGTGCAGTGGCGTGGTCTCAGCTCAGTGCAACCTCTGCCTCCCAGGTTCAAGGGATTCTCCTGCCTCAGCTTCCTGAGTGCCTGGGATTACAGGCACCTGCCACAATGCCTGGCTATTTTTTTTGTATTTTTAGAGAGATGGGGTTTCACCATATTGGCCAGGCTGGTCTCGAACTCCTGACCTCATGATCCACCTGCTTTGGCCTCCTAAAGTGCTGGGATTACAGGCATGAGCCACTGCACCTGGCCCTGATTTCAAATTCTACTATAAGGCCATAGTTACCAAAACAGCATGGTACTGGAATAAAAATAGGCACATAGACCAATGGAACAGAATAAAGAACCCAGAAATAAACCTAAATACTTACAGCCAACTGATCTTTGACAAAGCAAACAAAAACATTGAGGAAAGGACACCTTATTCAACAAATGATGCTGGGATAACTGGCAAGCCACATGTAGGAGAATGAAACTGGATCCTCATCTCTCACCTTATACAAAAATCAACTCAAGATGGATTAAGGACTTAAACCTAAGACCTAAAACTATAAAAACTCTAGAAGATAACATTGGAAAAACCCTTCTAGACATTGGCTTGGGCAAGGATTTCATGACCGAGAACCCAAAAGCAAATGCAATAAAAACAAAGATAAACAGCTGGGACCTAATTAAACTAAAGAGTTTTTGCATGGCAAAAGGAACAGTCAGTATGGTAAACAGACAGCACACAGAGTGGGAGAAAATCTTCACAATCTATAAATCTGACAAAGGACTAATATCCAGAATCTACAACAAACTCAAGCAAATTGGTAAGAAAAAAACAATCCCACCAAAAAGTGGGCTAACGACATGAATAGACAAGTCTCAAAAGAAGATATACAAATGGCCAGCATTTGTATATGAAAAAAATGCTCAACATCACTAACTTTTCACAATTAATAGAACACTCCAGATTATTTGTATTCGGGTTTTATTGAGAAAATCTGAAAAGAATTGACTAGAAATGCGAATCAATCTATGAGTACAGCCAGTGCCAAAATAACAGAATAAAGATTCTCACCGTGTTCAGATACTTTCCAAAATTTAAAATAATTAAAATGTAAAAGGCAAAAATAGTTTCAGAAAAGAATAAGACTGACATTTTCAGATGTTCTGCCAAAACAAAGCTGCCTCTTCTGTCGCGTAGCAGCCTGACAGGCATGATCACCGATGGGCAAATGAGGGGCCGTTGATTCCCTACAAATCCAGCCCCCTACCCACCTCCACACCACCCCCTCTGCAGTCGGTCAAGGGAACCAAGTCACCACTCCAGAGTCAGGTCACTGGAAAGATGCTTAGGCGTGAAATGTCATAGCTATTCCAGTAATTGAAGCATAAGACATATCCTATTTTTCTACTAGAAACATTTTTAGGGCACACTCAGAACCAGTTTAAGACCTACATATCATGATTTAATTTAAGCATTCTCAGAAAACTTTCTTTTCTCCAAGTTTTCCCCACTGAACTTTACAATTTTCCTCACATTAGAGGCATGCTGAGTTGGCCCTCTAGATGCACACCTGTCACAGTTTAAGGGATTAAGGTGCAAGTGAATTTGTGTATCTTATGAGACTATGCTAATTGTGTTTTACATATTCATTGCCACTTGGCCTTATGCAATCTCTTGTGGAAAGAGATCAGAAATGTCATTTTTTTTATTGTTAATTAAGCTTTTATTATGAAAATTTTCAAAATACAGAAAGGTAGAACAGTATACTGTGTGTCCCCATGTACCCATCACCCAAATTTAATGGTTGTCAATGTTTATCAACAGTTATTCACTTTGTTTAATTTATCCCCTTATAAATTGTTCCCTCTCTGAGATATTTTAAGGCAAACGATTTCAGACTGGATGTGTAAATTTTGATGTAGATGAATTTTTATTTTTTGAGATGGAGTCTTGCTCTGTTGCCCAGGCTGGAGTGCAGTGGCATGATCTTGGCTCACTGCAGCCTCCACTTCCAGGGTTCAAGTGATTCTCGTGCCTCAGCTTCCTGAGTAGCTGGGATTACAGGCATGCACCACCAGCTATTTTTGTTTTGTTTTGTTTTGTTTTGTTTTGTATGTTTAGTAGAGATGGGGTTTCACCATGTTGGCCAGGCTGGTCTCGAACTGCTGACCACAAGTGATCCACCTGCTTCAGCCTCCCAGGGTGCTGGGATTACAGGTGTGAGGCACCACACCTGGCCTGATGTAGAGGAATTAAAGCAAATTTCAGAGATGGGTCCCTGGCTGGGGAGTCTGACTAGCTGAGGGTGGTAGGTGGGGGTGCGGGGAGTAGGGGTATTGCCAGATGAAGGAGGCACTAGCCTAGGGATAGAGTACTGAAAGTTCAATGAATTTTTTAAAGTGCATATTTTCTGAGAAACAACTGATCTGACTGCAAACCAAAAAAAAAAAAGAAAAAGATCTTGTTCTCTTAAGGTTTTGTTTCATCTTAAGTTTAGGAAGATTGTGCTTGTATTCATGTACTGCAAGGTATTTATTTTAGACTCATAATACTCATAATTACATGGAGATTAAACACCCTGTTGTAAGCAGGATGGTAACTCCTTGGTTCTCAGTCCTCCAGTTTTACAGCGTACTCCTTTTAAAGACCAAGGGCTATGATTTCATGGATTTTATTTTATTTTATTGGGATGGAGTCTCGCTTTGTCACCCAGGCTGGAGTGCAGTGGCGTCATCTCGGCTCACTGCAACCTCCGTCTGCTGGGTTCAAGCGATTCTCCTGCCTCAGCCTCCCAAGTAGCGCCCGCCACCATGCCTGGCTAATTTTTGTATTTTTTTTAGTAGAGACTGGGTTTCACCATGTTGGCCAGGTTGGTCTCAAACTCCTGACCTCAAGTGATCCGCCTGCCTCGACCTCCCAAAGTGCTGGGATTACAGGTGCGAGCCACTGTGCCTGGCTGAATTGTAGCAAATACATTCAAAAGTTTCATCATCTTTTATATTCAGGAAAATTATTATTATTGGTTCAGTATTATGATATAACCAACATAATACAATTATTCTCTTGTATTATGTAATTTATTTCCAGTTCTTGGAAAAGTGGAGATCAGGCTCTTTGAGGACAGCTTTATTCCTTAAACATGTATCTCACAGCTTTTCTTTTTCTTCCTTTCTTTTTTTTTTTTTTTTTTTTGAGACAGTCTTGCTCGGTCATCCAGGCTGGAGTGCAGTGGTGTGATCTGGGCTCACTGCAACTTTCCCCTCCCAGGTTCAAGCCACTCTCCTACCTCAGCCTCCCAAGTAGCTGGAATTACAGGTGCCCACCACGCCCGGCTAATTTTTTGTATTTTTAGTAGAGATGGGGTTTCGCCATGTTGGGCAGGCTGATCTCAAACTCCTGACCTGGAGTGATCCACACGCCTCAGCCTCCCAAAGTGCTGGGATCACGCATGTGTCAGCCACCATTCCAGCCCAAATCTCTCACTAACTATTCAGCATACAGTCTCTCAGAGTCCCCTGTCTATTGTAAAATGTAACCGTAACCCAAGTGGATACTTTCTTCTTCCTGCTAAGGGTCGCCATTCACTAGCAAGTTTGGGAAGGGGGTTTGTTGCAGGACGGTGTGTGGGTTAGTTGCCGACGCACGTGTCCCCCTTGCCCCTCTGCAGCTTACAGCCCTGTCCGTGTCCCTTCAGTAGGATACTGATGTCGCCACGCTGGCCACGGTCTACAGGACAGTGATAGGGGGCCACACCTCCCTGTACTGCTGTGTTCCTGATGCCCCCAATTTCTCTTGCCAGCCTCTCACTGAAGGTCTGGGTGACTGAGATTGTGCTTAAGACAGCACAGGACAGGGCACAATTGCACACTGGGTAACATGACAGGGTAAGTTATTAAGAAAAAAAAACAAACCAGTGGGCAATTTCTTGATGTTTCCTGAATTACTGCGGCCTCATCAGGAAAGAATAGTTTCTCTGTCCCTCCAACCAATCCAAGAAAGAGAGGCCGGTATTGTGTTTTTAAGGTCCCACTACTTTTTTTACTCCTCTTACTCCACCAGGGAAGTAAACAGTTATTGTGACTCACGTCCTTTGAGGGGGCTTTAAGCTGGACCACCTCTGAAGTGGAGGGGAAGAGGACCCAGACTTTAGCTTAAAGAGGGAGTATGGCCCATTTGTACCTCATGCCAGGCAGAATCCCTGGTAGAATCGCCTTCCAGGGGATAGGGTAGGGATTCCTGGGGGCTAAATGCCAAGATCCACAACTTTGAAAGTTGTATTAGTTGTCTAGGGCTGCTGTACCACAGACTGCGTGACTTAAAACAACAGAAATGTGACATCTCATAGTTCTGGAGGCTAGAACTCCAAAAATGCCAGCAGAGCCATGCTCGCTCTGAAATCTGAACGGGGAATCCTTTGCTCCTTCCTAGCTTCTGATGGTATGCCAGCAATCTTTGGCATTCCTTGGTTTGCAGGTGTGCAACTCCCATCTCTGCCTTTGTAGTCACTGGTGTTCTCCCCGAGTGTCTGTCACACAGCAGGTGTGCATGTGACTGCAATAGGACCCCAGTCATATTGTGTTAGGGGCCCACCCTATTCCAGTAAATAAAGTCACATTCTGAGGTACCAGGATTTAGTGCCACAAAATATCTTTTTGGGGGAGATACACAACTCAACCCACCAAGAGCCACAGCACAAGATCCCTTTACCAAGCCTGGTATGGAGAAAGCAGCCACCAGCCTTTGAATGGGCCAAGTAGGCTTGGATGACTATGCCCAGCAGTGATTAATGGTAGACCAGAAGCCCTCCCCCATATTTCTAGATTGTGTAGGGACTTTTTTTTTTTTTTTTTTTTTTTTGAGACAGAGTCTCGCTTTTTTGCCCAGGCTGGAGTGAAGTGGCATCTTAGTTCACTGCAACCTCTGTCCCCCCAGGTTCAAGCAATTCTCCTGCCTCAGCCTCCCAAGTAGCTAGGATTACAGGCATGTGCCACCACGGCCAGTTAATTTTTGTATTTTTAGTAGAGACAGGGTTTCATCATGTTGGCTAGGCTGGTCTTGAACTCCTGACCTCAGGTGATCCACCCGCCTCGGCCTCCCAAAGTGCTGGGATTACAGGCGTGAGCCACTGTGCCCACCTAGGGACACTTATACAACCTTGAAGAGGAGAAGGAAGCCACCCCCACTCCACTCCCACCCCACAAATAATATGACTGTGCTTGCAATTCTCTGGGGGGACTGATTTGGTGATTCTGCCCCTGCGTGTATGGGGGCATACTCAGATGATTACACTTGGCATCCCTGTTTTTAACATACCCTGGGCCAGCCTGGTGCGGTGGCTCACACCTATAATCCCAGTAATTTGGGAGGCCACGGTGGACAGATCACCTGAGCTCAGGAGTTCGAGGCCAGCCTGGCCAACATGGTGAAACGCCATCTCTACTAAAATTACAAAAAATCAGCCAGGCGTGGTGGCACTCATCTGTAGTCCCAGCTACTCTGGAGGCTGAGGCAGGAGAATTGCTTGAACCTGGGAGGTGGAGGTTGCAGTGAGCCAAGATCACGCCACTGCACTCCAGCCTGGGTGACAAAGCAAGACTTCATCTCAAAACAAAACAAAACAAAACCCAAAAAGCAACAACAAATAACAAACCCTGGACCGTCTGCATTCTACTCATTTCTCACTGGCTGTTTTTTGTTTCCAACTGCTTCATTCTTTTATTTACTTTTCACAGTTGCTAGTGTTCTACCCTTGTGATGGTTAATAGTGAGTGCCAACTTGATTGGATTGAAGGATGTAAAGTATTGTTCCTGGGTGTGTCTGTGAGGGTGTTGCGGAAGGAGGTTAACATTTGAGCCAGTGGACTGGGAGAGGGAGACCCGCCCTCAATCTGGGTGGGCACCTTCTAATCAGCTGCCAGCACTGCTAGAATAAAAGCAGGCAGAACATGGACTGGCTGAGTCTTCTGGCCTTCATCTTTCTTCTGTGCTGGATGATTCCTGCCCTCAAACATCAGACTGCAAGTTCTTCAGCTTTGGACTCTTGGACTTATGCCAGTGGTTTGCCCAGGGCTCTTGGACCTTTGACCACAGACTGAAGCCTGCACTGTCGGCTTCCCCACTTCTGAGGTTTTGGGAGCTTGGACTGGTTTCCTTGCTCCTCAGCTTGTAGACTTCAAGTGGGACTTCACCTTGTGATCGTGTCAGTCAATACTTTCTAATAAACTACCGTTGATATACACCTATTCTATTAGCTCTGTCCCTCTAGAGAACCCTCATGAATACAGTCCTTATATTCCTCTCCTTTTCTTTTCCCAGTCAAAACATTTATGAAATATATGTGCATTGGCCAAAAAACTAAGGTTACTTCCTAGTCAAAAGTGCTACACACTCCTAGCCAGCATGCTTCATAACAAAATACTATATTAACACTTAAAAATACATCCTATATAAAATGTATAGAGAGAACTTACTCCCTTACTGGATAAGCAGCAGGGAAGGGATAGGAAAATGTTTTCCTTTCCTCTGTAGAGTTAGTGCCTAGGAGCTGAGAATATGGGGGGTCTGGATTTTTTTCTTCCAGTTATATAAAAATCAGAGAAGTGCCCCATTTCTGCTCAAATGCATCTGAAATATCATCACTGATAATTCCTTAGTTTTAAAACTAAAATCTGTCTGCAATATTTTAAATACCATAAATAGCAACCTCCCACTCAGAGACAAAATGGAAACCTCTCTATACTGTTCTGTAATCAGAGCATCTAGCACAGAGGAAAAATCCAAGAAGTAAGGTAAACTATAAAACTATATAAATAAACTATATCTATAAAACTATATAAATTATATAAATGCATGTCAGTTATATTTGGCAATACAACAAGTTATCAATAATATTGCTAAACCACTTTACTTATTGAATTTTTTTTTAATTCCGCTTTTAAACAGTGAGAAGATGGGGCTGTAGGAAATGGCCCTTCATCCCCATTTTAATAGAAAGTCATCAAGGCAGCTTTAGCAATCTGAATTGAGGATCAGTTTACAAGGAGAAAATCAATTTATGTTTAAGTGTGTGTGTATACACACACAGACACACACATATTCCCACACCCTCCCTGAGGGCTTGAGTGATCCAGTGTCTGAAAACATCCACAGCAAACTGAGGGAAAATTACTGTGGTTCGTTGACTCATTTACTTAAACCTTTATTAGCCATAACTTATTAACGTATTAAATGCATTAAAAGACATGTCGAAAGCCAAGATAGGGGCCAGGCATGGTGGCTCACACCTGTAATCCCAGCACTTTGGGAGGCCGAGACAGATAGATTACTTGAGGTCAGGAGTTCCAGACCAGCCTGGCCAACATGGTGAAACCCCATCTCTACAAAAATACAAAAATTAGCCAGGCGTGGTGGTATGTGCCTTAATCCCAGCTGCTCAGGAGGCTGAAGCAGGAGAATCAGTTGAACCCAGGAGGCAGAGGTTGCAGTGAGCCAGGATTGTGCCACTGCACTCCAGCCTGGGTGACAGAGTGAGACTCTGTCTCTAAATAAATATAATAAAGAAAGCCAAGATAGGCTGAAACTAGGCCTCTTGTGCCAAAGAGTTTGCCAAGATGTGAATGCAAAGGAAATTAAAAGTGCTACTGTAGTAAACACCAAAAAAAAGATTAGAAAGCAAAACAATGTATTGCTGATATGGAGAAAATTGGAGTGGTCTAGATAGAAGAACAAACCAGCAACAACATTCCCTTAAACCAAAGCCTAACCCAGAGCAAGGCCCTAACTCTCTTCCATTTTTTTTTTTCTGAGATTGGGTCTTGCTCTGTCACCCAGGCTGGAGTGCAGCAGCGCAATCTCGGCTCACTGCAACCTCCACCTACTGGGTTCAAGCTATTCTCCTGCCTCAGCCTCCTGAGTAGCTGGGACTACAGGTACGTGCCACCACGCCCAGCTAATTTTTGTATTTTTACTACAGACAAGGTTTCACCATGTTGGCCAGGCTGGTCTCCAACTCGTGGCCTCAAGTGATCCACCTGCCTTGGTCTCCCAAAGTGCTGGGATTACAGGTGTGAGCCACTGTGCTTCAATTCTATCAAGGCTGAGAGAGATGAGAAAGCTGCAGAAGAAAGGTTTAAAGCTAGCAAAGGTTGGTTCATGCAGTTTAAGGAAAGAAGCTGTTTCCAGAACATAAAAGTCAAGGTGAAGTGGAAAGTGCTGATGGAAAAGCTGCAGCAAGTTATCCAAAAGACCTAGTTAAGATCACTGATGAAGGTGTCTACACTAAACAACAGATTTTCAATCTAGGACTTTCAAAGATAGAGAGGAGAAGTCAATGCCTGGCTTCAAAGAACAGGCTGAGTCTCTTGTTAGGAACTAATGCAGCTGGTGCCTTGAAGGTGAAGCCAATAGTCATTTACCTTCCCTACAATACTAGGGCACTCAAGAATTATGCTAAATCGACTCTGCCTGTGCTTCATTAGTGGAACAACAAAGCCTGGATGACAGCACATCTGTTTACAGCACAGTCTCTTGTATATTTTAAACCCACTGTTGAGACATACAGCTCAGAAAAAAAGATTCCTTTCCTAATATTACTGCTCACTGACAATGTACCTAGTCACCCAAGAGCTCTGATTTAGATGTACAAGGAGATTAATGTTGTTTCAATGCCCACAACACAACATCCATTCTGCAGCTTTCAAGTCTTACTATTTTAAAAATGCATTTTGTAAGGCTATAGCTGCCACAGATAGTGATTCTTCTGATGGATCTGGGCAAAGTAAATTTAAAAGCTTCTGAAAGGATTCATTATTCTAGATGGCAGTGAGAACATTCATTATTCATGGGTGGAGGTCAAAATATCAACATGAACAGAAGTTTTGAAGAAGTTGATTCCAACTTTCATGGATAACTTTGAGGGGGTCAAGATTTCAGTGGAGGAAGTAACTGCAGGTGTGGTAGAAACAGCAAGAAAACTACAATTAGAAGTGGGCCTTAAGATGGAACTACATTGCTGCAATCTCATGATCAAACTCGAATGAAGAGTTGCTTCTTATGAATGAGCAAAGAAAGTGGTTTCTTGAGATAGAATGTACTGCTGATGAAGATGCTGTGAACATTGGTGAAATGACAACAAAGGATTTAGAATATTACATCAACTTAGTTGATAAAGCAGTGACAGGGTTTGAGAGAATTAACTCCATTTTTTTTTTTTTTTTTCTGAGATGGAGTTTCGCTCTTGCTGCCTAGCCTGCAGGGCAATGGTGCAATCTCAGCTCACTGCAACCTCCGCCGCCTGGGTTCAGGTGATTTTCCTGCTTCAGCCTCCCGAGTAGCTGGGATTACAGGTGTGCACCACCACGCCTGGCTAATTTTTGCATTTTCAGTAGAGATGGGGTTTCACCATGTTGGTCAGGCTGGTCTCGAACTCCTGTCCTCAGGTGATCCACCCACCCCGGCCTCCCAAAGTGCTGGGATTACAGGCGTGAGCCACCACACCCGGCCAATTGACTCCAATTTTGAAAGAAGTTCTACTGAGGGTAAAATGCTATCAAATAGCATTGCATGCTACAGAAATATTTCCTGTGAAAGGAACAGTCAGTTGATGTAGCAAACTTCATTGTCTTATTTTAAGAAATTGCCATAGCCACATCAGCTTTCAGCAACCAACAGCTTGATCAACAGCCATCAATATCAAACAAGGACTCTCCACCAGCAAAAAGAGTACCACTTGCTGAAAGCTCAGATGATCATTAGCATTTTTTAGCAATGAAGTATTTTTAAGGTATGTACATTTTTTAGACCTAACGCTATTGTGCACTTAACAGACTACACAGTGTAAAGGCAACTTTTATATGCACTAGGAAACAAAAAAAATTATATGACTTTTTTTTTTTTTTTTTTTTTTTAAGAGGGGGCTTCGTGGTTTCCCCCGGGGTGGAGTGCAGTGGCACCATCTCGGTTCACTGCAAGCTCC
This sequence comes from Hylobates moloch, assembly GCF_009828535.3. Classification (NCBI taxonomy): domain Eukaryota; kingdom Metazoa; phylum Chordata; class Mammalia; order Primates; family Hylobatidae; genus Hylobates; species Hylobates moloch. Next base: position 93,275,565 of record NW_026652277.1, on the reverse strand, counting down.
GCCTCCCGGGTTCACGCCATTCTCCTGCCTCAGCCTCTCCGAGTAGCTGGGACTACAGGCGCCCGCCACCACGCCCGGCTAATTTTTTGTATTTTTAGTAGAGACGGGGTTTCACCGTGGTCTCGATCTCCTGACCTCGTGATTCGCCCGCCTCGGCCTCCCAAAGTGCTGGGATTACAAGCTTGAGCCACCGCGCCCGGCCTTTTTTTTTACAATATTTGCTTTATCGTGATAGTCTGGAACTGCGCCTACAGTATCTCTGGGCTCTGAGGTATGCCTGTATAATGCATTTGCAGAAGCAAGACAAAGAAAATATTTGATTAGTTAAATGGAAAGTCCTCAGTTGAGGTTAGTTGGCCATTTCTAATTGGTTAAGCTTATGCTTTGTTTTTCTTAGGCTATAACCATTCATGCTGAGTTAGGCTTCAGTTTTCAGTTTGCTTTCAGTTAGGTAGGACCCAAGGCACTGGAGCTGTCTCAGCCTAATGCCTCCCAATTAATTATTTTAACGAATGTAAAAGAGCACAGGAGGCGGGTGGGAACCATAGAATCATGCCTGGATTCAATTGTTTAAGAACTGAGAGCTGTGCCTCCAGTCTGTTGCTGAAGAGTAGAACCAGAGTGGATCAAGTTTGTCTTTTTGATAAGTCTCCTCTGTCGCCAGGTGAGTGCAGTGGTGGTCTCGGTTATGCAAATCTGCCTCCTGGTCAAGCCTTCTCCTGCCCCAGCCTCCGTAGTGGTTATTTTTTTTTTTTTGTAGAGACAAGGTTTCACCATGTTGGCCAGGCTGAGCTCCTGAGCTCCTGAGCTCAAAGCAATCCACCTGCCATGGCCTCCCAAAGTGTTGGGATTGCAGGCGTGAGCCACCTCACCTGGCTCCGGTTTCTTTCGAGTAATGAGACTATGTATTTGAGGACGGACACAGGATGAGGGTAAGAGATGTGTCTAAGAGTCATAGCTGTCAGATCCTGATCACAGGCATTAGATGTTGAAAGTAGTGTTCAGCTGAGTAAACAGAGGTGCAGAGACAGGTATTAATACATCACCTAGCTGAGGTTAGGCAGCTGCTTTTTCCAAGGCCAGAGCTTAGTTATCTTGGCTGGTGCTTTTAACTCTCCCCATCCACCGTTGCTTCTCTTGATACTAAATTTAAAATATCTCTAACTTAGAAAAGAAAGTTTCTGGTTTGAATTTGTTTTTATTTGAGAAATATATGTTCGATCACTAACGTCATATTTTCCTCTGTGTTTAGCCATTGTGAAGTATAATATGACATGGATGAAACTGATAGTCAAGCAAATATCTTTTTAACTTTAGAAGTGAGTTGCTAGCCTCCATTCCCAAAATTCTCAAGTCCATTTGTTTTCCTAACTCCATACAGAACTTAAAGGGATGTAGTCAGTGATCCATTCGATACATACTCGCCTGAATAGGTTACCTTGGCCTCCAGCACCTGGGTTAACACTATTAACTTAGTACTACAACTGCTTGTTTGCCCTAGCAGCTATCAGATTGAATTCACTTCCCTACAGTATCTATTATTGCCTTCTGAAAGGCATTTAGCACTCCAGATGTTCCTTGATTTAGGATAAAGTTAAATCCCGATAATCCCATTGTAGGTTGAAAATATCATGTCAAAATTGGGCATTGTGTAGACATGGTGAAATGTGAATCACAAAACACAACATCCAGAATATGCTGGCAACAGAGTAGACTGCAAGCATGAGTTGTTTAGCCTCATGATCTCATGGCTAGCTGGGAGCTGTGGCTCACTGCCACTGCCCAGCATCATGAGAGAGTATCATACCACGCTCTGCTAGCCCAGGAAAAGATCAAAATTCAAAATTTGAAGTATGGTTTGTGCTGAATGTGTAATCACTTTCACACCATTGTAAAGCCTAAAAATAGGACTTCGAACCATTTCAAGTTGGGGACCATCTGTGTATCATACCCTAACACCAAGAAATATAAGCATTGGCAGTTTAATTGCCTAGTTGCAAATCATTTCCATAGAGTTTATCAGTTATTTATTGGTTTTAAAAGTATTGATACAAACTAAATTCCATACTGGGAGGAGGGTATTCAAATCTGAATTACTAGAAAAATTATATACAGGGAAGGTATATAACACAGACTTTCACTCCTTCATTTTTACACTATTTTATTTTTTTACTGTCTCTCCCACTTTTTTTACCAACTTTTATTTTAGAATCAGAGTGTATCTGAGCAGGTTTGTTACCTGGATATATTGCATTCCGCTATTGTATTATATTTATTTACTTTTAACAATTCACCTTTATTGCAAATAGTGTTCCGTGGACATTGGTGGGGAGGAGTCTGCAAGAGCCTGGGCTCTGGGAGGAGGGAAGGGGCAGGGTGGCTGCCCTGACTTTGCCCAGGCATTTCAGTCAGAGCTGCCTCATCCGTCGGGCATCCAGGATTTGAAAGGGTGGTCACATTATTTAAAAAATTTTTTTCTTTAGAAAATGGAACTTGGAATTTGTTTTGCCTCTGAAACAGTAGTAAGGGTAGGCAGCCAGGCAAAAATAGACTATTTAACCTGTAAATGAGCTTCATTAACATATAGAACTTAAAAGTTCACTGATTATAGTTCCTATGGAAGAACTGGTTTTAAGTTCCAGCTAACAGGTACATAGACCTATCTATAATGGTAATAATGGGCTGAGTGGTATTAATTTTTGGACTAACGTATCTACTAAAAGCAATGACAAACTCCAGATAAAACTTAAACACACACACCCAATACACACATGCGTGATCATCCTAAAGGTATCCAAGTGCTATTGAGGTAGTAGGGAATTACTTGACAGAGCAGTAAGTGGGCTATGAGAGCAGCGAAGCTATTTGGCCCTAACATATTTGTCAAGGCCCAGGATCTACCCAACGTGGGGAATCTTTTAAGGGTGATTAAATGATTTGTTGTTCAAATCGGATCTTTTGGGTGTGAAGGTCAGATGGTTCATTTAATATGTCAACTTAACTGGGCCATGTGGTGCCCAGATACTTGGTTAAACATTATTCTGGATATGTCAGTGAAGGTATTTCTGGGATAAGATTAACATTTGAATCTGTAGACTAAATAAAGCCAATTGCACTCCCCAGGTTGGGTCTGCCTCGTCCAATCCACTGAAGGCCTGACTAGAACAAAAGGCTGAGTAAGGGACAGCTTGCTGTCTCTGCTTGTCTTCAGTCAGGGACATCCATCTTCTCCTGCCTTCAAATTCAGACTGGAGCTATACCATCAGCTCTCCTGGGTCTCCAGTTTACTGATGGGAAATTGTGGAATTTCTCAGCCTCCAAAACAGTGAGAGCCAATCTAATAATAAACATACACACACACACACACACACACATATACATACACACATTTACATATACATATGTATACACACATATATACAAATATAGGGAGTATAATTAATACTTACATTGGAACAACAGGTATAAACTAGGGCTATGCTGAGCAAACTAGATTGTATAGTCACTCAATTTGTAAGAGACCCTCCCTACATTATGCCAGGCCTTTCAAAAGGGTATATTCTTAGGGTTAGGCCAGGCACGGTGGCTCATGCCTGTAATCCCAGCGCTTTGGGAGGCTGAGGTAGGTGGATCACCTGAGGTCAGGAGTTTGAGACCAACCTAGCCAACATGGAGAAACCCAGTCTCTACTAAAAATACAAAATTAGCTGGGTATGGTGGTGCAAGCCTGTAATCCCAGCTACCTGGGAGGCTCAGGAGGGAGAATTGCTTGAACCTGGGAGGCAGAGGTTGCAGTGAGCTGAGATCACACCATTGCACTCCAGCCTAGGTGAGAGAGTGAGACTCTGTCTCAAAAAAAAAAAAAAAATATATATATATATATATATATATATTCTTAGGGTTAAGTTGAAGTGGAACTAAATTCATCCTTTTCTTTCACACTCAGAGGCATATAGAGTAGGCCTGAGAAAGGCAGGAAAAAAAAAATCGTAGGAAAGTTTACACATGCACACGTGAACACACATGCACACACACATGCACACCCACATCAAACCCAAAACACCCTCTTCGTGAGGAATTGTGCCAGAGATCAGCCTCAGAGATTGGGAATGCAGGGTGAGCCAAGGAACCTCGAGTCTTGAACTTGGTATGATGTGGTTTCCCAGCTACTAGTTCCACCATATATCTGCAGAAGCAAACAAAAACAATACCTTTGTCCTCAATCCCAGAGAAATTCTACAGATAATATTTCAATGATAATGACCAGCAACTGAAGATAACCAGGTCCACAAGGAAACAAGGTAACCTGAGCAAGAACCAGAAGAAAAACAAAAGCAAAAACAGACCTACACATACTGCAGAGAGTAGAACAACCACACATTGATTATAAGTTAGCTATAAGTTTAATATGTTTAAACAAATGATAAATTGAACATATTTGCTGAATGCAAAAATATAAACCATGCCAGAGCACATATGAAAAGCAATAAGAGCATCTAGAAGTAAAAAATACAGTAACTGAAACGAAACCCACCTGCTCTGGCTTCAAAGACAATTTTGAGGAACTACTCTGCTTGGGAGAAATCGTTGGAGAGGATGTTACTGGAGAGAGTTACTACATGTGGGGAGCATTTGGAGCTTTGGATGATGGGAGGAGGGAGGTGTACCATGGCTCTGGTAACCGGAGCTTCCGGAGCTAAAGAGATCTCAGAGGAGCTGACTCCCTCTGACAGATGGTAGCATCACCATCAGGTCCAGATTCTCACTCAGCAGAAGCCAGGTTTCTCTGGGAAAGAAGAAAAAGCAATGGGAGAGAAAGGCACCACAAGCTCTTGTCAAGTTGTTCAGAAGTTACGACTGGGCATCTCCTATGCATTATAAATTCTAAATATGATCTGGAGCAGAGGAGAATAATTAGCGTATTAAATCATTATATTTATACTTCCGTTTGTGAAACTGCTTCAGAGGCTCCAGAGAATCCCCTGTAACTAAACAAGAACCTGCACTACACATGAATTCGCCATTTAATTTCTTCTTGCTTTTCTTTTTTTTTTTTTTTTTAAGACGGAGTCTTGCTCAGTAGCCCACGCTGAAGTGCAGTGGCATGATCTCAACTCACTGCAACCTCCGCTTCCTGGGTTCAAGCGATTCTCGTGCCTCAGCCTCCTGAGTAGCTGGGACTACAGGCACCCGCCACCATGCCCAGCTTATTTTTGTACTTTTAGTAGAGACGAGGTTTCACCATGTTGGTCAGGCTGATCTTGAACTCCTGACCTCATGCGATCTGCCTGCCTTGGCTGCCCAAAGTGCTGGGATTACAGGTGTGAGCCATGTGCCAAGCCTCGCCATTTAATATCTGCAAGTCAAGAATCCTACTTCATCAAATCTTTTCAGCTGGTAGGATTTTTCTGCTCAAGACGGAAGGTCTTAAGAAAAATAACCCTAATGGTAGAAGAATCGCAGAACTTGACACCCTGAAGAAACCAGAAAATTAATGTTTCTAGTGTTATTTCACAGATAAGGAAACTGAGGCTTAGAGAGGGTAAGTGTGGGAAACACATGATCGCACAGTCTGTCTCAACCTCCAGCGTGAGACTAAAGTGACAAAACCAACCAAAGCAGTGCTCCTTGATTCAGTTTTTCTTCATCAGGTTCTTCCTCACTAGGATGAGACCGCTGACCCCTTGAGAGGCGGTGACGAGTTACCTACCAAAATACCGCCTGGGGCACATCCCAGGAAGTTTTCAGAGATTGGATTGGGCTCTGGACTACTTATTTCTTACTGTAATTTGAAATAACTCTTTTCAAATGAAACAGTGACATTTGCTGAACTGAGTGGTTATAGAATGGCTATTTTTGCCAAGTTTGGAAACTATGATATGGTTCGGCTGTGTCTCCACCTAAAATCTCATCTTGAATTGTAATCCCCATGTGTCCAAGGGCAGGACCCGCTGAAGGTAATTGGATCATGAGGGCGGTTTCTCCCATGCTGTTCTCATGATAATGAGTGAGTCTCGTAAGATCTGATGGTTTGTTTTGTGTTTTATTTTATTTATTTTTTTTTTTTTGAGACACAGTCTCACTCTGTAGCCTAGCCTGGAGTGCAGTGGCACAATCTCGGCTCACTGCAACTTCCGCCACCCGGGTTCCAGCAATTCTCCTGCCTCAGCCTCCCGAGTAGCTGGGATTACAGGCGTGTACCACCTCACCAGCTAATTTTTGTACCTTTTTAGTAGAGACGGGGTTTCACCATCTTGGTCAGGCTGGTCTCGAACTCCTGTCCTCAAAAGATCCACCCGCCTCAACCTCCCAAAGTGTTGGGATTACAGGCGTAAGCCACTGCGCTCGGCCAAGATCCGATGGTTTTATAAGCGTCTGGGAGTTCCGCTGCTTGCACGTATTCTCCTTCCCAATATGTCCGGAATTGGTGGGTTCCTGGTCTGGCTGACTTGAAATATGAAGCGTGGGCTCTCACAGTGAGTGTTACAGCTCTTAAAGGCGGCGGGGTTGTTCATTCCTCCTGGTGGGTTGGTGGTCTCGCTGGCTTCAGGAATGAAGCTGCAAACCAGCCTTACAGCTCTTAAACATCACACGGATCCAAAAAGTGAGTAGCAACAAGACTTATTGCAAGGAGAGAAAGCACAAGGTTGCTGCCATTGGGTCAGGTGGCCTGCTTTTATTCCCTTATTTGGCCCCACCCACATCCTGCTGATTGGTCCATTTTACAGAGAGCTGACTGGTCCATTTTACAGAGTGCTCATTGGTCCGTTTTGACAGAGTGCTGATTGGTGCATTTACAAACTTTTAGCTAAACATCAAGTGCTGATTGGTGTGTTTACAATCCTTTAGCTAGACAGAAAAGTTCTCCAAGTCCCCACCCATCCCAGAAGCCCAGCCAGCTTCACCTCTCACTGGCGCTGGCAGCAGGATTTTGCGGCACCTAGGCCGGGCGCTCTGGCAGCCCAGAGGGAGCTCGTACCCCCAACCAAGCCCAGCAGGTGCCCGGCACCGAGTGCTGGGCCTGCCCAGCCCACATCCACTGGGAACCCGTGCCGGCCCCCGCTGGGGCCTCTCCGTCCACACCTCCCTGCTAGCAGAGGGAGCCAGCTCTGGCCTGGGTCAGCCCCAGAGAGGGGCCCCCACAGCAAAGCGGCAGGTTGAAGGGCTCCTCCAGCGAGGCCAGAGCGGAGGCCCAGGCCGAGGAGAAGCTGAGAGCAAGCGAGAGCTGCTAGCACGTTGTCACCTCTCAATGATGCTTGTGAAGAAGATGCTTTCTTCCCCTTCACCTTCTGCCATGATTGTAGGTTTTCTGAGGCCTCCCCAGCCATGCAACACTGTGAATCAATTAAACCTCTTTTCTTTGTAAATTATCCAGTCTCGAGTATTTCTTCACAGCAGCGTGAGAATGGACTAACGCACTGTGCTTTCACTAGCATTTATTACTCTAATAGCATTTGACAGGATCATCTCAAATTTGAGCAGCAAAATACCAGTCCAAAGCAACACATGCATCAACTCCAAGCAGAGCTAAATTTCAATTTGTGAGTGTTGAAACTGAAAACAAGATATAATAACATTATTTTTTGAATAAATAAGTTACTGCTTTTACTGGGTTTGTATCCACTTTTATTACAAAATGGAATGCAGTTAGTAATTTTCCCCTTCTAGTAATATGTATATTTTTGCATATATAATACATACTTTCAGCCATCTGGGACAGAAGAACATATATTTATATACACACACATTAGCCGGGCGTGGTGGCTCATGCCTGTAACCCCAGCACTTTGGGAGGCCAAGGTGGGCAGATCACCTGAGGTCGGGAGATCGAGACCAGCCTGACCAATATGGAGAAACCCCATCTCTACTAGAAATACAAAATCAGCTGGGTGTGGTAGCACATGCTTGTAATCCCAGCTACTCAGGAGGCTGAGGCAGGAGAATCACTTGAACACAGGAGGCAGAGGTTGCAGTGAGCTAAGATCGTGCCATTGCACTCCAGCCTGGGCAACAAGAGTGAAACTCCATCCAAAAAATAAAATAAAATAAAACATACACATTAGGAATGAAAATTTTGTATTCTTAAAGTTGAGCAGGAAATTGCTGTTAGGGCATAGCTCTTTTCCTACCGCATTTTCACCACTCATTGCTTGTGTCATCAGGATAGACTAGCATCTGCTGGGGTAACAAATAGCCCTTGGGTTGGAGACCCTAGGGTCTTGTTAAGATACCAACAGTCACAAACACTTTCAGTCAAGGATTATTAGTTCTTTAATAGTAGCATTGTTTCAAAAACTTGGTCCCTTCTGATATGGTTTGGCTCTGTGTCACTACGCAAATCTCACCTTGAATTGTAATTCCCATAATACTCTGTCAAGGGCAGGACCAGGTGGAGGCAATTGAATCAAGGGTTGTTTCCCCCATGCTGTTCTCATGATAATAAGTGAATCTCGTGAGATCTGATGGTTTTATAAGCATCTGGCATTTCCCCTGCTGGCACTCATTCTTTCTCCTGCCACCTTCTGAAGAGGTGCCTTCTGCTATGATTATAAGCTTTCTGAGGCCTCCCCAGCCATGAGAACTGTGAGTCAATTAAACCTCTTTTCTTTATAAATTACCAAGTCTCAGGTATTTCTTCATAGCAGTATGAGAACAGACTAATATACTTCCCCTTCCCTTTTGTTTGGACTGGGGACACTCAGCTGATGTGAATTAAGTGCTCAGCAGCACTGGAGCCTGGGTGAAAGGAACTTAGTCAATGTGATCTGTGAGTCCAGAAGAGCTGGGGGCAAGAAGACAGCATGAATGTTTGGAAGGCTGATTCCATACGGAGAGATTGAGCAGATAAGCAAATATGTTGAGGATAACGGCAGCCAGCCTTTTTACTTACAGAAAGGAGGTACAAATATGAAAGGGGGGAAAGCTTGAATACATGCCGGATTATTGAATTGGAATTGGAGGTATCAATGTAAACATTCGGTTTTCAAGCTAGCTAGCTAACTTGATGATAGGTAAATAAACAGTTGTGTGTATAAACAAACATATTTCTTACGTTTTTCTGTGAAAAGTCTAGAAACAATGACATTTCTATAGCAATGAGTACACAAAACTGTAAGATCTTGGTTTGTAAATACCATCTTTACCCAAGGAAGTAGGACTCTTGAATAAATGCCTGATTAGGGGTAGGCAGGGAAAGTATAAGGTGGACCTGGAATATCTAGTTTTGCCAGAAAGTAAGAACATGTTCATTCAAGACCAACCTGACCAAGATGGAGAAACCCTGTCTCTACTAAAAATACAAAATTACCTGAGCATGGTGGCTCATGCCTGTAATCCCAGCTACTCGGGAGACTGAGGCAGAAGAATTGCTTGAACCCAGGAGGCGGAGATTGCGGTGAGCTGAGATTGCACCATTGCACTCCAGCCTGGGCAACAAGAGTGAAACTCCATCTCAAAAAAAAAAAAAATGTGAAATGTGTTCAAAGAATAATAAGCAAAATGACACAGGAGCCAGCTTCAAAGATCTCCCACTGGCCAAAAATGGAACATTTTGAGCGTAGATGGTGATCCATGTTATGCTGTGGCGAAGTGTATGGTAAAACTATTGCCTGTGATAACTTCGAAGGCAGATGCTGTGCCTCTGAACTTCCAGTTTTAAGGAAAGAGATTGGTTAACATTAGCTGCGTTTGACAGATGGGTTCAGAAATAGCTGGCACGTTTATAAGCAAGAACAAAAGAAAATCGAGAGTACAGAAATTTAGAACTTATAGCATTGGAAGAGGAACATCCTGCTCAACTCCAAATAACGAAAGATAAACATAAGAAAGGTACTGAGTATTCAGCAAAGATCAAACCAAGGATACAGCTGTCAAACCCATGGCTAGAGCCCTGGATAGATCAGGCAGCACTCAGTAAATCCTTTGAATTGGAAAAAAAGGGCTCAGGAAAATATACTAAAGAGTATGGCTCTCTAAAATTCCCCAGTTGTTAACATTTTACCACATTAACCTTACTGTATTCATTCATTCATTCTCTTTCTCTTTCTCTCTCTCTCCATAAACATATACATACACACACAGCATTATTATTGTCTGTATCCTTTGAGAGAGTAAGTTGTAGACAGGATGCCCTCATCCCTAAATACTTCCATGTGAATCTATGAAAAACTCACCGCTAACATTAATACTGAAAATCTGGATGCTTTCTCCTGAAGATTAGGAACTCAACAACAAGACAAGGATGTCTGCTCTTTCCACTTGTATTCAATGTTGCACTGGAAGTTCTAAACAGGGTAATTAAGTAAGAAAAAAATAAAATACACCCAGATTGGAAAGGAAGGCATAAAACTACTCGCTGATGACATGATTCTGTATAGCAAAAAATCCCAAGGAATTGACTAAAAAACTGTAAGAACTAATAAGTTCAGTGAGATTGAAGGATATAATAACAATATTCAAAAATCAGTTATATTTCACATTATCAATGCATAAATCAAAATGATACTAAGAAAACAATTTAATTTACAATAGCATCAAAGCAAATATAATTCTTGTAAGTATGTAACTATACATATATATATTTTTTTAAGACAGAGTCTGACTCTGTTGCCCAGGCTGGAGGGCAGTGGAATGATCTTGGCTCACTGCAACCTCTGTCTCCCAGGCTCAAGCCATCCTCCCACCTCAGCCTCCTGAGTAGCTGGGACTACAGGTGCGTACCACCATGCCTGGATAATTTTTGTATTTTTGGTAGAGATGAGGTTTCGTCATGTTGCCCAGGTTGGTCTCAAACTCCTGAGCCCAAGCAATCTGCCCACCTCAACTTCCCAAAATGCTAGGATTACAGGTATGAGCCACTGTGCCTGGCCTATGATTGTTTCTTTAAAGAAAGTGCAAAACATGTACTTTGGAAAATACGAGAGTTTGTTGATAGAAAAAGTTAAAGCCCTGAATAAATGGAAGGACATTCCATTTCCATGGATCAGAAGACTTAACATCGTTAAGATAGAAATACTTACCTGGGTGCAGTGGCTCACGCTTGTAATCCCAGAACTTTGAGAGGCTGAGGTGGACAAATTGCTTGGGTACAGGAGTTCAAGACCAGCCTGGACAACATGGCAAAACCTCCTCTCTACAAAATACACAAAAAACTAGTCAGGCATGGTGTGCACACCTACAGTCTCAGCAACTCGGGAGGCTGAGGTGGGAGGATCACTTGAGCTCAGGAGGTAAAGGCTGCAATGAGCTATGAGCATACCACTGCACTGTAGCCTGGGTGACAGAGGGAGACCCTGTCTCAAAAAAAAAAAAAAAAAAAGATAGCAATACTTCGCACTTCCTGATTGATGTATAGATTCAACACAAACCTTATTAAAATCTCATCTGCCTTTTTTTTTTTTTTTTTTGAGACAGAGTCTCACTCTGTTGCCCAGGTTGCAGTGCAGTCGTGTGATCTGAGCTCACTGCAACCTCTGCCTCCCAGGAGTCAGTTGATTCTCGTGCCTCAGCCTCCTGAGTAGCTAGGACTACAGGCATATGCCACCATGCCCATCTAATTTTTTTTTTTTTTTTTGTATTTTTAGTAGAGACGGGGTTTCACCAGTCTAGTCTTGACCTCAGGTGATCCGCCTGCCTCAGCCTCCCAAAGTGCTGGGATTACAGGCATGAGCCACTGCACCTGGCCTTCGTCTGCCTTTTTTGAATAAATTGACAAGCCGATTCTAAAATTCAAATGGAAATGTAAGGGACCCAGAATAGCCAAAACAATTAACAACAATAACACAAAGAACAAAATATAAAGGGCTCATACTTTCTGATTACAAATTTTACTAAAATCTATAGTAATCAAGACAGTGTGGTCCTGGCATAAGGATAGACATATAGATCGAAGGAAAAAATTGAGAGTCCAAAATAAACCCTCACGTTATGGTCGATTGATTTTTGACCAGGGTGACAAGACAATGCAGTGGAGACAGAATAATCTTTTCAACAAGTGATGCAGGGACAACTGACAGCTACATACAAATGTATGAAGTTGTACCTGTTCCTTACACTAGATACAAAAACAGACTCAAAATTGGCCACAGACCTTTAGGGAATAGCTAGCACTATAAAACTGTTAAAACCATAGGAGCACATCTTCATGACCTGGAGTCAAATAATGAGTGGTTTCTTAGATATGATGCCAAAAACACAAGTGTGACAAAAGATAAAATGGTCTTCATCAAAATTTCAAACGTAAGACATCCCAGAGGATGGGAGAACATATTTTCAGTTCATTTATCTGACAAGGGGCTTGTATCCAGAATATATGAAAAATATTTTTAACTCAGTAGTAAAAATGGAAATAGACAAAGGATCCAAATACACACTTCTCCAAAGAAGATATGCAAATGGCCAATGAATACATGAAATGATGCTCAATATTAGTCATTATGAAAATGCAAACCGAAATGACAATGAGATACCTCTTCACACCCAGTATGATGGCTATAATCAAACAGATAAACAGGCCAGGCATAGTGGCTCACACCTGAATTTCCAGCACTTTGGGAGGCCCAGGTCGGAGGATTGCTTGAGGACAGAAGTTCAGGACCAGCCTGGGCAATATAATAAGACCTCAGCTCTACAAAAAATTTTAAAAATTAGCCAGGTGGGCCAGGTGCTTTGGCTCATGCTTGTAATCCTAGCACTTTGGGAGGCCAAGGCGGGTGGTTCACTGAGGTCAGGAGTTCGAGATCAGTCTGGCCAACATGATGAAACCCTGTCTCTACTAAAACTACAAAAAATTAGCCAGGCATGATGGCACGCACCTGTAATCCCAGCTACTCAGGAGGCTGAGGCAGGAGACCGCTTGAACCCCAGAGCGGGAGGTTGCAGTGAGCCAAGATCGCACCACTGCACTCCAGCCTGGGCAACAAGAGTAAAACTCCGTTTCAAAAAAAAAAAAAAAAAAAAAGCCAGGTGTGTTGGTGCATGCCTATAGTCTCAGCTACTTGGGAGGTTGAGATGGCAGGATCACTTAAGCCTGGAAGTTTGAGGTTGTAGAGAGCTAAGATTCTGCCACTGTACTTCAACCTGGGCAACAAAGCGAGACCCTATCTCAAAATAAAATAAAACAGCAAAATAAAAAATAAAGAAAAACAAGTGTTGGTGAGGATGTGCAGAAACTGGAATCCTTGTACATTGCTGGTAGAAATGTAATTGGTGTGGCTGCTTTGAGAAAATGTTAGGTAGTTTCTTTAAATGTTAAATGTAGAGCTACCATATGGCCTAGCAATTCTATTCCTGAATATATGCCCAAGAGAAATGAATCGACATCCACATAAAAACTTATACATGAATGGTCATAGCAGCATTATTCGTAACAATAAAAAAAAGGGAATAGCCCAAATGTCAAATTGATTACTTGAAAATAAAATGTGATATATATGTAAAATGGAATATATTATATATTCAAATGAAGAGAAACAAGATACTGAAAACATTATGCTAAGTGAAAGAAACTAGTCATAAATGACCAAAATTGTATAATTCCATTTGTGTGAAATGTCTAGAATAGGTGAATCTATAAAAATAGAAAGTATATTAGAGTTGTCTAGAACTAGTGGGAAGATTAGGGGGCAATGGGGAGCGTGTGCTAATGAGTGTGGGGTTTCTTTGGAGGTGACGAAAATGTTCCAAATTGATTGTAATGATAGGCTGGGCACAGTGTCTCATGTCTGTAATCTCAGCACTTTGGGAGGCCGAGGCAGGTGGATCACCTGAGGTCAGGAGTTTGAGATCAGCCTGGCCAACATGGTGAAACCCCATCTCTACTGAAAATACAAAAAATTAGCCAGGTATGGTGGTGGGCGCCTGTAATCCCAGCTACTCAGGAGTCTGAGGCAGGAGAACCACTTGAACCTGGGAGGCGAATGTTGCAGTGAGCCAAGATTGCACCACTACACTCCAGCCTGGGCAACAGAGTGAGACTCTGTTTCAAAAAAATAAAAAAATTAAAAAAAATAGTAATGATAGTTGTTTAACTCTGACTATAATAAATACCATTGAATAGTATACACTGAATGGGTGAATTGTATATGAATTATATATTATAAGCTATTTTTAAAAAGAAAATGTTTAATTGAAGTAAAAAACTAAGCAACTGAAATGCCTAACCAATTATAGACTTTAATATTTGTTGGCAGTTTAAAAAAATTTTATGCTAAGAGTTTACAGATAGTACTGTTTATAAACTCTTAGATAAACAGTACTTTATCTATAAACTCTTAGCATAATGAAATACTGCTCATAAGTTACTTAGATTAGTTTTTTTTTCTCTGTAGTTATAATGTTCGTTTGAGACAATTAGGTTCATTTGTTTTGTTTATATTCAGTTTGGGTTTTTTTCTCCCTCCTTATCGATTTAATTTTACTTTTTGAATATTTAAACATTTGTATATTGAAATATTCATATACATTTAAATATCAGTATTAAACATTTCAGAGAACTGTTGTTCCTTCCTTTACTCTTTCCACTTCGTTTCTAACCAAGCCCTGTATATGACCAGTTTCATTCATTTCTTGTTATCTTTCCTGTGTTTCTTTTTAGGAAAAGACTTCAGAAGCAACCAAGTAAAAAGAAGCATTAAAAACTGAAAACATAACAAAATTGGAAAACAGAGCTAATATAAAACAGGTAAACTCACTTATTAAAAATCGGTTTGAACTGTAAAACAAAACCTAAATATAAGCACCAAATAGAAGGCACATATAAAACAAAGTGACTCAATTTGAAAGTAAAAGGATGGGCCAGGCACAGCGGCTCGTGCCTGTAATCCTAGCATTTGGGAGGCCGAGGTGGGGAGCTCACTTGAGCCTGGAAGCTCAAGGCTGTCTGAGCTATGTACGTGCCACTGCCCTCCAGCCTGGGTGACAGAACAAGACCCTGTCTAAAAAAATAATAATAATAAAAAAAAATAAAAGAAAGGGCCGGACACGGTGGCTCACGCCTGTAATCCCAACACTTGGGGAAGCCGAGGCGGGTGGATCACAAGGTCAGGAGATCGAGAGCATCCTGGCTAACACGGTGAAACCCAGTCTCTACTAAAAATACAAAAAATTAGCCGGGCGTGGTGGTGGGCACCTGTAGTCCCAGCTACTTGGGAAGCTGAGGCAGGAGAATTGCTTGAACCTGGGAGGCGGAGGTTGCAGTGAGCAGAGATCGCGCCACTGCACTCCAGCTTGGACGACAGAGCGAGACTCTGTCTCAAAAAAACAAAACAAAACAAAACAAAAAAACAAATGTGCCCCAAAAATCACACAAAATGAAAATAGAGACCCTAATATTAATATCAGATAAGGTTGGCGGGGCACAGTAGCTCGCCTGTAATCCCAGCACTTTCGGAGGCTGAGATGGGTGGATCGTCTGAGGTCAGGAGTTGAAGACCAGCTCAGCCAACCTGGCGAAACCCCGTCTCTACTAAAAATACAAAAATTAGCAGGGCATGGTGGTCATGCCTGCGGTCCCAGCTGCTTGGTAGGCTGAGGCAGGAGAATCGCATAAGCCTGGGTGGGGGAGGTTGCAGTGTGCCGAGATCGCGCCACTGCACTCTAGAGGGAGTGACAGAGAGAGACTCCGTCTCAAAAACAAACAAACAGATCAGATTGAATTTACAGGAAAAAGCATTAAAGTAGACAATGATAGCGACTTTAGAGTAATAAACAGGTACAATAAAAATTCATACACATTGACCTACAGTTCCACTTTCAATTAAGATATATATGTATGTAAAGGTTATTATAGTGTTGTTTATAATAGCAAAAGACTGAATATAGCAAAGTCTATCATTAGAAGACTTGTTGAATAAATTGTAGTATAGAATACTATACAGCCAAGGAAAATAATGTACTGCTAAGAAACACCCTTCAAAAAATATATACATATTTTTTGAGATAGATTCTCACTCTGTCGCCCAGGCTGGAGTGCAGTGTGGCAATCTCGGCTCACTGCAAACTCCCCCTCCCGGGTTCAAGAGACTCTCCTGCCTCAACCTCCAGAGTAGGTGGGATTAAAGGCTTGAACTACCACGCCCGCCTAATTTTTTGTATATTTAATAGATACGGGTTTTTGCCATGTTGGCCAGGCTGCTCTCGAATTCTTGAGCTCAGGCAATCCACCCTCTTCAGCCACCCAAAGTACTAGGATTACAGACGTGAGCCACTGTGACTGGCCTAAAAAATATTTTTAAACAACAACAAAAAAGCAATATAGAGAATAGTGTGTACAGCATGCTTCCATTTGCAATTATATTCTGTGTGTGCCTAGACAATTTTGGGAGTATCTATAAATTGCCTCTGGGGAGGAAAATTAAGGAACTAGGATGAGGGGCTTTTTTGTGTGTTTAAAAAAATATATACCCTCTAACCCTATTTGGATCTTCTCTGTATGCACATATAAACTTTTCAATTACAAAAAGCTAATTTTAAAAGGTTTAAAAGATAAAAGTCCCTTCCAGGCTCAAAATTCTATTTTCTCATCATACTTTGTGAAGCTGTTCAAAAGAAAATGTCCAAGAATCCATTATAAATTGAGGTATGAACATTAGAAAATGGAGATAAATGTGTTTTGAAACTTCAGTGCTGCTATTTTGTAAAAACCACGTGTTTAGTTTCATCTCATAGGATTGGATGTCATAGAATGTACCACAGGACAAGTCTGGCTATTTCTTTCTAAGATAAAATGAATCATCTACAAAGGACAGTTTATTGAAATAAGTGGGAAAGCTGAAGGCATCATGGTAGACTAGGAAGCATGTTGCTCTTCATACGAGGTTTGAATCCTGGCTCACCACTTACTTTCTGTATGACCTTGAGAAAATGACTTTATCTCTTTGAACCTAAAGTTCCTCTTATAAAAAGAGGGAATTATTTCTGCTCTACTTCTCTCCTAAGGGGTTGGAAGGATCTAGTGAGATAATGGATATGAAGAGGCTTGCCAAGTCCAAGGAGTTATTCATTTCACTAAACTTCAATTACCTATTCAACATATGTAGAGTATGTATTGAAAACATCTTAAAAAGGATACAATAGATAGATACATTCAATTATCAGGTTTTAGAGTCTTCTGAGGAGACAGAACTGAGAAGCCACCACAGGCCTACTGGCTTAGAACATACTAGGGATACATTGCTCACTAAAGTGTGTAAACTGGCACCTGAATCAAACATCTGAGATGAAGCTGTTTGTCAAATATGCAATTTTAGGATTATGCAGTGGTACAGAAATACTCAGGATAAGGTTTGAGGTACTTAAATTACTGGGGCCTCAGAGATTCATGGTTGCTGTGATAAATATACCACTCCATCTTGCTTGGGGGAATTGTCATTTCAAAGGTTGGTACAAGAAGAGTAGGGACAGATGGCCTAATCAAAGGGCAATTTTAATAACTCATAACTCTAATTAATGGTTAGGAATGCACTTTCCACATGTGGTTCCAAAGGAGAGGAACAAAGGGAGTTTTTTTCCTGGTAAGGTAAAGACCAAAGGTGAAACAGAGCTAGCCCTGAGCAGTTCTTGAGGGCCTTCCAGGTACAGGGACAGAACACTGTGCATGCATTCCCACGCAACTGGTGAGCACACTGTCACGCATATATCTGTATCCCCAAAGATGAGCTAAAACTCGTATGCACTAAAGAGGTATTAATATGGCAGAGAAATACAGTATCGCTTAATAATTCAGCACATGCGTTAACCTAAGGAGGGTTTAAAAGTCATTTATGGAAAAGAGCACTTTATTGTCAGCCCATTTTCAGTTGGTAATTTTATTACCATTTTATGCCAAAGGTTATCACATCTATATTTTATATTTTCCTCTATATCCAATTTAATATTTTTACGAGACAGATTTAATAAATCATATTATTTCTGAATTATATTTTACCTCTCTTTTTCACTCTTTTGCTGTCCCTTACCAATTCTGTTTCCCTGAAGTATGTAACCGACTTTCAGGAACAACAAGAAATTAAACATAGGTTTGTTAAAAAAAAAAATTGTTGCTTGAATGATATAGGCTCAGAGAGACTCACTAGAACAGTGACTTGTGTTAAAAATAAGGTGAGATATTAGCGGCCAATGAGCTTAAAATGCACAGAAGAATGACAGATGCTTAAAAAAAAAAAAACCAAAAGGCAAAATAAACTTAGGTTCCATATATGGAAATAAAATGCTTGCAGCACAGGAAGGTAGTAGTTCTGTTTTCTGCTGATCAGACCACAGCTGAAATAAAGCGTTCAGTTTAGGAAAACATAATCTAGGAGAAATATGGAAGAGGGCCATCAAATTTTCCAGAATCCAGAAACAGTCGTGGGAGGAAGCACAGAAGGGCTGACCTGGGGAAGAAAACAAAAGAGGGAGACAGGACAAAAGTTGCAAAATAGACAAAGAGCCATTAAGTGAAAGAAAACGTGAACTTGTTTTATATTTATCCATAGAGCTAGGCTTGTTGCACAGAAATCGGAATGAAATACATTATGGGTTAAATTATTTAAAACGATGTTTTAAATGGCACAGACTATCTTAGGATATACTATCTTGGAAAGTAGCCATTTCCCCACCATTCGAGCAGAAGATAAATGGACACCTGTCAGGGATACTCTAGAGCAGCGCTGTCCATTAGAACTTTGTGTGGTGACAAAAATGTACCATTTCTGTTCTGTCAATACAGTAGCCACTAGTCACATGCTACAAAAGGCCCTTCAAACATGACCAGTTGAATATGACCAAGGAACTGAATTATCTTAAGTCACTGTAACTGAAATGTAAACAGCTACATAGAGCAGTGGCTACTATATTGGAGAGTGCAGCTATAGAGTCTAGAAGAAATCCCCAGATTGGGCTGGAATTTGGAATAAACCACTTCTAAGAGTTCTTCTAACCTTACCTCCTAATGTCTCCCCTCACCCTGCCTCCTTTCCCCTCTACTGCCTATACTCAACTCCAGTAATCCAAATTTCTTTCATTTTCTTAAATACGCAAACATTGAATATACAACATTTCATGTTTGTAAATGTGTTCTTTGCCTGAATGTTCCTCTCCAATGTATTCTGTTATTTATCTTCATTAACATGCTGTTATTTCTGTTCTAAAAACCTTTCCTTTAAAAAAATACGTTCTTTTAGACAGGATCTTTATCTATTGCCCATGCTGGGCTGCAGTGGTGTGATCACAGCTCACTGCAGCCTTGAATTCCTGAGCTCAAGTGATTCTCCTACCTCAGCCTCTTGAGTAGCTGGGACTAAACACATGTGCCATCAAGCCCTGCTAATTTTTTTCTTTTTCTTTTTCTTTTTTTGAGATGGAGTCTTGTTCTGTCACAGTGCAATGGCATGATCTCAGCTCACTGCAACCTCTGCCTCCCGGGTTCAAGTTATTCTCCTGCCTCAGCCTACTAAGTAGCTGGGATTACAGGTGTGCACCACCACACTCAGCTAATTTTTGTATTTTTAGTAGAGACAGGGTTTCAGCATATTGGCCAGGCTGGTCTCGAACTCCTGACCTCATGATCTGCCCACCTCGACCTCCCAAAGTGCTGGGATTACAGGTATGGGCCACTGTGCCTGGCTAATTTTTTTTCATTTTTTAATGGAGATGGCGGGAGTCTCACTATGCTGCCCAGGCCAGCCTCAAACTCCTGACCTCAAGCAATCCTCCTACCTCAGCCTCCCAAAGTGTTGGGATTGCAGGCATGAGCCATGGTGCACATCCTAGAAAATGGTTCCTGATATCCCGACATTTACCTCTTCTGCATCTTGGACATATGTCTCTTATTAAATATTCTTTTTTTTTTTTTGGCTTTATTTATTTATTTATTTTTATTAATTTTTTTTGCACACAAAAACAATAAACATTTTCTAAAAATACATACAAACAAAAAGATGCATATCAAACACATTAGGAAGGTTGCACATGGGAAGACGGGGAATAGAAATGGGGGGTGGGAATCAAAATAAATGAGAGAGGGACTTTATATGGATCAGTGATAATAACTCAATCCTCTATTTGACGAAGAAGGAGAAGGAAGAGGAAGAAAAAGAAAGTGGGATAAAGGATCAGAAAGGGAGGAAAATAGAAAAAATTACAGTATGACTCCAGGATAGACCTGTCCTGTTGTCACTGAGTTGGTTGGTTGGTTTGTCTGTTGTATTTTTCATATGTTTCGCCATGTTGGCCAGACTGGTCTCGAACTCCTAGCCCGAAGTGATCAACCCGCCTCGGCCCCCCAGAGTGCCGGGACCACAGGCGTGAGCCACCACGTCCAGCCCCCAGATTGCTTCTGGCCTCCGTGGTATACCTCCCAGACGGGGCGGTCGGGCAGAGGCGCTCCCCACATCCCAGACGGGGTGGCCGGGCAGAGGCGCTCCTCACTTCCCAGACCGGGCGGCAAGGCAGAGACGCTCCTCCCCTCACTTCTTCCCAGATGGGGCAGCCGGGTAGAGGTGCTCCTCATTTCTTCCCAGACGGGGCGGCCGGGCAGAGGCGCTCCTCACTTCCCAGACGGGGCGACCGGGTAGACGCATTGCTCATTTCTTCCCGGACGGGGCGCCCGGGCAGAGAAGCTCCTCACTTCTTCCCAGACGGGGCGGCCGGGCAGAGGCGCTCCTCACTTCCCAGACGATGGGTGGCCGGGCAGAGGCGCTCCTCACCTCCCAGACGGGGCCGCCGGGCAGGGGCTGCAATCCCAGCACCCTGGTAGGCCAAGGCAGGCAGCTGGGAGGCGGAGGCTGCTGCGAGCCAAGACCACGCCACGGCACTCCAGCCCGGGCCACACGGAGCACCGAGTGAGCGAGACTCCGCCCGCAGTCCCAGCACTTCGGGAGGCCGAGGCGGGCAGAGCACGCGGGGTCAGGAGCCGGAGAGCCACGTGGCCAACATGGCGAACCCGCGCCTGCAGCCAAAGGAGGAAAAGCAGGCTGGCGAGCGCTGGCAGTCCCAGGCAGTCCGCGGTGCGGGGCAGCAGCGAGCCAAGTAGATTACATGCAGCCTGGGCCACAGAGGGAAAAGAAAGAAAAAGAAAAAAGAAAAGAAAAGAAGGAAGGAAGCTCTTATTAAATATTCTAACCATCTGTTTACATTTCCCTCTCACTCAGTTTTTAGGGATTGGGCAATTGTATATCTCTAGCACCTAGCCTAACAGCTGGCTTCCATGGTAGTGCTGTGGAACAGAAATGCAGGATAAACATGCCTGATACTTTAACTGACATGTATTTACAAAACTATTCCTAAGAAACCTCTTCCACATAAGGGCAGATATTACAATTTATAATTCATAAACAAGAATAGTCCAGTATCATACAAAAAAAAGTAAGTAGAAGAAATTGGCACATAATATTTTAACACTCACCTCACTGCCCCCTCCTTGAATATCGTTGTATCAGGTTAAGTACGTTACTCTGAAAAATTTTTAATTAAAGCTCTTAAAGCTACGAGAGATCTCAAAATATCCTCTGCCTTCAGTAGTGAGATCCAAGAAGGCTAACTAGATTGCCTAAGTTTACTCAGCTACAAAGTATGAGTTGGCTTTAAAATCAAGTGTTATTAAGAATTTATGAGGAGTTTTTGGTAGGTGAAAAGTTTCAAGGGAGGAGTGGGGGAAGGAAGTTCAGATCAGATCATATAGGGTTTTGTAAGTAATGATGAAGTGTTTGGATTTTATTCTAAATGTGATGGAAGTCATTGGAGGGTTTTGAACAGGAAATGAGCATGATCTTGTGTATCTGTATTAATGGCTTCATTGAGGTATAATTGATATGCAGAAAAACTATACACAGTTTAAAGGATCACTGTGGCTGATAAAGAGAGAATATCTATGAGATGCTGCACTCCAATAATTTCAATTTCAAGCACTCCACTTTCTGATCACCACATTCCAGATTTCTGGTTTATTCGCGCCAGTATCTCAATCCCAACAATTCTTAACACCACGCTTACCACCTTCTCATATTTCTCACTCTTGTTTCAACCTCCTCCTTATCTAGCTTAAATTTCTTGATCAATCACAATCATCCCCTTGAATATAGCTTCCACTTCCTTGCCCCGTCTCTTTTTCATGCTCATTTGGCAAAGCCCCAACATTATTTAAGTAGAACTCTCCATATACTTCCCCTTCGTCCCAAATATGGCTGGAGAAAAACATCCAACTAAACTAGATTTTTTTCTTTCTTTTTCTTTCTTCTTTTTTGAGACGGAGTCTTGCTCTGTTGCCCAGGCTGGTGTGCAGTGGCACAATCTCTACTCACTGCAACCTCCGCCGCCTGGGTTCAAGCGATTATCCTGCCTCAGCCTCCCAAGTAGCTGGGATTACAGGCATGCACCACCACGCCCAGCTAATTTTTTGTATTTTTAATAGAAACAGGGTTTCATCATGCTGGCCAGGCTAGTCTCAAATTCCTGACCTCAGGTGATCCACCCGCCTCAACCCCCCAAAGTGCAGGGATTACAGGCGTGAGCCACTGTACCCGGCCTAAACTAGTTTTATTCTAAGTTTAAACTCAGCAGCTCAAGGATGCCTATAATTCTACTCAGCAGTGGTATTATATTTCTCTCATCAAAATTACTCTGTCACCTTCCCTGGTGACTGTACCTTCTCATCGCTCCTAAAATCTTTACCTTCTCCTTGGTTTTCACTCCTAGCTAACTATTTGCTATTTTTCTGTATGTTCGGCTGAGGAATAAAAGCAATCAGAAGAGAGCTTCCCTAAGTCTGCACCCATCACTAACCCTCAGCGTCTGTGCACTTGTGTGCTGACCCGGTGATGCCCTCACTGTGCTCTTCCACTTGCTCCGAAACCTTCCATTTTCACCACCCATGGACAACACTCCAGCAATTCTCCCATCTACACCTGTTTCTTCAAACTCTTTTCTTGATTTTTCTTTTGTTATACGATATATGTTGTAACTTCTCCCATCTTAAAAATCACCATTTTTCATCCTGCTCCCTCCACCAGCTACTACCCTCTTTCTCTTTCCCTTTATAGAAAGAAAATTGTTAAAGAGTTGATAAAATCTTCACTGTTTTAAATTTCCTTCCATTTTCTCTGGATCCCTCTCTAATCAGCCTTTCCTTACCACCACTCCACTGAAGCTCCATATTGCAAAATCTCATCATTCTCCGTCCTCGTTTTACTCCGTCAGGGATTTCATCTTCAAACCCATTTCTTCACTTAACTTCCAGGACACCACAGTCTTCTGATTTTCCTTTTATCTCACTGGCTATTCCTTCTGAACATCCAAGAGCGCAGACCTTGGACTTTTCTTTTCTATCTCCATTCATTCCCTTGGTGATCTGATCCAGCCACATGGCATTGAATGCCGCATGTATGTTTATGATTCCTAGATTCTGCCTTTGGTACAGATCTGTCCCCTGAACTCTAAGCTTATATAGAACCATCTAGTCAGCATCTCAAATCTACCATATCCCAAACTGACACTTTATCTGCTCTTCCAAACTTACACCACCCAGTCTTCCTCCTTCAAGATTGATGGCAACTCCACTCTTCCCACTGTTCAGGCCGAAAAGCCTTGGAGTCATCTTGATTCCTCTTTTGTCTCACACCCAAACTGTTAGAAAATTTGCCCATTTGTTACCATCTTGGGCCGCCCTCAGCTCTTCTCTGACTGCTCCAGAGACTGAGTACTTTTATATCTCATGTACTAGTGGTCCTTGGCAGACCATTTGAGAAGCCCTGAGTGTGTAGAGGAGAATAAGAGGGTAAGAGAATAAGGTGAAGCTTTCTCAGCAAAAGAAATTAAAAGCAAGAAAGAGTAAGATGATATCTTTGGAGGACTGCTAGTAGTTTAACATAGTGAGAACAAGGGATGTAAGAGATAAAAGCTGGAGAAATACACAGGGGCCAGATATGGAAGGTCTTCTATTATTCACTAGGCAGCAGGGAACTTTATTTTGCAGCAATGAGGAATCATTGAAAAGTCTTAGGTGGAGGAAAACATAAGCTGATTTGTGTTATAAAGATCACTCTTAGAGCAAAGCAGAAGATAAGCTATATAGGGCACACCCCTGGAGCAGGGGGAATAGTTAAAAAGAAAGACTGTGGTGATAGCCTTGGAGAAAGATGACAAAGGCCTGAACTGAGGGAAGAACTATGGAGACGGAGAAAGAGGGGACAAAGCTAAGAAATCTTAAAAATGCAGAATCCCTCAGATTTGGTATATCATTGAATATGGGGGAAAGAAGGGAGTAAAGGATGCCTCTGTTTTCTGACTTGGGTGCGTTTGGATGGTGGTGCCACCACCTGAGATAGGATGGGTGTAATGGGCCGTGTGCGGTGGCTCACACCTGTAATCCCAGCACTTTGGGAGGCCTAGGCAAGCGGATCACCTGAGGTCGGGAGTTCAAGACCAGCCTGACCAACATGGAGAAACCCCGTCTCTACTAAAAATACAAAATTAGCCAGGCATGGTGGCGGGTGCCTGTAATCCCAGCTACTCAGGAGGCTGAGGCAGGAGAATCGCTTGAACCCGGGAGGCAGAGGTTGCAGTGAGCCAAGATCGCACCAGTGCACTCCAGCCTGGGCAACAAGAGCGAAACTTCATCTTAAAAAATAAAGATGAGTATAACAAATATAGAGGGGAGATGAGTTTCTCTTGGACAGGCTGAGTTCCAGGTGTCCAGGGATATCACAGTGAAGACACCTAGGAAGCTATAAATTTATGGGTCAAGAGCTCAGAGAGAGGTTTGGGTTGAAGGTATGAGTTCAGAAGTTATTTGAACACATATCACTTTGTTCTAGCCTGGGCATTGGGATTTCTTAGTACGCTGAGGGAGAAGAAAAACAATCTAAGGATAACATTAAGTATGCACAGATGAAAAGGAGCCATGAACAGTCAAAATGGTTGGAAGTAAAATGAGAACAGAGAGAGGGTGGTGTTTCAGAATTTAAGGGAGGAATTTCAAGAAAGGGGAATTACCAAGTGAGATAAGGATTAGCTTAGTCAACTCAGGCTGCCACAACAAAATGCCATAGAATGGGTTGCTTAGACAGCAGACATTTATTTCTCACTTTTATTTTATTTTGGAGACTGGGAAGTTCTAGATCAAGGTGCCTACTGATTCAGTACCTTGAACTGATCTTCCCAGCTTGCAGACACCCCTGTTTTGCTATGTTTTCATGTGGTTGGAAGCAATAAACAGTGCTCTGGTCTCTCTTCCTTTTCTTATAAGAACACTAATCCTATCATGGGGTCCAGCTCCATAACCTCATCTAAATCTAATTCTTTCCCTAAAGACTCCATCTCCAAATACTATCATATTGGGGGTTGCGGCTTCAGTATATGAATTTGACGATAGGAGGAGGAGAATATAAACATATAGTCCGTAAGAAAAATTAAAGGAGTCTTTTTGATTCGAAGTCAAGAAGCCTTTGGTGGCCTTGCTCAAAACAAATTTCGGTAAAGTTTTGAGTATAGAAGTCTGATGGAAGATAAAGGAAAAAGTCAGAAAGCCAAAAAATGATGTCAGTCTACTATTCCAGTACCTGGCTTCAGAGGGAAGGAGAAAGTTATGTATGTACTTATTTAAAGATGGAGAGATTTGAGTATCTCACAGCTATCTAGAAGGTATCAGTAAAGAATAAGTTGATAATTTAAAAATACTGGAGAGAGGCCAGGCGTGGTGGCTCACACCTATAATCCCAGCACTTTGGGAGGCTGAGGAGGGTGGATTACCTGAGATCAGGAGTTTGAGACCAGCCTGGCCAACCTGGTGGAACTCTGTCTCTACTAAAAATACAAAAAATTATCCGGACATGGTGGCAGACGCCTGTAATCTCAGCTACTTAGGAGGCTGAGGCAGAAGAATCACTTGAATATGGGAGGTGGAGGTTGCAGTGAGCCGAGATGGCGCCATTGCACTCCAGCCTGGACAACAAGAGCGAAACTCCGTCTCAAAAAAAAAAAAAAAAAAAAAAAAACTGGAGAGAAAGAAGATGACTAGGAGATGACTGGAGAGAAATAAGCAAGATCCTTCAGGTAACGGGAGAGGATTGCATCAAGAGAAAGAAGAGTTGAGAAGAGAAATGCTGGGGACAGGTAAATGTGTAGGTGTGAGCAGGGCCAGCCAGCTTCTTGGTAGTATAGCCTTGGCAGTTGCACAGGGCTCACTCTCAGAATAGGCTTGATTTAATCTGCTGTGGCCACTTTGAAATTCTTAATAATGTTGTCACTGAACTTGTGTTTTGTAAGTGAAATCCAGGGGACAATGGAACACATGCATAAGCAAAGAAGACATGCCTGGCAGCAGCGAACATACACTCAAGTTTAGGCCTGGCTGCCTGACATACATGCATGCAACTGAAGCAGTCTGAGGAGCCACAGAACCCTGAAGGGGTGGTAGAGGCTGAGAGTTGGCTCCAGATTGGCAGGTGTGATGGTGGGAGCAGCAGCAAAAGCAATGTGGTCGTGGCCATGGCCCCAGCCCTGGGAGAGAGGCAGGGCTCAGCATGAGGCAGCCCCAGGATCCGCAGAGGGAGGCCACTTTATGTCTGTCCCAGGATCCCAACTCTGTGCATCTGCACAAATATTAACTTTCCAGCATGAACCCTGGGAGAGGAAATTTTGGGGCTCAGGAGGCAAACTTTGTAAATAAATCATTGTAAAATAGAAGTGTTAGACATGAGCATTGCAATTAAGCATATCATTGGCTTATTAGAATCTTTCAGAGTTCAGAATCTCTGGTTTTTAACTACTGCAACACTGCCAAGCAAATATCCATTAAATTATCATTGTAGAAATTTACATTTAAAATAAAAATCATACTTAACACAAAACTGATTTGTATGAAGTGTTAAATCTTTTTGGAAAAATTGTTCCCTGAGAATCATCAGCTCTAGATGTACTAAAACTTATATTTCAAAATTTATCAGATATATATCTCAATGTTGTTGTAGCTTAAAAACATTAACTTAACAGCACCAATAACAATTGCATCAACACATTCTTCTCAGAATTAAGAATTATCAAAAATTACTTGCCATCTTTCATTTAAAAATAATTGACATTGCTTTCAATTATATGCATTGAAAATGAAATTGCTAAAAATAAAAACTTTGACAATCTAATAAATTTGGAGAAAAGTGAACCAGAAAAATCATGTGATTAAAATGTCACATGAATAAAATATTGTTAGGCTGGGCACGGTGGCTCACGCCTGTAATCCCAGCACTTGGGGAGGCCAAGGCAGGTGGATCATGAGGTCAGGAGATCAAGACCATCCTGGCTAACACGGTGAAACCCCGTCTCTACTAAAAATACAAAAAAATTAGCCGGGTGTGGTGGCGGGCGCCTGTAGTCCCAGCTACTCGGGAGGCTGAGTCAGGAGAACAGCGTGGACCGGGGAGGCGGAGCTTGCAGTGAGCCGAGATCGCGCCACTGCACTCCAGCCTGGGTGACAGAGCGAGACTCCGTCTCAAAAAAAAAAAGAAGAAGAAAAATAAAAAAAGAAAAAATAATAAAATATTGTTATTCATTGTATTATATAAAATTGACACCCAAAATATTATTTTGTATGTAATGAAATATTTTTAAGGGAAAAAATTTTTATATTTTGTTACTTTTTTTTTGAGACGGAGTATTTTATTACTTTTAACTGCAGTTTCTCTTGCTCTTCCAAACAAGGGGCCCCGCATTTTCATTTTACATTGAGCCATGCAAATTATGTAGTTGAACCCGAGTGTGAGGATGGGATGTTGAGGGAGTCCAGGCCTGATCTACTCAGCTTATTTTTTTCCTTTTCTGGAAAGTTGGAGGCAAGCAAGTGGGAGAGTGGGGGAGTTCTGTGTGTTGGCCTGAGGGAGAATTTTAAAGGTTTAAAATGTTATGTGAGGAATCGGTGAGGAGGGAATGTAGCACTTTGAGGGTTTTAAAATACTTCAATATAATGATTTCCATAAGCTTTTTTATTACTACATCTATAATGTGTATTTTATGAGCAATCATAAAGAAAATTACATTTGGGAATTATCCTATGTCTACTAAAACATTTGCCAGGTTTAATATCGGGTTGTGAAAAGTGGAATACAATTAGCTTGACGTGATATGAAATAAGTGGTGTGCTAAGGTCTCAATTACAATAGACAGTAGAGAACAAATGTAAAAGTGCCACCTAAACTGTAAAAGCACTATAGGTACTACAGTCACTAAGTTTGGTTTTAGTAAAATATAAGTTTTTAAGATGGATTTTTGTTTGTTTTTAAAATTAGAATGTTTCCGTTTATAAAACTGGCCATATTCTTTTTGTTGAAACTTTGAAATTTTGGTTATGTAGAGAAAAATATTACAGGTTCTTCTCTCAAAGTCTACTACTGTTACCATTTTGATATGTTTTCTTCCAGATGTTTACTCTGCCAGTTAATTAGAATGTAATTGTAATCATATAGTTACATGACATATAAATTCTTCATAAATATCACCTTAATATTTATACAATAGTCCATTATGGGGCTCTGTCATACGTGATTTTTCCTCTTACCTATTATTGAACATTTAGGTTGTTACCTTTTTGTGATTTTATTTTATTTTATTTTATTTTATTTTTTAGACAGGGTCTCGCTCTGTCACACAGGCTGGAGTGCAGTGATGCGATCTTGGCCGCTACAACCTCTGCCTCCCAGGTTTAAGCAATTCTCCTGCCTCAGCCTCCGAGTAGCTGGGATTACAGGTGTGCACCACTATGCCTGGCTAATTTTTATATTTTCAGTAGAGATGAGGTTTCACCATTTTGGCCAGGCTGGTCTCAAACTCCTGACCTCAGGTGATCCACCCACCACAGCTTCCCAAAGTGCTGGGATTATAGGCATGAACCACTGCGCCCGGTCCTTTTTTTTGTGATTTTATATAACTACATACAGATTCCTAACTGAATGCCTTTCTACTTGAAATATTACTGAAATTAAATGAAACTTAATCATATTCAACTTTTCTGCCTGTTTCCCTTTTTTTTACAAACACAAATAGGTGAGTCACTGACCCATTTGAGTCTTACAAAATTATTATTAGAACATGAATGGTGAAAAAATACTAAAGCTAACCTCACAGGAAATTACGTTTATGAATTTATTTTTTGTTATATGGCCTCAGTGTTGAAAATGCCTGAGAATTTCTTATCAGGGAGGCCAAGGTAAATGTTCAGCTATTGTATAATTTGCTAAATTAATAATAGAAGGAGAGAACTCACACTGGAAACAGAATGAGGATCCCTGACAGATAAATAAACTATTTTCTTTCACCTCCAAATGATTCAAATGTAAACACAGCAGGTTGTTTGGGAGCACATTTAGATTTTCCCAAATGACCACTGTAACTAGGGATGTTTCACTTGCCCTCTATTCAGTTCCATCTCACTATTAATGGGCATTCCAGGATATTTTGCGATCAGGAGACTTGAAAGAGTTAATGCACTTTGCAAAATGCCTAACTTGTATTTGGGATTAATTTACTTCCACAGCAGGATCTGGCTTATTAGAGCTTCAGAAATGTCTAAAGAAAATTCTATGTTAGATACATCACTGAAATACTTGCCGTCTCCCTGGGAGCCCACATTAAATCAGCTTGGTGGAGTAAACTTATTTTTGTCTTTTTCTTCTCATGAGTTTTTTGCAAAACAGCTGGCCTTTTCTAAAATGAGGTTGACTAACCATTTATAAGATTTGAGAAGGGACTAATTAGTATTGTACGTTGATTGGAGATCGTAGCTATTTTTATTTAAAAATCACATACAGAGAAGTATTTGTTTGGTAACTCGCTTATAAAATTACTTTTCACCAACCACAGTGTTCTAGTGTGGCTGTGGCTATTGCGTAGGAACGAGGCCCAGGATTTTTTTTATCACTCTTTGAGATTGGGCCCATTGCAATCATTGTTACCCAACTACGTGATTTCACACAATCTTACACGTTGAGGCAAGAGATAGCAGGAACCCTGACCTCTTGTTTTCACACAGGTCTTCATTAATTTTTCAAGGTAGAGGTTAGAGCTAAAGTCTTTCTGCAGGCCTTTCCTTCAGTATTGTACAGAAATGACAGGATAAAGCACAGGAGTCCGGCAGTTGAGAAAATGTGACCACGAGGACCCCCTCTCATGTATCCTGACCTCGGATTAGGAGGTTCCTTCAATGCCCTACTGACACTTGCCTCCAAAAAAGCATCATCAATAACACAAAAAAGCATTGTCTTACTCCATTTGGGCTGCTGTAACAAAAATACCTTATACTGGGTAATTTATAAACAATAGAAATTTATTTCTCATAGTACTGGAAGCTGGAAAGTGTTAAGATCAAGGCATCAGCTGATTCGATGTCCAGTAACGGCCTGTTCCTCAAAGATGGTACCTTCTCTGCGTCCTCATATGGTCGAAGAGGCTCTCTGCTCCCTTAGGCCAATTTTATTACTACCCTTATCCTGTTTATAAGGGTGGAGCCCTCGTGACTTAATCACTGTCCCAAGGGCCCCAACTCTTTAACATTTCAATGGGGATTAGGTTTCAATATGAGTCTTGGAGAGACAATTCAGACCATATCAAACATGGACGGAGTTTCCAGGGTTGAAGCTCCTAGCATCCAATCTCACTACTGCTCTTCTCTCACTATTCCCCAGCTTTTAAGTCCTGTATTGGAGTTTTTAAAGAACTGAGGTATCTCTTTCCTCTTTACCTATGTTCTTAGTAAAACCTCAGACTGAAACGCCTTCTCCATGCCCTGCCCTCCTTTGGCTAACCCATCATTGGACTTTCAGGTTAGAGATCAGCTTCCCTGACCGCATCCTGCCCCACTAAGAAATAAAAACAAACCAAAAAACTCCAAAGACACTAGCAACAGCAACAAATTTATAACCTGTTCATGGTTTTCCCACAGCATCCTGCACTTATGCTTGAAATAGCACCTGTACTCTATTAAAATCACCTGTTTACTTGGGGGTGGGGCAGGTCTCCCCTGTTGGACAGTAACATTCTTGAGAACACTGTTCATCTTTATATGCCATTATGTTAAAGAAGTAGCGGACACAGTTTTTTTCATCAAGAAATTTGCAATCCATTAGTAGAAAAGAGGTATATTTAAAGCCAACAATACAAAATACACATAATTACATAAAGTACAAAATACACATAATTAAGTTCAAAATTGTTTGGTATAATTATTAGATCATTATATAGACAAGGCGGATCCATGAAGGCTGGAGCCATTTCAGAAGTCCTCATGGGGAAGTTGAGATTAGAATCAGTCAGATGTTGGCATAGCCTGAGGACTGGGGAGGAGAGTAGGGGGCGGTGTTCTAGGATGACAGAGTAAAATGAACAAAAATGTGGAAGATGAGGTGAGCTTTAAAAAATGGGTAAAATTCACCAGATGGAGAAGGCTGGGACATGGAGAAGGAATCTCAAGTAGAGGTCACAGCAAGAATGAAGCATAAGGAAAGAACTAGCTTCATAGAAATAACACTGAGTAGTATTCTATGGTGAAAAGTACTTTAGATTAGACTTGATGGGAGACAAATCATTGTAGGTTCATAACTGCCATGGTGGTTTCTTACTTCTCATGACTCCCGAGGAATCACTCATCACATGCTCCCTGCTTTTATATCATTGCCTCCCAAGTTTACTCTGAGCTTGGACATGTGACTTGCTTTGGTCAATAGGATATTAGCCAATATGACCTTTAGTGCATTGAGCTTTGTCTTTTTTTTTTTTTTTTTTTTCAGATGGAGTTTTGCTCTTGTTGCCCAGGCTGGAGTGCAATGGAGGCGTGATTTCAGCTCACTGCAACCTCTGCCTCCCGGGTTCAAGTGATTCTCCTGCCTCAGCCTCCTGAGTTGCTAGGATTACAGGCATGTGCCACCATGCCCAGCTAATTTTGTATTTTTAGTGGAGGTGGGGGTTTCTCCATGTTAGTCAGGCTGGTCTCGAACCCTTGACCTCAGGTGATCCACCCACCTCGGCCTCCCAAAGTGCTGGGATTACAGGCATGAGCTACTGAGCCTGGCCTTGTCTTTTGTAATGGTGCTTTTGCTGTGTGAGCAAGCTTAGGCTAGTCTCCTTGGGGAGAGAGAAAACAAAATGAAGAGAGGGGCCTGGCTGTGCCAGTCATTCCAATCATCCAGGCTTGGAGGCCATCAGGAAACCAGCCAGCCCAGTTGAGTCACCAGAAAATTAAAATCACATAAGTGACTTCAGGTGAGACAACAGAAGAACTATCTAGCTAAGACCAGCTATAATTGTTGACCCATGGAATTGTGAGCAGTAAAATGGTCATTGTTTTAAGCTACTAAGGTTGATCTCTGCTTGCCTCCCAAGCCTGGCCTAAGTTGCAGTTTTAAGCTACTAAGTGGTTTGTTACATAACAGTAAATAAATGATACAAATTTTAAGATTAAAGATTTTCACCTGTCTCTCTAGGGGCTCCTTTTCAGACACCTGTGCAGGTTCATCATGCTTGGCTTAAATTAATACTTAATAAATATTGATGTTCCTCAAGGCTCAATCCAAGGCCATCTTCTGTTTTTACTCAGTTATTCCTTCTCATGTGATTTATTCTACTTCCATAGCTTCTTTAGTGTGATAATATATTACCATGTTTAGGCCAGGTGCCGTAGCTCACGCCTGTAATCCCAGCACTTTGGGAGGCCGAGGAGGGCAGATCACGAGGTCAAGAGATCGAGACCATCCTGGGCAACATAGTGAAACCCCGTCTCTACTAAAAATACAAAAATTAGCCAGGTGTGGTGGCACATGCCTATAGTCCCAGCTACTCGGGGGGGGGGGTGAGGCAGGAAAATCACTTGAACCCGGGAGGCGGAGGTTGCAGTGAGCCAAGATTGCGCCACTGTACTCCAGCCTGGCCTGGTAACAGAGCAAGGCTCTGTCTCAAAAAATGTATGTATATATTACCATGTTTATACTTTCTTTCTTTCTTTTTTTTTTGAGAAGTCTTGCCCTTGTCCCCCAGGCTGGAGTGCAATGGTGCGATCTTGGCTCACTGCAACCTCCACCTCCCAGGTTCAAGCGATTCTCCTGCCTCACCCTCCCGAGTAGCTGGGATTACAAGCACGTATCACCATGCCCGGCTAATTTTTATATTTTTAGTACAGATGGGGTTTCACCATGTTGGCCAGGCTGGTCTCGAACCCCTGACCTCAGGTGATCCACCTGCCTCGGCCTCCCAAAGTGCTGGGATTACAGGCGTGAGCCACCACGCCCGGCCATGTTTATACTTTCAATCACTAATGTATACTTCCAGCCCAGACCTCTTCTCTGAGCTCCAGACTCAGATATCCAACTGTTTGCCTGACAGCTTTTTTTTTTTTAAGACAGGGTGTTACTTCAGTTGCCCACGCTGGAGTGCAGTGATGCGATCTTGGCTCACTGCAGCCTCGACTTCCTGGGCTCAGGTGACTTTCCTACCTCAGCCTCCTGAGTAGCTGGGACTATAGGTGCACGCCACCATGCCCGGCTAATTTTTTGTATTTTTAGTAGAGACGGGGTTTTGCCATGTTGGCCAGGCTGGTCTCAAACTCCTGGACTCAAGCAATCCACCTGCCTTGGCCTCCCAAAGTGCTGAGATTACAGGCTTGAGCCACTGTGTCAGGCCCTATTTGTATATTTCAAAGGCACTTCAGACTTATGATCACCCTAGGTCTCGCCCTGTCACCCAGGCTAGAGTGAAGTGGCACAGGCATGACTCATTGGAGCTCGAATTCCTGGGCTCAAGCGATCGTCTTGCCTCACCCTCCCAGGTAGCTGGGACTACAGGCATGTGCCACCATGCCCTGCTAATTTTTAAATTTTTTGTAGAGACATGGTCTTGCTATGTTGTCCAGGCTGGTCTTCAGCTCCTGGGCTCAATTAAATCCTCCTGCCTTGGCCTCCCAAAGTGTTGGGATTACAGGTGTGAATCACCGTGCCTAGCCCCCATTAATCTTTTAGCTGCCAGCTCAGTTGTCTCTTTGCTTCAGAAGATTTCTATGACTGGGGCCAAATCTCCCTTTCACATGTCCTTATAGCACCTTCTTGCTTTCTTTCCTAGCAATTTTTGTGTGATTATTTGATTACTGTCTGTCTTCTTCCCTAGACTGTGAGATACTTAAGACTAGAGGGTGTATTTTTTATTTGTGAATTTATCTCCAGTGAGGAGCATATGGTCCATGCTCAAAATATTTTTGTTGAATGAATGAATATAGGAAAGGAGACTCAAGTCCCTGATCTGCAAGTACTTTGGGCACTTTTGGCCTTTTCAGCTGCTTTATCTGCATTAGGCTGATGAACAAGTAATGACCCTGCCCTTTGATCTGAAATTTACAGAACCTAAAAAAATGGCATTAAGTAAATTTGGGTCAGGGAGAGTGTGGAAACAAAGAGACCTAGACGGGTGTGAGAAACTGATACATTAAATTAGAGGAGACATTTTAAAGAACAAAATGATGTGATTAGGTCATTTATTGGACGTTTCTTTTTTCGGAATAAATCAAAGATGACTCTAAGGTCTCAAGCCAGACAACTGGGATCATAAAATTACTAATGTGAGAAGCAGGAATGTTGGAAGGTGGTGCCTGAATAAGGAAGGAGATGAGTTTGGTTTTGGAGATTGACTTCTAAAGCAAGCTAGGCATTCCTTGTAGAAATGTAGGAGGCTGATATGAGAGGTTTTTTTGTTTGTTTGTTTTTGAGACTTAGTCTTACTCTGTCGCCCAGGCTAGAGTGCAGTGGCGCGATCTCAGCTCACTGCATCCTCTGCCTCCCAGGCTCAAGAAATTCTCCTGCCTTAGCCTCCTGAGTAGCTGGGATTACAGGCACCTGCCTTACGTGAGAAGTTTGAAGTCCACAGAGTGTGTCCTTCTCCAAGAGGCTTGTCATGGCAGCTACATCTTAGTTGGGCAAGGAGACAGGCGTAGCTTGCCCTCAACATGCACTGGGAGGAACAAGGGAGATAGCCTGAGAGGCAATACGATGGAGAGAAGGAAAATGTGGATTTGGCATCAAGTAAACTAGATAGTCAGAGGAGCTGCCAGTGCAAAGCATCAAGACAGAGACGTGGAATCCAGGTGGCAGCTCACTGAATGGAAAATATGACTTCAGCAGAGATGGGAGGTTTGAAGAGGGTGACGGAAAGGAGACCCTGGAAACGATTCTCTGAGCCTCTGGGAGAGTGGCAGTCAAGGCTATCACGGGCTGTAGTTTTGGTCATGTGCAAGGGCAGACCCTGTATGCTAGTTCCTTTTTTTTTTTTTTTGAGACAGAGTTTTTGCTCTGTTGCCCAGGCTGGAATGCAATGGTGCGATCTTGGCTTACTGCAACCTCCGCCTCCTGGGTTCAAGTGATTCTCCTGCCTTAGCCTCTTGAGTAGCTGGGATTACAGGCGCCTGCCACCACACCCAGCTAATTTGTGTATTTTCAGCAGAGATGAGGTTTTACCATGTTGGCTAGGCTGGTCTTGAACTCTTGACCTCAGGTGATCCAACGACCTCAGCCTCCCAAAGTGCTGGGATTACAGGCGTGAGCCGCTGCACCCAGCCCTATATGCTAGTTCCTGAGAGTAGAAGTGATGGTGGACGCTATGAAAAGGCACAGTTCCTGAATACAGCACATGTCTTTTAGGAAAGAAGAGCAAGGGGCTGAGGACTCAGCACTGGCAATTGAGGGAAGAGAATGAAGAGGAGCAACTTTTAAGAGGCTCAGAGAAGGAGAGTTGGCATGCATTAGAGATTACACAGAAGAGCCAAGAGCAGAGTTCCAAAGAAGGATAAGGGGAAATGCTCAGCACAGAATCAAGAATAATGGGAAAAAACGAAACCAAATTATGCTCCATTTCCTGAGGGACCTATATGATACAATGTCCCCTAATATCTTTTTTCAATAGTCTTTCTTTTGAGGTATAATTTATGTACAATAAAATGCATAAATGTTAGGGATACAGTTCAATGATGTGTATGACTATATAAACCTGCGTAAATAATCACCCCCATTAAGATATAAGACACTTAACATTACCCCAGAAAGTTCCTCTCATATAACTTTCTAGTCACTCCTCATCCTTCTCCCTCCTGGACAATTATGGGTATGACTTCTATGGCCATATGTTAGTTTTGTTTGATCTAGAATGCCATATAAATAGAATCATACAGTATGTACTCTTTTCTGTAGGGCTTCTTTTATTCCACATAATAATTTTGAGATTCACCTACGTTATTTTGTGTGCCTGTAGTTTGTCTTTTTTTTTTCTTTTTTCTTTTTTCTTTTTTTTTTTGAGACTGAGTTTCGCTCTTGTTGCCCAGGCTGGAGTTCAATGGCACAATCTCAGCTCACTGCAGCCTCTCCCTCCCGGGTTCAAGCAGTTCTCCTGACTCAGCCTCCCCAGTAGCTGAAATTACAGGCATGCGCCACCACACCCAGCTAATTTTGTAATTTTAGTAGAGAAAGGGTTTCTCCACATTGGTCAGGCTGGTCTCGAACTCCCGACCTCAGGTGATCTGCCTGCCTCGGCCTCCCAAAGTGTTGGGATTACAGGCGTGAGCACTGCGCCTGGCCTAGTTTGTCTTTTTAATTGATGAGTAATATTTCATTGAATAAATATATCATTATTTGTTTATCCATTCTCTTGCTTATGAACATTTGTTTTCAGGTTTTGACTACTGTGACTAAAGCTATTATGAACATTCTTATATAAGTCTTTTTATGAATATATTTTTTTCATTTCTCAGAGTGGAATTTCTGGGTCACAGGAGAAGTGTATGTTTAACTTTAACTGACAAACTGGTTATAAAATTTTATGCTCCCAACAGCAATGAGAATACTAGTTGCCTCACTACCTACTTACTATTTGATATTATCATTCATTTTATTTTAGTCATTCTAGTAGGTATAAAGTGGCATTTCATTATAGTTTTTATTGTACAATTCCCTAATTACTAATGATGTCTCAGGAGCTTACTGGTTCTTCATGTATCTTTTTGAGATATCTCTTTAAGTCTTTTGCCATTTTAATAGGTTGTCTTTTTATTATTGACTTGCAGGTGCTCCTTATATATTCTCTAAATAAGTCCTTTGTATTTATCACATTACAAATATTTTCTCCAAATCTATAGCCTGCCTTTTGCCTTTTTCTCAATGGTGTCTTTTGAAGAGCAGAAATTTTAAATTTTAATAAAGTCTGATTTCAATTTTTTTCTTTTATGGTCAGTGCATCTTGTGTCCTAAAAAAATCTCTGCCTATCCTAAGGTGGCAACGAATAAATAACATTTTTAAACAGTTTAAAATAAACCTATGCCTATTTCCTTTCCCTCTTGCTCCTAAAATTATGCTACTTTTAGTTTGGAATTACTGAGATGATATACACTATTTTGGTAAGAAGGTCAAGAATGAAAAATGGTGGAAAATTTCATGTGTAAAATGTTTCATTCCAGCAAAGTTACCAAATCTCAAAGGCCTAGAAGAAAGGCCTAGAAATGAGTTCCTTTAAAGACTAGAAAAAGAAGCTAACTTTTTTAAGAGCATGCTGTCTTAGTCCATTTGAGCATCTATAACAAACTACCTTAGACTCGGTGGCATACAAAGAGCAAAAATTTATTGCTCACAGTTCTAGAGGCTGGGAAGACCAAGATCAAAGCACTTGCAGATTTGGTATCTAGTGAGGATCTATTCCCTGGTTCATAGATGAGGCCTTCTTGTTGCATCCTCAGTTGGTGGAAGGGGCCAACAAGCTCCCTTGGGCCTCTTTTATTTTTATATTTATTATTATTTTTTTGAGATGGAGTCTCGCTCTTGTTGCCAAAGCTGGAGTGCAATGGTGTGATCTCAGCTCACTGCAACCTCCACTTCCTGGGTTCAAGCGATTCTCCTGCCTCAGCCTCCCAAGTAGCTGGGATTACCGGCGCTCACCACCATGCTCAGCTAATTTTCATATTTTTAGTAGAGACAGGGTTTCACCATTTTGGCCAGGCTGGTCTTGAACTCCTGACCTCAGGTGATCCACCCACCCGAGCCTCCCAAAGTGCTGGGATTACAGGAGTGAGTCACTGCGCCAGGCCTTGGGCCTCTTTTAGAAGGGCACTAATACCATTAATTAGGACTCTGTCCAGATGACTTAATCACCTTCAAAGGCTCCACATCTATCAGATTGGGGGTTATGTTCCAACATGAAAATCTGGGGGGACACAAGCATTCAGACCATAGCACATTCCTCTTTACTTTCATCAAATGGTGCATGGCTCACTATCAATAATGTTGGTGCTCTACATAAATCTGTTCTATGACTTTTAAAATTTAACAAGCAAAAGAGGAATGCATTGGAAGACTTATGGGTGGTAGTCAAAGAATCTGAAGGAAAGCTAAAAAGCTAAGTCTTCAGAAGAAACAGGAGATAGAGTAGCTGTGAAGATCAAGAGAGCAGGATGAAATAGATGAACTGACGTCTACAGGGATGAATGATCTCCAGCTGTTTCTGTCTTTGGGTTAATCCCCTCAAGCTCGACTTGCAAGAGGAAAGTACCTGAATGGCCTAATTTAATCACTGTATGGCCTAATTTGGTCACATGCCTAGTACAGACACCTTGGTTGACAGTCATGCCTTCGAAACTGTATTCAGTAGGGAAGGGGAATAGTTCCCCAAAGTAAAATTGGGGCAGTGCTGCTAGAAGAAGGGAGGAGGGACTCTGGGCAGACAAAAACAATAGGTGCTTATTATACCCTTAAAAAGGCAGAACATATATCTTCCATCTTGTGTTCATGTCTTTTGTCTTAAGTAGGCTGAAATTGCTTATTCACTTATCTTCCCTTCAAATAACCAGGCTTAAGTTAAATTACTGCCAAGTTTAGATTTGTGAAAGCCGAGTCTACCTGATTAACTTTCATCCCAGATCAGTTTTGTTGTTAGTTTTAGATCTTGAAGTTGACCGTGTATTTCTGATTACTTAGAATTTATCTTTCAAAACTGAGATGCAGAAACTCTGTGAAATCTAATCTTAAGTGGGGAAAAGGCAGAAACATGAAATAAAATATAACTTGACCAAGACTGGAAGTGAATTGGGAGTGACATAAACAGGATTTTTGTGCATTAGGGTTCCTTTTTTTAAAAAACGTCACTTCAGTCTCAGTGGCTTACATCTGTAATCCCAGCACTTTAGGAAGTCAAGGCAGGAGGATCCCTTGAAGCCAAGAGTTTGAGACAAGCCTGGGCAACATATTGAGACCCCACCTCTACAAATTTTTTTTTTTTTTTTAATTAGTTGAGTGTGGTGGTATGTGCCTATAGCCTAGCTACTCAGGAGGCTGAGGGAGGAGGATTCCTTAAGTCCAGGAGTTAGAAGCTGCAGTGAGTTACGATGGTACTACTGTACTCCATCCTGGGTGACAGAGCAAGACCTTATCTCTAATTTAGAAAAAAAATGCTTAAAAAGTTATGTTTCTTCAATCTGCTTATCAAAGTTAAATGTTTTCACATGCAAGCACCTATATTGAACTTCATTTGCTCATTCATTCAGCAAACGTTTTTTAAGGGCTTGCCGCCATGTGCATTAGTGGTATAGGCTCTGGAGATCTCTAAGGTGACAGTGAGGGAAGCTGATCCTCACTATAAAATATGGACAATAAACTACTTGAGGAGTGAGGGATCAGGCTACAACTCTTTTATTTACTAAGTTTTATCCCTAGTACCTATCACAGTGCTTGAAACATAGAAATAACTAAAAAATATATTGTAGTTGTTGTTTTTTGAGACAGAGTCTCACTCTGTCGCCTAGGCTGGAGTGCAGTGGCGTGATCTCGGCTCACTGCAAGCTCCACCTCCCGGGTTCACACCATTTTCCTGCCTCAGCCTCCTGAGTAGCTGGGACTATAGGCAGCCGCCACCATGCCTGGCTAATTTTTTAAATATTTTTTTAGTAGAGACAGGGTTTCACCATGTTAGGATGGTCTCAATCTCCTGACCTTGTGATCCACCTGCCTTGGCCTCCCAAAGTGCTGGGATTACAGGTGTGAACCACCACACCCGGCCAAAAATATATTGTTGAATGGATGACTAGATGAACGGGGAGAGCCGTCAACCTTCCTGTCAAAAGACTGGTGGGGGCCAGGCATGATGGCTCACGCCTATGTTCCCAGCACTTTGGGAGGCCGAGGTGGGCGGATCATCTGAGGTCAGGAGTTTGAGACCAGCACGGCCAACTTGGTGAAACCCCGTCTCTACTAAAAAATATAGAAATTATCCGGGCATGGTGACGCGCACCTGTAATCCCAACTACTCAAAGGCTGAGGCAGGACAATTGCTTGAACCCAGGAGGCAGAGATTGCAGTGAGCCAAGATCATGTCATTGCACTCCATCCTGGGCAACAAGAGTGAGACTCTGTCTCAAAAAAAAAAAAAAAAAAAAAAAGACTGATGGGGTCAGGACTATATGGAGGATAATAAGAAGGGCAGGTTCAGGAAAATTTTCTGAGTTGTTTAATTCTGCTTCAACAAAATGCTTCAAAGAATGGTTAGAGTTCCCACAGCCAAACTTGAGGCCTAGATACCCCTCTAATGGTTCCATCAGGCATCTGCCTTCAAATACATGTGTAAGTTGGTTTTCCTGTCTCCCTTGCAGGACTGCAGGGGTTGAATACATTCTTCTGACTCCTTGTATTGAGCTTTTTTTGTGTGACTGGGGATACTGGTTGCCCATATGACCACTCAAAAAATTTCAGTGTCTCTGTACTGGAGGGTAAAAAGCTGAGAAATTGGGATTTTGGAAATTATATTTTTCTGGCAGTGGGAGGTTGTGTATTCTTATACAATAGGTACTTGCTTAATAATGTACATTTGGAAATAACTTACTTCCGAAGGAAGGTGGGGAAGAATTGTGTGGAAGTCACAAATTTTCAACAGAGACCTCACTCTCCCCACACTGAGGAGAGTTCCTTGGTATCTGAGCATAAATTAAAAGAGTGCACCAGTTGGGCTAAGTTTTTAGGGAGCACAAACACACTAAGGTTCCCTGATGTTAACTTTTTTTTTTTTTGAGACGGAGTCTCACTCTGTTGCCAGGCTGGAGTGCAGTGGTGTGATCTCGGCTCACTGCAATCTCCACCTCCTGGGTTCACGCCATTCTCCACCCTCAGCCTCCCGAGTAGCTGGGACTACAGGCATGCACCACCACGCCTGGATAATTTTTGTATTTTTAGTAGAGATGGGGATTCACCATGTTGGCCAGGATGGTCTCGATCTCTTGACCTCATAATCCACCCGCCTCGGCCTCCCAAAGTGCTGGGATTACAGGTGTGAGCCACTGCGCCTGGCCCCCTGATGTAACTTTTAAAGGCAAAACAAACAAAAATCTAGGGTCTTTCCTGGGTTTCCTCTTTTTGTGGGTGCGTATATGATGTTTGTTTACCTATATCCATAATAAATGTTCCTCTTTCCTCAATACCTTTGTGTTCCTCTTGACTCAATACACTTGGTCTCTCTTTAACTCTTGTTATTGATGGGTCTAACTTGTTCTACTCTGTTTTCCATCTCAAGGGATAGCATAGCTTATAAAAAACCAGGGCCTCAGTGCCAACAAGACATAACCTCAAAAGCCAGTTTTGCTATTTAATATCTAGGCTTTCAACCAAGATATCAATAACTTTCAACCAAGTACTTAACATCTCTGGGCCACAGTTTCTGTGCTGTTCAGTGATATTTCGGTTTCTCCTTCTAGGTAAATGGTAGGATTGTACTTCTGGTTCCCTTGATATTAGAAGGGTTCATGCATTTGCTTTGGCCAATGGCTTAAAATTGGAAGTGGATATGTATTATTCCTGGGGAGAGACCTTTAAGAGTCATCTTCCTGCCTTTTCCCTGAAAAGTAATAGAGACATTATCAGCCTGGTACCAGAGTGATGACAACATAGGGTAGAATCCCTACGAGCCCAATGCTCATGTAGCATGACCAAGAAGAAACTTCTATTGTCTGAAGCCATTATGATTTTGAAGTTATTTGTTATCTCAACATGAAATACCGCATCCTGGCTGATGTTTCCTGATGTGAAAAATAGTATAATAAGATTGATTTCATTATTCCACAGTGGGAGATTAAAAAACACTGGTTCTTATTACTATTATGCTCATCCTCCCAGTTGTCTATACCTACTGCTCTTATCAGATGTTCCACCTACACCTGCATATTTGGCTCATTCTTGTCCATTTCACCTGACCTAAATTTTTTCCTTCATTTTCCTACTCCATCACTTTCCCTCTTTACTTATATCCTCTGTTGAATCCTGGTTCCATTGTAGTCAAACTCCCTAAACCTGTTTCTCATTTTTTTCCTCTGACCAGAAACAAATAATGAGAGTCAAAAGTGACCTCATCTCCCTAAAAATCTGCAAAAACAGACCCTTCAACTTCACTCCCCATCCAGCAAGCATCCATAGACACCTTGACTTCCAGGACTTAATCAGGACAAGTTACTACACCCCTCTGAGAGGTGTCACTAGGCACTTCTCTTCATTTAGCTGTCAGCATCCTTTTCCTAACCACACTCCATCACCTCAGGCCTCAAAGAAACCTATAATCATTGGTTGCTCCTACTTCACTTCTCACACACACTTTGGACGCTTTCCTTACTTTACACTCAATAGTTAACTCTAGCACTGCTTCCTATCCTTGTACCTTTTTTCTTTTTTCCCTTCTAACCCTCCCCATCCCTCCCTCAATATTTCATGGAACCCTCCAGACAATCAGAGGCTTTGGAAGCCTCATGAGATGATTTATCTTCTCTTGTTCTTGGGCTATGAAAGAAAACAATGAACTGTGCAGACCCATGACCACATGCTGTATGTACTGTCTAAAATGGAAATACTTGACTTTTCTGGAACAGTTGGCAATGGTTGGTGTTCACCCTTTCTTCTTCAAAACCTTTCCTTCCCTGGCTTCTGGTTCTCTGCTGTTTTCAATGGTTCACCTTTCTCTGTCCACTCCTCATTTAGTAGGCAATCCCCAGAATTTTGTCTTTAGGTCTCTTCTCTCCTTTGTCTACGTGCTTTCTCTGGGGGAATGTCATCCATCCTTACAGCTTCTATGACCCTTTAAATGCAAATAATTCCCAAATGACTTTTACCAGCAGTAACTCCTCTCCAGAGTTCTAGAATTCAATATACAATGTCTCATTAGACACATGAAGCTGGATGTCCTAGGCACATCTTAAACTTAACATGTCCCCAAGCAAATGCTGCTTCTCCCCGACC
Organism: Hylobates moloch; assembly: GCF_009828535.3. Lineage (NCBI taxonomy): Eukaryota > Metazoa > Chordata > Mammalia > Primates > Hylobatidae > Hylobates > Hylobates moloch. Next base: position 93,232,326 of record NW_026652277.1, on the reverse strand, counting down.
CCAAATCTGGACTATCTCTTTTATTCTTTCTTGTTTTTTCAGTGTCCTCTTTTTACTGTTTTGCAGAAAAATGCCCAACATACGACATGATTGCAAATATTTGGCTATGCAAAAGAGGAGATAGTGCTCAAATACAAATGGGAGACATGACTTTTTAAAAAATAAATATTTGCTGGGCATGGTGGCTCACATCTGTAATCCCAGTGCTTTGGGAAGCCGAGGCGGGTGGATCACCTGAGGTCAGGAGTTCGAGACCAACCTGGCCAACATAGTGAAACCCCATCTCTACTAAAAATACAAAAAATTAGCTGGGTGTGGTGGCAGGTGCCTGCAATCCCAGCTACTAGGGAGGCTGAAGCAGGAGAATTGCTTGAACCTGGGAGGCAGAGGTTGCAGTAAGCCAAGATTGTGCCATTGCACTCCAGCCTGGGCAACGAGAATGAAACTCCATCTCAAAAAAATAAAAAATAAAATAAATACAAAATAAATAAATATTTAAACACAATTTGGGTTCTACAAGTGCCTGGACTACAGGTCTGTTTGAAGGAGCTGCCTTGTTTGTGGACCCATGGTGATGTCATAATTATCGCCAGTAATCAATGCATGGATTCAGGGTGCCAATGGTTGAATATGATCACGGTGAACTCCTTTTCTAAAGCCTTCTCTAGCCCTCTACAGATGTACTATGGCCAGGACCAAGAAAATGAAATTTCTCAAATGTCAGTGGTCCATAACAGTTAAGTATGCGACATGATTCTCTTGGTTTTCATTTCTAGTGAGGAAACACACTTACTCTTCTTCAATTCCACATACAGGACAGGCTTAAAAGCTTCTCCCATATCTCTGAGAACATTAGACCATGCACTCTTGAAGAAGGCTTTCCCTTTTCCTCCTTAAAAATCTTCCTCCAGCAATTGAGGGTTCCCATGTGCAGTATGTTGGCTCCTTTGGGTCTGCACAGGGCCAAATGGGTAGAAGGTCATGTTGGCCACACCACCACAGTCTGGGCAATCATCTGGCTCACCATGATGTGGTGGTCTTGGAGTCAGGGAGCATGCCTTAGGCCTTCAGGCTGCCCAGAAAAGGATGATGCCCTGCACAGAGATGCTGAAGCCCTGGTACAGGCCCCAGATCCCATCAGACTTACTTATCTTCACCAGACAGTCTCCTAGGTCTTTGAACCTAAATCCCAGATCTGTATACGATTTCTCAACATTGACCACCAGATGGGTTCTGGCAAAATCCAGCAAGTACACAAAGCAGAGACAGGTGGCTCTGGCCGCCTTGTTGGAGGCCAGATTGCGGGCAAAACAGCTCTAGAACTGTGTGTGTTCATCCATACTCCCAGGAATAGCTGCGTCTGCTTATCCTTGAATGCGACGTTGAGGGCTTGCTTAAGGAAGTAGTCCACAATTCCTGTGCACTGCTGTCAGCTGTCACCTGCTTCCTAGTGCCTTGCGTCTGCTACAGCAGCTTCACCTGCTCAATCAGGGCCACAACTATCTTGGCGATGGCAGCAGCAATGCCACCAGCCAGATGGTCCTTGGCAAAGGAGATGGCCTGTTGTGTCATGGTTGCACAGCAGGAAGCTCAGCACATGGAGAACTGGGAGGATTAGTGCTGCTGGCTCAGCCCTGTGACTGCTGGACCCAGAGGCCTACCCCTTCTATTCTTGATCTGGGTTAATGGCATCACCATTTACCTTTCTCCCAACTTAGAAAGCTTGATGTTATTCTCACCTTCTTTCTCTTGCCCTCCACATACAGTCAGCTGCCAAATCTTGCTGCTTCTAATTTTAAAACATCATTTGATTCTGTCTCTCCCAAACCCTATGCTACTTGCTTAAAATAGGCCTTCATCATATCTTCTTTGGACTGTTATTGAGACAGCCCCGTAATCTGTTCCCTTGATAAGTTTTTCCCCACCATGTTCTCCATACTGCCACTGTATGGAGAGTTACTGAGAAGAAAGCTTATCAAGTCATTTTTCCGTGTAAAAGCTTCTATTGGTTCTATAAACCCATGAGGTTCAAACTCTGTTGCTTGGCTACAAAGCTCTTAACCCTCTGGTGGCAATCTACCTCTCCATCTTGTTTCCTTTCCTACCTTCATGTTCTCCAAACACATTCTAGGTTTCTTGGGCCTCATATCCTCACTACTTCTAGCATATAACCCTGAACTTTCAGAAGTCCATACGTGTTTTTTAAAGCAATTCCTTTCTCTCCACTCCACCCCCATTCACTTGAAAAATTCTCCCATCTGTTAAAAGCCAAGTTTAAGCATCACCTCCTCCGTGAAACTTTCCCAGATTTTCCCAGGCTACTGGATGTTCTGTTACTTTTGCTCTCAGAACACTTTATAATCGCTATAGACTTTACAGTGTAGTCCTTCCTATTTACATATTTGTAGCTCATAGTAGACTGTAAGCTTCTGATTATTAGTGTACTAGATAGAAGTTGTTTAATAAATACTGGTGAATAAATGCAATGTTGTTTTCTTCCCAAGATGTTTTGGGGACCAGTCTTTCTTCCTACTATAGTCTTAAAATACAATCAACTCAAATTTAGATTTTAATAGCCTCTAAGCTGACCATCTAGAACCACACTATTCAATAATGTATCCACTAGTCACATGTGGCTGCTGAACATTTGAAATTCAGCTACTCCAGGCTGGGCGCAGTGCCTCACGCCTGTAATCCCAGCACTTTGGGAGGCCAAGGTGTGAGGATAGCTTGAGGCTAGGAGTTCAAGACCATGCTGGCCCACATAGTGAGACCCCATGAACCAGCAGGGTCTCGAACTCCTAGCCTCAATTTTTTGATAATTTCTTTATTAAAAAATAAATTCAGCTACTCCAAAATGAAATGAGCTGTGTTATACAGCATTTTGAAGACAATATGAAAACAAGAATGGAAAATATGCCATTTTTTATATTACATCTTAATATTTTGGATACATTGAGTTAAATAAAATGTATTAGTAAAATGTATTTTATGTTTCTTTTTCTGTTTTTAAATGTGGCTACAGTATTATTTAAATTTATACGTGTGGCATGCAAGTATTTGTACTGGACATCGCTGTGACCCTTCAATCCATCCTGAAGGTTGTTTTTTGGTGGTAAACCTGTATTCTGTTTTTCTGAGTCCTTACAGTGCTGAACAGAATTTTTGTAGGGAGGAGAGGTACTCAAAAAATGGTGTTTGTTTACTGGGTACTGCAGGACTAACTTTCCCAAAAGATCCTTTTTATTATGCTATTATCCTACTTGAAGAATCTACAGGTTTTCTTTTTCTTTTTTTGGGGGGAGTGGGTGGGGAAGGAGTTTTGCTCTTGTTGCCCAGGCTGGAGTGCAGTGGCCTGATCTCTGCTCACTGCAACCTCTGCCTCCCGGGTTCAAGCGATTCTCCTGCCTCAGTCTCCTGAGTAGCTGGGATTAAACAGGCATGCGCCGCTACACCCAGCTAATTTTGTATTATCACTAGAGACGGGGTTTCTCCATGTTGGTCAGGATGGTCTCGAACTCCCCACCTCAGGTGATCCACCTGCCTCGGCCTCCCAAAGTGCTGGGATTACAGGCGTGAGCCACTGTGCTCAGCCAAAATCTACAGGTTTTCTACTGTCAATTGCATCAAGGCCAGACTACTTTGTCTGGCTCCCCAAGTCTTCCATAACCCCATCATAGTTTACTTATGCAGCCTTATCTCTCACTCTGTCCTAAGTAGTACCTTTTGTTCCAGTCTGTTTTCCAAGGTACTTCAGGTCTTCATGCTTTTGTGCATGCTGCTCTTTCTTAATATCTCCCTCCCCAGTCCCCATCTAAATCAAGCATATCTTCAGGACAAGGCTCATAAGTTCTACCTCCCACATAATGTTTTTTTCTGTTCATTGGAACTCACCAATATCTCCCTAGTTATTTGTCAGAGCTATGTAGTAGAAGCTCTAATTTGTTTAATTACTGAGCATCTTCATTGCCATATCCATTCAATTTAATTCCACAAACATTTTTGAGCCCCTGTGCCAAGAACAGGGCTAGGTAGCAATGAGGGTCACTTTTATGCAGGGCCAGCGGCTAGAAATTGGCCTTACTAAAATGTGTAAGACCGACTCTTGCTCATTGCCTTTCTTAGCATCTGCTTCACTGAAGGCAAGGACTGTGTTTATTCGGCTTGCATAAGCCCCATATTAGAACTTCCTCATAATATACAACATGCCAAATCATTGAAACTGCGTCACCCAGAGTTCAAACTTCATGAGCCTGGATTAGGGTCTGGGTTCCCATGTAAAGTGTTTTCTTTCTTTAGTTCTCTTTCTCTTGCATTAAAGATCACTATTTACACAGCTTCTTGTTAAAGTATCACCGCCTAGTATTTGGGTTCCTGGTCACACTTTCCCCCTTATGGAAGGGCTTAACTGCCAGGTCTTTCAGACTCTGGAGCCAGACTGCTTTGGATTTGAATCTCAGCTCCTCCACTAGTAGTTCTGTAATCTGGTCAGGTTACTTAACTCCTCTATGCCTCACTTTCCTCCCCTGTGTAATGAGGATAACAATATCATAAGGTTGGGGAAAGGGTTAAATGAGCTAACAGTTCGTTGAACACAGTAATCACTCAATGAAATGTTATCCCTTAATACATGTCACTACTAGATTATTTCTCGCCCTTAAAAATGTAAGAGACCGTTTTTCCTCTTTTATTCCATCCGTGTCTCCAGCTTCTAAACTGCAGGCGAATAAACCTCGAATGAGTAAACGAACCCACCCAGTCGCTAGTTATTTCTGCATTTCCAATGTTGTGCCAGCAAGAGCAAAGGCAAATGGGCAAGTCAAAGTAGCCTTCTTGTAAACGGTCTTCCATTACTGGGTTTTACTCGAGGCCCTCGCGGACCATCACATCTCAAAAGGGGGTAAAACTCGCATGAGGCAGTGCCAGCTAGCTTTCGGGAATCACCTTGGGCAGAAGGCCTTTTTGCAGAAAGACTCGGAAGCCTGGGTGCCGCACGTTCGGCGCATGCGCAGCGCGCCCGGCGCCCGGGTTCCTTCCTCCGCGCCACCCGGAAGCCTCGGCGCGTCCCAGTCCCCCTCCCCCTCCCCCTCCCCTTGCCGGCTCGGGTGGTGCGTGCCGGCAGGCCGGGCAAGGAGGCGGGACACGTCGGCGCTACCACCACCGCCGCCGCCGCCCCTCCTCCAGTTCCAGCTGCCGCTCCGCCGCCGCTTCCTGGGCTGAGTCCGCCCGCGGTCCCGGCGGCGCCAGGTGCGTTCACTCTGCCCGGCTCCAGCCAGCGTCCGCCGCCGCCGTAGCTGTCCCGGGCTCCCCGCCCCGCTGCCGAGATGGCGACGCGCTCCTGTCGGGAGAAGGCTCAGAAGCTGAACGAGCAGCACCAGCTCATCCTGTCCAAGCTTCTGAGGGAGGAGGACAACAAGTACTGCGCCGACTGCGAGGCCAAAGGTAGCTTGGACGTCGTCGCTGCCCCTGGTCGGGGCCTCTTGCGACCGGTGACCTTCCCGCCGCTGCGGCGCTCGGGGCCCGAGCGGATGCCTCGGCTTCGCCAGCCGGCCCTTGCCCTGACGGGAGGGCGGGTGGCTGAGCAGCCGGGCGCAGGGCTCCTGTCGACCCTCAAGTCCGCCAGAGGCGGCGGCGAGGTCAGGCCCGCAGGCCCTGTCAGTGGCCCCAGCCTCCCCTCCTCCCCGACACGGGTTTGAGCAGGTGCCGGGGTAGCGATGCTCGGACCCTCCACAGGGCTGGGGGTAGGAGCGGGGCTGGGAGCGCGGAACCGGGCACGGGTCTGGGCAGAGCTTAGGGTTAGAGAGTTGCCCTCCTAGCTCTGCTCATAGCTATCTCTGTGGGTGGGGCCGCCCTTAGGTCTCGATTCCCTCCTCTACCCTCCGGTGTGACCACGTCCTCCCTCTCCGGGCTCGGATTCTTGGTCTCCTAGACGGAGCCCTACCTGCCTGCCTACCTGACAGCTTTTGTACGAGGCTTTTATCTCTGCTTCCTGAAAAAGAGTATGGTGGTCTTTTTCGGTGGGTTTGAGTTTTACGGAATAAATTAATTGGAAAAAGGTCTTTATTAGTAGTAGTACTGTTTTTTAGTCTGGTTATTAGCCAGAATGAAGAGGAATTTCGTCACATGAGTCTCTTGGAGGCCAGTGGGTTTGTATTTCTGAAGATTTTAGTAATTAGGTTTTCTCTGACCAGCTAGTTTGGGAGAATATGTGGACACCGATTTGTGTACCTCATAAATGTTGAAGGTTTATTTTAAAGATCTAGAGATGGAAAAGACCTAATTTTAGTTTGTTCGGTTGGAGGGCTTCTGCCTCAGCCTTTGAAATAGATATACTATTTTTAGCTGCTATGTTTTGTGTTTGGAGATCTGATTTATGTTTAATGTCTTGTAAGTAATCTCAAGGGAAATATTTCTAATTTTTTTTAAAGGAATGTCTTGTGTAGTTAAGAAAAGATCGTGTATATTTTTAATTGGTTTATTTCGTTATTGGGTGAGAAATAGGGTAATTCTCCAAAGCAGGAGACAGTCTCTTTGGGGAATGTCCTTTAAGATTTCTGTGTTATTTGACTTAGACTTTTCCTGAAGCTTTACTGTTCTTTCTCAATACTATATAAATGAGTCACATTTCAGTAGGCTGATAATATTTGACTAGACTGAGCCACACAGCATCAGCAGGTTACTTCACTGTCGTAGCAGGTACTGAATTACTGGAACAATCATGTGGGAATACTGTAACTAGATTATTTTTATGAAGCACTTTTCAATATAGTAACTTGATTGAGTCAAGATTATATTTATCCTATGTAACCTTTTCAGGTGATGAGTTTTTACAAAGTCCATGCCTGGTTGTTGTAATATTTGTTTTCCTAATAACTTGATTGTGTGTGGTTATTTGGGAGTTCTGCACTGTGTTTAGGCTCAGTTGCTTGCTCTTCATTGACTGCACTAGCAAAACACTGAAAAATGGTCCTTTAAAAGGCCAAGAAGAAGAAAGAAGCTGAAGCTAAATAGTACACATTTTGTCATTTTGAGTAATAACATGGTTAAGTAGAGATGCTGGTAAATATTAAATCTGTTCATTAAAAATCGACTAGTAACAGTTTCAGAATTAACCTTCCTTCATCTACAGACATTATTAAAAATAATTTAATTTTTGTTCAAATTTCTGTCTCCAAAAAAGTACTTTATTAAATCAGATTTTCACTAATGCTTTCTAAAATAATACAGATTTTTAAAAGCCGTTATTAACCATGTTAACTTTTTTTTTTATTTACTCTTTTGGGGTGGAGAGAAGAGAATCATGTACTTCTTAAATTAGGATCAAAAGTTTTACTTCTTTGGACCTGAAGAATAGGAAGTATTCGTTTTGCTCAATGTTTGTATTGCCATGGAAATCAGTAGATATATATTGAACGAATGTCTTTTGTATTTTGGTTTTGTCTGGCCTTTTGTTGGTTTACTTGTTTTGAGAAGTGAAGGAAGTGGGAGAGAAGAGAGTGGTATCAAGAGTACAAGGGTGCAGCTTGAAGGGCATGAACTCCACAGTATAATTTACAAGGATTATTTTTTTCTTGCTGCTACTAAATCTAGAAGAATATTAAAATGATCTTGTAAATTATTTCATTGTTTTATCTTGATCTTTCAGGCAAAAAATCACAGGTAAGGCCACTGATTGGTTTAATTAGACTTGATTTCATGGTTGTAATAATTGAAAAATTCGACGTGATAGAGCAATTGATGTAAATATATTTTCACAGTTTTTGAGTATGTGGTAAGGTTGAAGTACATTATGGAGGCTTTTTTAGTAGAATTCTTGGCTTGTTACATGATTTTGGATCTATATGCTAGGATGACATAATAAATGTAGTACTTTTAAAAGATATGTTAAAGGTCTTACTCTACAGCTCAGTTACTAAGAAGTTTCATTCTGTGTATGTATTGATGTTTTCTTCACTGTCTAGTAAATTGCATCAAACTTTTCATGTACTGTATTTCAAAGTTATTTCCTAGTTAACTCAATTTTCTTTGTTTCAAAGAAGCTTCTTCCACTGATCTTTGAGAATATGTACCAAAACTAAAGCTTAGGATTTGAGGTGCCTGTATTATCTTGCCTTATAATAGTTGGTAGGGGTATATCAATTGGGTTTTGACATTTTCTTACTGAATCACCAGCTGTGTTTCCTGGATTGACAGTATTTAGGAAGCAAGGAAGGAGAAAAGGATGGCATAGGCGCCAGTTTCCTGCTCTTGATCCTGCTCTTACCAAATCTGTTGAACAACTGGAGAATTTAAGAACAGGCAGATGGAACTACTCCTCCTCTCTCCTAGCTGCATTCATGACTCAGTGGGAGTTTAAAGCAGCTCTTGTTGGTTATTAGTTGGTGGCACTTTAGGGAGCAGTGAGGACTGGGGACGCCTTGCCAGCTTCAAGTTTAGTTTTCAGTATTTAAAGCGTTATCTACAGGTAATCCTAGCTTTGATTTTTTCTTTTTTCACTTCTCTATTCTTTCACATGCTCAGAATAGGGCATCTTGTGCTGGACATCAGGAGTAGCCTGAACTTGGCTGGGTAGGGCTCCTAGAAAACATCGCTGGGCTGGGCAGGTACCACATTGACATGTCCCATGCTTGTTAATGTATATTTCTGAGATTTTAAAAGTGCATTCAAGACCAGCCTGGCCAACATGGTGAAACCCTGTCTGCACTAAAAATACAAAAAACATTAGCCAGGCATGGTGGCAGGCAGAGGTAATCCCTACGTGGGAGGCTGAGGCAGGAGAATTGCTTGAACCTGGGAGGTGGAGGTTGCAGTGAGCCGAGATCGCACCACTGTACTCCAGTCTGGGTGACAGAGCAAGACTCCGTCTCAGGGAAAAAAAAAACCATACAGATAAAATTCACACTGAGCAGTTTCTTCCCACTATCCCCTCTCCCCAGCCCCTGGCAGACACCATTGCATGTTCTATCTCTGTAGGTTTGGCTGTTCTGGATATTTCATATAATACAACATATGGACTTTTGTTTCTGACTTTCACTTCATATGTTTTCAGAGTTATTCATTTTGTAGCATGTGTCAGTACCTCACTCCTTTTATGGCTGAATAATATTCCATTGTATGGATAGACCACAGTTTATCCATCTATTGATGAACATTTGGCCTGTTTCTATCTTTTGCTAGGTTTGATTTTGAGCATGTTTAAATTGGTATGAAAGTGAGTCTCTTGCCCATTCAATTTTGGGTAGTCAGAAACGTAAGGTTTTTTAACTGTAGAGATTGTTTTGTTTAGCCTGTCTTGATACTGAGAGGGTAAGCTCATTGCTCAGATCAAGCAGTCGTTTCTTCGTTCCGCAGATCTTGACTTGAAGACACACTGTTAGATATTGTATTAGGTAAGAGAGCTAAAAAAATTTGTAAGACCTAAAGGAGTTTGTTTAGTGTGGGTTGTGTTTTTGCAAATAAATGATTCTAAAATGATGTGCTCAGTGCTTGTAATAATGGTTTTAAGAAATAACTACCTCTATACTTATTTTGGGCTGTTGTTCCCCTTGCACCTTGACTTTTGCCCATTGGTGGTCTTTACAGTTCCTAGAATGCTGTTTCAAGACCTTTGCACGTACTGTTCTTCTGCCTGGGAAGCTTTCTAACAAGTTTTTGCCTGCTCAGCTTTTGCTCATCTTTCAATTCCTGCTTAAATGTCTTTTCAAGGGAAATAATTCTCCTTGATCCTCTGAGATTAGGTTAGGCTTCTGTTTATACATAAAAGACAACACCCTCAATCTTTTATTGCACTTACCACAATTGTAATTAAACATTATTTAGGTAATTATGGGGTATACTATATCCCTGCTGGATTATAGCTGTAAGAGAGAAGAGATCTTGTTTATCTTGGTTGGGGTAGTATCCTCAGTTTTCAGGACATGTGGTAGGCAAATGTAACTTAGCAAATATTTTTTGAATGAATGAATGTGTGAATGAATGAGCACAGAGCCCCTGGCAGGCAGCAGGGTGTGTGAAAGGGAGTGCACCTGTGAAAGGGAGTGGCATGTGGAGTGACCCTGTTGGGACCAGTCACAGAAAGAGTCTTCATTTGAGCTAGGTTCTGAAGGTGGAGTGGGATGTCATCAGATAGAGAAGGAATTAAAGGACACAGCTGCACACACAAATGTACCAGTATGAAAGAACAGAAAAAGTTTCCATATGGCCCTTACTACATAAGCTTTCTTTAAGCACGATCAGTTTTGGTAGTCTCAGGTCAGAGGAAGAACTGGGACAGTGAGGACTGCAGGCAAATCCTGAGTTAGGAGATGTTGAACAGTGGTCCAAGAAGAGGGTAAGAGGACCTAAATTCACACAATGTCAATATATAAGTCAGGGTATAGAGCAGGAAAGAGATCCACTGTAGCTATTTTCAGGAATCGGGTACTTACCAAGTCATTGGAAGGGCTGCAGGAGGGAAAGTCAGGGAGCCACTACTGAACTGCTTTCAAGGCCACACATACCACCACTGCTGCCGCTGCCCCACTGTCATAGCTGCTTCTCACCCAGGAAACTGGCATGCTGATGGGGGAATAAGGCCTATGGAGCTGCAACCACTTAGTGTCTGTAGACATTTTTTGTTAGTTGCCCTTTCTGTAGGAATGTGGCCTCTGTCCCACTTGTGCTTTCCATGTGCAGATAATTGGCAGATCCTAATTATGTCCAATACCTTGCCTTCAAGGGAGTCTTTTAGCTTTCTTTTTCAAAAAGTAGAAACGTGTAGAGCCCATTTGATTGCAAGAGCCAATCCAAGAGTTCATGTTTTTCATTAAGTCTTTGATATTTTAGAGTTGTTACTTTTAAAGTGTAGTAATATTTACTAAAAAGTAAAGTTCACCTTGGGGAACTGGTGTTTATTATGATGTTGATGCTTATAGGACAAATTTATATAAGTAAAAGTCTGATTATAATTCACCTAAAGAAATTTGCCAATCTAAAAGTTTCCTCACAATGTGAAACTTCAGTCTGATGGGTCTGTTGTTCTTGTAATTCTGCTGATCTTGAGATTTTTCCTGATTGGGGAGAGCCCTGGTATCGGAGCTGGGATGGAAACCATTGGTCTCTGACTCATCAGTTTAAAACTTGGGCTGCATGTTGTCTCCCCTCCTTTTGTTCTTCACAGTTCATCTTTGTCTTTTTTTGTTTGTTTGTTTAAGATAAAACTTTCAGTACTTGACTTCATTAATTAAGGAGACTTACATCTCCTAAATTGTTGCTGTACAAGATATATATATCTTTCTCCACCTTTATTAACCTATAATGGACTTGAATCCATGCTCTCTTTAAGGCAAAGTAGAATATTTGAAACTATATACTTTATAAACTCAAAAAAGTGCTTTGGCTTTTTTTTTTTTTTTGGGTACAGGGTCTCACTCTGTCGCTGGGCTGGAGCGCAGAGGTGCGATGTAGGCTCACTGCAACCTCTCCCTCCCTGGTTCAGGCAATCCTCCCACCTCAGCCTCTCAAGTAGCTGGGGCTACAGATGTGTGCGACCATGCCTAGCTAATTTTTGTATTTTTTGTAGAGACCACGTTTCGTCATGTTGCCCAGGCTAGTCTTGAACTCCTGGGTTCAAGTGATCTGCCTCCCTCAGTCTTCCAAAGTGCTGCGATTACAGGTGTGAGCCACCACACTCAGCCCCTTTTGCTTATTTCAAATGCTTCTACTAATCGTCTTTTCACGGATTAGAATTAAGCCATTTTAGTTCAGTTTCTCAATTTTCTCAATGCAAGAAGATCAAAGAAACTTGGAGGCCATTTTGTAATTATTATCAGAAGAGTTGACCGCCTTACATTCTTACCACTGTAGAGTTGATTTAACAGACATTTAATTTTGTTGATAAATCAGTATTTTCTGGGCACTAAAAAGATTAAGTACTACGTTAGATACTACTGTGTGTGTTAAGAAAGTTTTGGATGCCGGGTGCAGTGGTTCATGCCTGTAATTTCAGCACTTTGGGAGTCTGAGGCAGGTGGATCATCTGAGGCCAGGAGTTTGAGACCACCCCTGGCCAACATGGCAAAACCCCGTCTCTACTAAAAATACTAAAATTAGCCAGGCGCAGTGGCACATGCTTGTAGTCCCAGCTACTTGGGAGGCTGAGGCAGGAGAATTGCTTGAACCCTGGAGGCGGAGGTTGCAGTGAGCCGAGATCGCGCCACTGCACCCCAGCCTGGGCGACAGAGTGCGACTCCATCTCAAAAAAACAAAAACAAAAAGTTTTGGGTATAGTTGTCTTCAAGCTAGTTAGAGATCTCAGTAGACATGAAACAATTACCAGTTAACTTCTAATCTGTGTTTACACTGGTAGATTCATTAGAAGTTTTGAGATAGGGTAGCTCCATTGTGACCTGGAGAATGTTAAAAAAAAAAAAAAAGCAAATAATAACATTACATATATACTCACAAATTATATAGTTTTTTTTTTTTTTTTTTTTTACCAGAGATGATGTACTTCACACTTTACATATATTAACTCATATAATCCTCAAAACAACCTTTGAGGTAGGTAATATTATTATCCAGCTACACAGAACTTAAAGTAGTGGAGCCAGGAATTTTTTCATTAAAAAAATTTTGGGAGGCCAGGAGCAGTGGCTTACACCTGTAATCCCAGCATGTTGGGAGCCCGAGGTAGGTGGATCACTTAAGGTCAGGAGTTTGAGACCAGCCTGCCCAACATGGTGAAACCCCATCTCTATTAAAAATACAAAAATTAGTTGAGTGTGGTGATGTACTACTGTAATCCCAGCTACTCGGGAGGCTGAGACAGGAGAATCACCTGAAACCAGGATGCAGAGCTTACAGTGAGCCAAGATCGTGCCATTGCACTATAGCCTGGGCAACAGAGCGAGACTCTGTCTCAAAAAAAAAAAAAAAAAAAAAAACTTGGAGGGGAGTGACTGGCACTTTTTTAAGACCTGGGGATTAGCAGGGGATAGGTAGATAAGGTTTGTGCTCAAAAGGATCTGTTAGTCACTGGTGTGGAGAAAAGAGTTAACAAAGCAGGCCTTGTAGCGGTTGGCTGACATCTGAGGGGTATCTTGGGGATGGTCCCACCACCCTAAGTGATAAGAGTCTGTCATTGTGCCTAAGTTGTTTGTATAATGAATGTGGTTTATGTTGAATATCTGCTTTTCTTCTGGGATTCTGGAATTGGCATATGTGCCAGGCAGGGGTACCTACATGACCAGTCTCCCTAATAACCTTTGGCACTGAGTCTCTGATGAGCTTCCCTGGTTGGCATCATTTTACATGTGTTATCACAGCTCACTGCTGGGAGAATTAAGTGTGTTCATTGCAACTCAACTGGAAGGGAGCACCCGGACACTTGCTCCTAATTTCCCCTGGACTTTTTGTGCCTTTCTCCTTTGCTGATTGTGCTTAGTATCTTTTTGCTATAATAAATCATAACGATGAGTACAACTGTATATTGAATCTTTTGAATCTTCTTAGCAAATTACTGAACATGAGGGTGGTCTTGGGGAACTCAAAGCATAATTGGTAATATGTATTTTCTTCCAGTATATTATACAGGACATGTTGGAGCCTCAGTATATCTGTGCTGGCTCTAGAACCTAGCCTGCTAATAAGGGTACAGTCTGGAGGAGCAAGGATGAGCATTAGAGGCTTTTATAACCTGGGGAAATTGTGATTTTATTGAGATGAGATAGGGGTGGGAATCTGAACTGTAGAGTCAGGATTTGAGCCCAGGAGATATAGTCTGTGCTGTTAACTATGTTTGATGGTATGATAGATAAAACACCTGTTTTTGTTGTAGAACTTTTGTGATGTAAGAGATTGTTGTTGGGAAGACTGTCACCTTCAGCTAATTTAAGGTTTTTCTCAGATTATTGCCAAATGTGTTCAAATGTGGGCAATATCTTCATTTTAGTTTCCCTCCTTGCATTTAATAGCAGAACCACCATAACTTCAAAATACCAATCTAAACAAATTGGAATTTTTGTCTAATCACAAAACTTTATTTTATTTATTTATTTTTTCCTTGTTATAGAGACAGAGTCTCATGCAGTTGCCCAGGCTGGGGTGCAGTGGCGTGATCATAGCCCATTGCGGCCTCTAACTCCTGGGCTCAAGTGATGTGCCTGCCACAGCCTCCCAAGTAGCCGGGACTACAGGCTTGTCACCATGTCTGGCTAATTTAAAAAAAAATGTTTTTGTTGGGTGTGGTGGGGAGGGGCCTTGCTATGTTGTTTGGGCTTTCAAACTCATGGCCTCAAGCAATCCTCCCACCTAGGCCTCCCAAAGTGCTAGGATTAGAGGTATGAACCACTGCACCTTGCCTAAACTTTACTTTAGAAACTTACTGAGTCTACGGATAAGTGCTTTAGTGTTTTTGTTTCTTTGTTTTTTGTTTTGTCTATATATATATATATAAATTTTTTTTTTTTTTTAAGGTATATCCTTAGGCCAGATACTGGTCATCTACCTGGGCTTTTTAAACCATGGAAACAGCATGATAGAATTGAAAGAACACTAGCTTGGTTGAGCAAAGCTGGGATTCAGTCCAAGCTTTGCCTCTGACTTACTTAGTGACCAGTTGTCCTTGTTCTCTTTAATCCTTATTTCAAAGATTTATTTCAACGTTGTATGGTCTGTGTTCTTTCTTGAATCCCATACCTTGTCACTTCTTTTTTGTTTTTTTTTTGAGATGGAGTGCAGTGGCTCGATCTCAGCTCACTGCAAACTCTGCCTGCGGGGTTCATGCCATTCTCCTGCCTCAGCCTCCCGAGTAGCTGGTACTACAGGTGCCCACCACAGTACCCGGCTAATTTTTTGTATTTTTAGTAGAGATGGGGTTTCACCACTTCTATGTCAGTATTTACTATTATTATTAAAAAATTATATTATTGAGTTTATTTTTTGAGTTCTATTGAGATATGGATTGCCATCAAACTTTTATAGTTTTTATTTAAAGCTTTTCACTGATGATTTAGGTCTTGCTGAGCAAATTTACCTAGTATTATCTTTAATTATCGCAAGCTATATCACACATCTCATACGACTCTTCCCCACAGGTTGAGGAGTCCTTTTGTTTAAAACTTTTTCACTGTAATGCTTTCTTACTATTAATGTCAGTATTTCTACCTCAGATGTTAGGTAGAACTGTGTTTAACTTGGAGTGGCATTTAGTTACAGTATCATATAGAAGTGATTTTTAAAATTATTTCACTTAAAACAGAGCTTAGATAAAGTGCTCCTGGAAACATGCTAATTTTATGTTTACATATATTTTGAGTGATAAATGTGAGGACCTTGAGGATTCAAAGGAAAGAGAATTAAAAGTAATTCTAATAATCTTCCATTCTCTGTGGCCCCTATACCCCAGCAATTTTTGGTCTCCATTTGACCAGAGATCCAAGTGATTGATGGTAGACCTTCAGATGTCTCTCATTGATCTTTTATAAAGAGTGCCTTTCATTGAGCAGTGATGAGCTCAAGCCTAAACTTAAGAAAATAAGGGGAATTCTGTGGGAAATAATATTTGGGATAGCTTTATCTTCTATTATAGGAAAATTCATAAAAATTATGGTTTAGCCTAGGGCGTTATTTAGTTCATGCATTTCTACTCTTGGAAGTTGCTTTTGGTGTAGGGTGATGATGATGCACAGTGACAAAAAAATTAACAGAAGAATGTTTAAGAGAAATGATCACCAGTATATTCATTTCCTATTGCTGCTATTAAAAAATCCCACAAACTGAATGGCTTAAAACAATACAAATTTATCATTTTAGCAGGTTTGCAGGTCAGAGTCCAAAAAGAGTCTTATTGAGCTAAAGGCAAGGTGTTAGCAGGCTTGCATTCCTTCTGGAGGTTCTAGGGGAGAATCTGTTTTCTTTTCCAGCTTGGAGAGGCCACCTGCATTCCTTGGCTCATGGATCCTTCCTCCATCTTTGAAACTAGCAGTGTGTCATCCTTGATTCTGCTCCTCCTTGCCCTCCACTTCCATCATTACATCTTCTCTGGCATGTTTATGACCCTTTGGATTTATCTGGGTAATCCAGGACAATACCGCCATCTCAGTATCCTTAAGTTATTCACAGAGATTCCAAGGGTAGAACAGGACTTCTTTGGGGGCCATTATTCTGCCTACCAAAGTGGATTTGTGATAAGAATTGTATATGGAATCTAGATTTTTTGTTTTGTTTTTTTTTTTGTTTTTTGAGATGGAGTCTTACTCTGTCGCCCAAGCTGGAGTGCATTGGCACAATCTCGGCTCACTGCATCCTCCGCCTCCCGGGTTCAAGCAATTCTCCTGTCTCAGCCTCTGGGGTAGCTTACAGGTGTGTGCCACCACACCCGGCTAATTTTTGTATTTTTGGTAGAGACAGAGTTTTGCTATGTTGGCCAGGCTGGTCTCGAACCCCTAACCTCAAGTGATTCACCTGCCTTGCCCTCCCAAAGTGCTGGGATTACAGGCCTGAGGCACCGCGCCCGGCCAGAATCTAGATTTTTATAAGTGGTACTGAGTTGGGTGTATTTAAGATGGTATAGGATGATGAAGTACTACTTAAATTAGCCTTTCTCACAGGACCTATTTAAAAATACATGCATGCAAGGGTCATTTAACGATCTCTTTGCAATGGGATCATTTATGTAGGAAATCCTAAGAAACTTATAGAAAAGCTATTAGAATGAATAATTGAGTTTATTAAGTTTACAGAGATAAAGTGACTATAGAAAAATAACTCTATATACTAGCAACAAATAATTGGAAGT
This sequence comes from Hylobates moloch, assembly GCF_009828535.3. NCBI lineage: Eukaryota > Metazoa > Chordata > Mammalia > Primates > Hylobatidae > Hylobates > Hylobates moloch. Next base: position 93,215,549 of record NW_026652277.1, on the reverse strand, counting down.
TGAAATAAAAATTACGATTTATAATAGCATAACAATATGAAAACTGTGGGATAAATTTAACAAAATATGTGCAAGACCTGTATACCAAAAGTTACAGAAGATTGCTGAGAGAAATTAATGAATACTGTACCTAAAGAAGTGGAGAGAGGTATCAGAGATATCATGCTCATGGATTAGAAGACTCAATATTTTTAAGATGTCGGTTCTCTCCAAATTAGTCTCTAAATTCAACATTATTCCAGTCAGAATCCCAGAAGGCTTTTTTTGTTGCAACTGACAAGCTGATTCTAAAATTTTTTTTTTTTTTTTGAGACGAAGTCTTCCTCTGTCGCCCAGGCTGGAGTGCAGTGGCGCGATCTCCACTCACTGCAAGCTCCGCCTCCCGGGTTCACTCCATTCTCCTGCCTCAGCCTCCCGAGTAGCTGGGACTACAGGCGCCCACCACCATGCCCGGCTAATTTTTTGTATTTTTAGTAGAGACGGGGTTTCACTGTGTTAGCCAGGATGGTCTCGATCTCTTGACCTCATGATCCGCCTGCCTCGGCCTCTCAAAGTGCTGGGATTACAGGCGTGAGCCACCGCGCCCGGGCTGATTCTAAAATTTTTAATGAAATGCAAGGGACCTTCCAAAATCAAAACATTGAAAAACAAAAAGAATGTTTGAGGTCTTACACAACCTGCCTTTAACAGTTATTAAAAAGCTACAGTTATCTGTGGAACATAATACATAGTCCAGAAATAGACTCACATATTATGGTCAATTTTTAACAGAAGTGCCAAGGTAACCCAATGGAGAGAAAGGATAGTCTTTTCAACAACAACAACAACAACAGAATGTATAATACCTTGAACCTTACCTCAGACCATTCACAAAAACTAATTTGAGGTGGATCATGAAACTAAATTTAAGAGCTAAAACTATAAAACTGCTAGAAGAAAACATGGGAGAAAATCTCTGGGGCCTTGAATTAAGCAGAGGATTCTTGGATAGGACACAAAATTATATTCCATAAAGTTAAAATTGAGAAAATGAACTTCATCAAAATTAAAAACTTTTGCTTTTCAAGAGACACTTAAAAGTCATAGATTGGCTGGGAAAAATATTATATCTGGTAAGGACCTTTATTCAGAATATCTAAAGAAATAATGCAACTTAATAATAAGACAAAGTAAAACAAGCACTTGAATGTTCATAGCAGCTTTATTCATAATAGCCAAACACTGGAAACAATTCAAATGTTTATCAGTTGATGAATGGATAAAGAAAATAGTGCATCCGTACAGTGGAATAATGTTTTACAGTACAAAGCAATGAACTAGTGGATGAGTCATAAAAACATTGTTTAGCAAAATAATCCATACACAAAAGACTACAGAGTATAGATTACAATTACATGGATTTCCTGTTTTTTTTTTTTTTTTTTTGAGATGGAGTCTCACTGTGTCTCCCAGGCTGGAGTGCAGTGGTGTGATCAGGGCTCACTGCAGCCTCCGCCTCCTGGGTTCAAGTGATTTTCCTACCTCAGCCTCTCAAGTAGCTGGGGTTACAGGCATATGCCACCACACCCAGCTAATTTTTGTACTTTTAGTAGAGATGGGGTTTTGCCATGTTGGCCAGGCTGGTCTCGAACTCCTGACCTCAGGTGATCTGCCCACCTGAGCCTCCCACAGTGCTGGGATTATCTGTGTGAGCCACTGCGCCCAGCCATAATTACAAGGATTTCTATTAAATAAAAGGATAAAACTTATAGGGACAGAAAACAGGTCAGTGGTTGCTAAGGATTGGGATGAGGGAGTTTATTTAAAAAAAAAATACAATGCATAGGCTAGGAATGGTGGCTCACACCTCTAATCCCAGCACTTTGGGAGGCCAACGCAGGTGAATCACTTGAGCCCAGAAGTTCGAGGCCAGCCTTGGCAAAATGGCGAAACTGTCTCTACAAAAAGTGAAAATAAAATAAAAAAAAATAGCTGGGTGTGGTGGCACATGCCTGTGGTGCCAGCTACTTGGGAGGCTAAGGTAGGAGGATCTCCTGAGGAGGTCAAAGCTGCAGTGAGCCGTGATTGTGCCACTGCACCCCAACCTGGGCAACAGAGTAAGACCCTGTCTCAAAAACAAAAACAAAAAACATACAAATATGTTGTTTACTTCTTTTGCTGATGTTAACAGTTACTGTAGATTATGTAGCAGTTTCTCAATTCTTTTATTTGAATTTTTGTGACATATACACTCCTAAAGTTATTTTCATCTTCCTTGCAAATAAATTTAATGGTCTGAGTAAAGATTTTGCAGAAGTGATACACTTCTTGATGCTGGTTTAAAGAATGAAAGATCTTTGGTGCCTTTTTTTGTGTGTGTGTTTTTTATTTGTGTGTGCCAAGTCAATTAGAATACTAATGAGTACTTTGAAAACATTATGGAAAACAGTGGTTTAATGTTTTGTTTTTCTTGAGGAGTTGTGTTATTCATACACAGCTCTAAAGTTGCTTGTGGAATCTTTAGAACATCAGGTTTTTTGGTGCCTCTAGGTGCAGGATTTTCTATTAGGTGCTAATAAGGCTGCAGGAATAGCAGGTAGGCGTTCCTTTTTCATGACTAAGAGCAAGCAAGTTCTCTAAGAAGCAAGTGTGGCATATCTAGGTAATATATTAATGCAAGGTTTAGAGAAAATTTAAAATACAAATGAAATGGTTAGCTTTTGACAGGAGAAAAAAGATCAGGAAGAATATGGATCAAGTTGTGAGAGAGTAAGATGGGTCTGAAATGTGAGGGGACAATTAGTTGATGAAGTCATTTGCTGAAAATAAGGATAGTGGGACAGTGTAGGGGGATTTAAGGTTATTCTCTGCACATTTTTTTTTTTTGAGATAGAGTCTCCCTCTGTTGCCCAGGCTTGAGTGCAGTGGCGCTATCTTGGCTTATTGCAACCTCTGCCTCCTGGGTTCAAGCGATTCTCCTGCCTCAGCCTACCAAGTAGCTGGGATTACAGGCGCCCACCACCACGCCCAGCTAACTTTTGTATTTTTAGTAGAGATGGAGTTTTGCCGTATTGGCCAGGTTGGTCTCGAACTCCTGACCTCAAGTGATCCACCTGCCTTGGCCTCCCCAAGTGCTGGGATTACAGGTGTGAGCCACCATGCCCGGCCCTCTGCACAGAATATTGGCTAATAGTAAATGTTTTAAAATAATTTAAAAGTTTGTAAAAAATAATCCCTCTCCACTGATTGGTATGTTTTCTAACTTTTGTGGTTACATATACTGCTGCTACAAAGCTTCGTGTGCATGCTTTTTTTTTCCAGAATAAAATCTAAGGTCTATGTTAAAGAGTATACCAGATTAAAACTTGTTTGATCTGTATTGCCAGAAGTGTTTGGACCAGTTTGCCTTCCCACCACTACTATCTAAAGAATGGCTAGGCGAGTGCTGTGGCTCGTGCCTGTAATCCTAGCACTTTGGGAGGCCAAGGTGGGTGGATCACTTGAGGTCATGAGTTCATAACCAGCCTGGTTCGCCAACATGGCGAAACCCTGTCTCTACTAAAAATACAAAAATTAGCCAGGCGTGGTGACACACGCCTGTAATCCCAGCTACTTGGGAGGGAGGCTAAGGCAGGAGAATCACTTGAACCCAGGAGGCGGAGGTTGCAGTGAAAGGAGATCATGCCACAGCACTCCAACCTGGCGACAGAGTGAGACTCCATCTCAAAAAAAGAGTAGCTGACTTATTGTACCCAGTCTGTTACTGGGTATTCATATTTTTAAAAGGCTTCCTTAATACAGTTGGTGAAAATGTTATACTATTTTGCATTTTCTTGATACTCTTAAGATTTAACTTTTTTTTTTTTTGGAAATGAAGTCTCGCTCTGTCGCCCAGGCTGGAGTGCAGTGGTGCAGTCTCAGCTCACTGCAACCTCCGCCTCCCGGGTTCAAGCAGTTCTCTGCCTCAGCCTCCTGAGTAGCTGGGATTACAGGTGCCTGCCACCACGCCTGGCTATTTTTTTTGTATTTTTAGTAGACGGGGTTTCACCATCTTGACCAGGCTGGTCTTGAACTCCTGACCTTGTGATCCACCCGCCTTGGCCTCCCAAAGTGTTGGGATTACAGGCGTCAGCCACTACGAATATTGAACATTTTTTAATGTGCTCATTGGTCATTTCTATTCTGTTAGGATTTGCCCCTACATTTTGGGAGGGTGGGATTGGCAACCCTTTTCACATTTCTCTCTTGACCAGTCATTGGGCCAAGAGAACACAAAATTCCAGACAACATTCATTCTTCTGGGTATCCTGGTGGGCTGCACCATTCATCTCCATATTCCACCCATAAGACCGTGAATAAGTGGGTTGAGCATTTTGGAAAAATATTTTCAGTTTCAGATCTATATATTTTTCAGTAATTATGGGATTGTTGAAAGTTTAGAGATAGAAGAGACCTGTATGGTATCTGTTCGAATCTCTTATACTAGAGAGATAAAAGAGGTTAAATGACTTGTTAAAAGCAATGGAACAGTGAGAGAACATGGGAGTGAACCCAAGTCTTCTGGAAATCTGTCTGTTACTTTGTCAGGTCACATATTAATGTGTTACCCTTGACCTTCACAAAAGATAACACCCAACTTTTTAATCTTTTCATTCTCTTTAAATTCAGTCCTTGTGCACAGTGAGAAGGGAGGTAAATTGTGGGTTTTTATGCTTAACCAAACCGTTATCTAAGTAATGGCAGCATATTAAGAAGATAATTAGTTATCAGAGTGAGCAAGGATTATCTATTATTTAGCCAATTTATTCAAACATAAATGTGGCAGTAATGTAAACATGTTTTCAAAAGTTGGGATGATATTTGTTGTCATCTGCGATGTTAGCTAGGAACAAATGGTTATCTCTTTATATGAATCTGTAAATAGCGTGGAAAATAAGAGGTATTTGTAAATATTTTTGTGTTTGAGAGAGATTGTACAGATAGATGGAAAGCACTAGAGCATTGGTGAAGGGGTGAACAAAATAAAGAAGGCTTTACTGTGCTTGATCAGACTTTTGAAATTTTAAGCTGTTTTTTTAAGGATTCTAAGTCACCTGGGCAAAGAAAGAAATTATAGATTTGGCAAGGGGTAAACTTTAAGACCATCATGTGAAACAAGGATTATGAATTCTTAAAAATTAAGCTTCATTTTCATTTCTCCTTTTATTTTATAACATTCTAATGACCACCAAATCCTTTAAATGATCTCCAAAGTTCAACTTCTTTGCCGAAGTAAATGAACATTTAAAAAATTTCAGGGGAGTGAATGCTGTATGTGTAGATTTTATTAGTTCCTTAAAGAACTTCTAAGTTTTTCAGTGTCCTTATGATATTTTGAACTTGTTTACATTTTTATTCCTTCTACCCAAGTTTACGTGATAAAGTAAAAAAAAGTAGTTACATGGTAATATTTCCTCTGTAATATTCTTTCTCCAGGTGTCTGTGGGCTAGTAGTCACTGCTCTTCTCTTCTCTTTGAGAGGCACACTAGGATAGGGAAAACATGGGCTTTGAAAGCTCACTGCTCTGTTTTGAAGGCTCAGCTCTCCCACTGCTGGCTCTGATTCTTTCCTTCCTTTCACTCCCTCCTTCCTTCTTCATGGTGGGGGTGTGGTATTTAAACTTTATGAGCTCCAGTGTCATTACATGTAGAATGGTAATACCTGTGCCACAGGGTTATGAGGATTAACTGAGCTTGTGAAGTAATGTCTGGCACAAAGTAAGGGTTTGATAAATGAGTAGGTGTTTGGTAATTATGCCAGGTCTTAGTTTTTTTTTGAGCACTCATTCATTTTATTACTTTGCAGGAAGCACTTGTGAATTATATTTTGTTTGGTAAAAAACGTAATTGAACAGATTCTGAGACTAGACCAGTGCAAAAATACTTGATGGAAGCCTCAGGAAAATAAAGTGGTTAATAGTTTTTTTTTTTTTTTAACTTTTTATCTGCTGGTTCACTAGAGTAGACATTAGTGAGAGATACACAGCAGAAACCCTACCCTACCTTGCCCTGAGGAGCCTTTACTTTAAAGAGGCAGGCCATAAACACACAGTATATTCTGGAAAGTGTAATGCAAGCATTAGATGTTAAATAAATTCAGAGAAAGTAAAAATCACCAAGAATGGGGGCTAGAGAAGGTTTTTAATAAAAGAGGTAGTTCTTGAGGAAGAGTGAAATCAAACTTAAAGGAGAATGGCAAAGTTATTTCATGTAGGAATAACCAGGTAAACAGGTTTGTGCATATACTTAGTGGACGTGCTTTGTACATACCTTTCTGAAGGCAGGTGTAAGTACTGGGCAGAAATGTCAGGGAGAAAATAGACAAAGGGACAATTGTTGATTTGGGAGTTATTGGCATAGAAGTGTTTCCTAAAGCCATATTACTCGATTCAACACTTGTCTAACCAGAGGGTCAATGATGAAGACTTTGTAGAGAGGCAATGGGATGAAGTAGAATCGTCCCATTCTTTGTGAAGGAAGACTATAAGGAGAACCAGAATAGAGAAGCCTTGGGAGAAGAGATTTTTTTTTTTTTTTTTTAACATAGAACCTCACTCTGTCACCCAGGCTGGAGTGTAGTGGCACCACAATGGCTCACTGCAGCCTCAAACACCTGGGCTGAAATGATCTTACCTCAGCCTCCCAGGTAGCTGGGACTACAGATGTACGCCACCATGCCCAGCTCATTTCAGACATTTTTTTTTGTGGAGACAGAGTCTCACTCGCTGTGTTGCCCAGGCTGATCTCGAACTCTTGGCCTCAAGTGATCCTCGTACTGTGGCCTCCCAAAGTGTTAGGATTACGGGCATGAGCCACTGCACCCTGCCAAGGTTTTAAGAAGGGGATATGGTTAGGAAAATTAAATGCAATACGGAGGGTCAAAGGAACTAGAAAAGGCCGTTTGATTTTTGTATTTTTTGGTAGACATTTAGACTATTTTCTAAGCTCTTATGAAAATTTCTGTTGTGAAGCTGAACCCAAATTGCTTCAGAGTCTGTTTTTTTACCTGCTATGCAGTGCAGTAAGATTTAAGAAAGTGAATCTTTAGTATTCTTATGCTTTTCTTAGGCAGTCCTTTGCCATTTTTAACACCTTTGCCACATTTCATTGCTTGTTTTGTTTTCTGTGTTTAGTTTACTTTTGAAACAAATGCTTATTTTCTCTTGGGATTCTGACAACTTATATGGTCTGTGAAGAAAATTGTTTGGAATTTGTTTCGCAGCGGAAGGAATGTTATTAATATGGGTGTAAAAGGCCCTTGAAATAAAGCTTAATGGAACTTTTGTCAAGGTTACTTTGTTTTGTTTGAGGGATTGTAGTTAACTCTTGAATAAACTGATACAGTTGACAAAAATTGGTTCCTGGGAGGCTTGTTGGTGTATTTTTGAAAACAATATACATTTCTTTTTTAGCACATTTGCTTTCTTTCTTTCTTTTTTTTTTTGAGACAGAGTCTGGTTCTGTCCCCCAGGCTGGAGTGCAGTGGCACCATCTCGGCTCACTGCAAGCTCCGCCTCCAGGGTTCACGCCATTCTCCTGCCTCAGCCTCCCAAGGAGCTGGGACTACAGGCACCCGCCACCACGCCCTGCTAATTTTTTTGTATTTTTAGTAGAGACAGGGTTTCACTATGTTGGCCAGGATGGTGTCGAACTCCTGACCTCGAGATCCGCCCACCTCGGCCTCCCAAAGTGCTAGGATTACAGGCTTGAGCCACCGCGCCCGGCCAAGCACATTTGCTTTCTTACAGAAGTACAAATTCTTTTTGTGTAAATGAATATAATAGTGTCTTTTCACTACAATTGGGCTTCTTAAATATTTGAATATGGTATATACGAAGTGATGGTTTTATAACATATATCTGCCCTCTGCTGGTGAAAATGCATTATTGCTGTGAATTTAATAGCTAGCTTTAGTAATTTCTTTGAATGTAATAATACTCTGTAATTTCAAAAGTTGTCATAAAACTAAACTTGGGAAAAATACCCTTATCATTTGAAAGGAATATTCTCTTTGGGACAGTTCTGCACAATGAATTATTCTGCCCAAAATGCCAGTAGTGCCTTGTTTGAGAAATATTGACCTAATATACTGATGATGATGATTTTTACATTGTGGCTGTCTCTCGTGGTTTTTTAAGTTTCTCTGTAAGTTCTAGGTTTGTCCTGTCCAATGTGGAAGTCACTAGCCATAAGGCTATTTAACCGAATTTAAACATTCACTTTCTTAATTCCAGTAGCCATATTTCTAGGCTTAATAGCCACTGTGGCTAGGAGCTAATGTGTTGCATAATGCAGATTATAGAATGTTTCCAGCATCATGGAAAGTACAGTTTGACAGTGCTGTTTTAATTTTTAAATTTTAAAGAATGAGGATTATCATTTTCATGAAGTAATCATTTTCTTACATTTGTGATGAATTTCTTTGCCATGTGTTCTTTTCACATAACAGCAGTTTCTCAAAAAACAATTCCAATTAATGAAGGGAAATATATTTAGTAGGATTTTAGGTTATTAAGATTTTATTGTACCGTGTAATTTGCTGCAACTTGTATATTTATTGCTGAATGATTATAGTACATTTTTCTCAATGTAGGGCATTGAGTATTTCTAGTATTTTGCTTCTCTGTTTTGAAGAGTAAAGTTAGGTTAAGAATAATGGTCATTTTTTTGACACCGTTTAGTTGAGATAATAGCTTCTTTACCCTTTTGGTGCATGTTTGGGATGGAAGGAAAGCTATAAATCAAAACATATGTAGAGAAACTATAATGTGTGAATCACAGTTGAATATGTTGGATGATTAAAAAAATACATAGACAATTGACCCAGTTTCTCCTAACGGTAACATCTTGTAAAATTATAGACGAATGTCACAACCAAGATACTGATGTTGATACAACCCACCAATCTTACTGTGACTTCTGCAGTTTTGCTTGTACAGTAATTGTGTGTGTGTGCATGTATTTTTATACAATTTTATCAAAAGTGAAGATTCATATATTGCCACCATAGTCAAGATATGGAACAGTTATATACCACAAGAATCTCTTGTGTTGCCCTCTTAAAACCACACACACTTTTCTCTGTCCCACCCCACCCATCCATTCCTAACCCATAGCATCCATGAATCTGTTTTTCACTTCCAAAATTTTGCCATTTCAAAAATGTTATATAAATAGTATCATGCAATATGTAACCTTCTGGGATTGGCCTTACTCAGTGTAATTCTTTCAAGACACATCCAAGTTGTTGCATCTGTTAATAGTTCTTTTCTTTTTATTAAATAGAATTTTGTGATATGTTTGTACTATAGTTTGTTTAACCATTCACCTGTTGAAGGACCTCTGGACTGTTTGTAGTTTTTTAGTATTAAAAATAAAGCTGCCATTAACATTTTTGTATAGATTTTTGTGTGGATGTAAGTTTTTATTTCTCTGATAAGTGCCCAGTAGTGCAGTTTGCTGGGTTGTATGGCGATTGCATGGTTAGATCCATAAAAAAAGTGCCAAACTTTTCGAAAGTGGTTGTACCATTTTATATATCTACTAATGATGTGAGCTATTTAGTTTCTCCTTTGCCAGCATTTGGTGTTGTGACTGTTTTCTATTTTAGTAATTATGTTAGATGTGTTGTAATAGTGATATTGGTTTCAATTTGGATTCTCCTAGTGGTTAATGGTGTTGAACATCTTTTCATGTGCCAGTTTTCCATCTGTATGTCCTCTTCAGTGAGATGTCTGTTCATGTTTCATTTTCTAAATAGATTTTGTTTTTTACTGTTGAGTTTTGAAAGTGCTTTATGTATTCTAGATACTAGTCCTTTGTCAGATATGTGCAAATACTTTTTCCTACTTTGTAGCTTATCTTTGCATCCTCTTCACATGGTCTTTCATAGAAGAAAAGTTAATTTTGAAGAGGTTCAATTTATTAATTTTTTTATGGACTGTGTTTTTAGCAAGTCTAAGTACAATTTGCCTAACCCTAGATCTTGAAGATTTTCTCCTATATTGTTTCCTAAAAGTTTTACAGTGTTATGTTTTATATTTAAGTCCATGATCCATTTTGAGTTGCATTTTATATATGATACAAGGTATGGATCAAAGTAATTTTTTTTGCATGTGGATATTTGATCCTTTGAGAACTTTTTTTTTTTTTTTTTTTTTTTTTGAGACAGAGTCTTACTCTGTCACCCAGGCTGGAGTGCAATGGTGTGATCTGGGCTCACTGCATACCCTACCTCCCAATGCTTCAAGTGATTCTCATGTCGTGCCTCAGCCTCCTGAGTAGCTGGGATTACAGGTGTGCACCACCACGCCTGGCTAATTTTTGTAGTTTTAGTAGAGATAGGGTTTCACCATGTTGGCAAGGCTGGTCTTGAACTCCCGACCTCAGGTGATTCACCCGCCTCGGCATCCCAAAGTGCTGGGATTGCAGGTGTGAGCCACTGTGCCTGGCCTGAGAACCATTTCTTGAAAAGATTAGTCTTTCTCCTTTTGCACCTTTTTAAAAAAGTTAATTGACCATATATGTCCAGGAGGGAGCACTTCTGAAATTTATTATGTTCCATTGATCTGTTTGTCTGCCTTTATGCCAATATTGTACAGTCTTTATTACTGTAGCTTCTAAAGAAGTCTGGAAGTAAGTAAGGTAGTGTAAGTCTTCCAACTTTGTGATTTTTTTCAAAGTTGTTATGCCTATTCTAGGTTTCTTGAATTTTCATATGAATTTTAGAATCACTTTGTCAATTTCTACAAATAATCTCAGATTTCAATGGGGAATACTTTGAGTCTGTAGATCCATTTGAGAGAGAATTGACATCTTTTAATATAGAGTCTTCCAATCTGAACAAAATATATCTCTCCAATTATTTAGATCTTATTTAATTTTGCTTGGCAGTATTTTACAGTTTTCAGTATATGGGTCTTGCTTATTTTTTGTTAGATTTTTCCATAAGGTTTTATTTTTTAATGCTGTTGTAAAAGATATTTTTAAAATTTTAATTTCTGATTATTACTGGTATATAGAAACACTGTAGGTTGCTGCATACTTACATCTTGCAACTTAGTTAACCTCACTTATTTGTTTTCATAGCTTTTTTTGTGGATTCTATTAGGTCTCCTACCTAGACAATTATCATCCTTGAATAAAGGCAATTTTTTCTTTTTTCCAATTTGAATACCTTTTATTTCCTTTTTCTTATTTTATTGCACTGACTAGAACCTTTAGTAAAATAGAAGTGGTGAAAGTGGACTTGCTTGTCTTGTTCCTGATACTAAGGGAGAAAGGGTTCAGACTTTATCTTTTATGTAAAAGTCTTACCAGATACCTTTTATCAAGTTGAGGAAATTTCCTTTGTTGCTACTTTGCTGAGAATTTTCATCAGAAATGTATGTTGAATTTTATCAAATGCTTTTCTGCATCTTTTGAGATGATCATATAGTTTTTAAAATCTTTTTTTTTTGTTTTTTGAGACGGAGTTTCGCTCTTGTTGCCCAGGCTGGAGTGCAATGGTGCGATCTCGGTTCACTGCAACCTCTGCCTCCTGGGTTCAAGCGATTCTCCTGCCTGAGCCTCCTGAGTAGCTGGGATTACAAGCGTGCACCACCACGGTCAGCTAATTTTGTATTTTTAGTAGAGATGGGGTTTCTCCATGTTGGTCAGGCTGGTCTTGAACTCCCGACCTCAGGTGATCCGCCCGCCTTGGCCTCCCAAAGTGGTGGGATTATAGGCGTGAGCCACCGCACCCAGCCGGTTTTTAAGTTCTTTAATATATTGAACTACATTGATTTTCACACATCAAACTGCATTCCTGGGAGAAACTACACTTGGACATGATGTATCTTTTTTATATATATATATTTTTGAATTTGATTTGCTATAATTTTACATATTGTCATGAAGGGTGTTGAACTGTAGGTTTCATTTCTTGTGATATCTTTGTCTGGTTTGGTATCAGAATAATTTTAGCCTCATAAAATGAATTAGATAGTATTCTCCTCCCCTTTCTCTCCTTCCCCACTGTTTTTTTCCCCTCAATTTCCGGAGGAGTTTGTATAGAACTGACACTATTCCTTAATCGTTTGGTAGATTTCCCCAGTAAAGCTATCTGGGCCTTGAGTTTTTGTTTGTTTTTTTGCTGAGCAGATTCAATTTATTTAATAGATATTAGGCCATTCAGGTTATCTTTTCCTTCTGGAGAGAGCTCATTTGTGTCTTTCAAGGAGTTGGTGCACTTATAAAGTTGTGTATGATATTCCCTTATTATGATACCTGTAGAATCTGTAGTAATGTCGCTTCTCTCATTGCTGATATTGGTAGTTTGTATTTTCTCTCTTTCTTCATCAGCCTGGCTAGAGATTTACCGATTTTATTGATGTTTTTCAAATAATCAGTCTTTATTTTCACTGACTTTTTTGTTGCCTTTTGGTTTTCTGCTTCACTGATTTTTAAAAATTTTTATGGGTACATATAATAGTAGGTGGATATATTTATGGAGTACATGAGATATTTTGATATGGGCATACAAAGCATAATAATCACATCAGGGTAAATGAGGTTTCCATCACCTCAAGCATTTATCATTTCTTTATGTTACAAACATTACAATTATACTATTAGTTATTTTAAAATGTGCAATAAATTATTGTTGACTGTAGTCACCCTGTTGTGTTATCAAATACTAGATCTTACTCATTCTAACTATATATTTAAACCCATTAACCATCTCAATTCTGTGGCCCTCTGCACCAACCGCTTACTCTTCCCAGTTTCTAGAAATCATCATTCTACTCTCTATCTCCATGAGTTCAATTGTTTTAATTTTTAGCTCCCATGAAAGAGTGAGAATGTGAGAAGTTTGTCTTTCTGTGCCTGACTTATGTTACTTAACGTAACGTCCTCTAGTTCCATCCGTGTTGTTGCAGATGACAGGACCTCATTTGTTTTTATTGCTGAATATAGTACTCCAATGTGTATATGTACCACGTTGTCTTTATCCATTCCCCTGTTGATGGACACTTAGGTAGCTTCCAAATGTTGGCTATTGTGAATAGTGCCACAATAAACATGGCCATGCAGGTATCTCTTCAGTATAATTATTTCCTTTCTTTTGGGTATGTACCTAGCAGTGGGATTGCTGGATCATATGGTAGGTCTATTTTTAGTTTTTTTGAGGAATCTCCATACTGTTCTTCATAGTGGCTGCACTAATTTGCATTCTCACCAGTAGTGTCCAAGGGTTCCCTTTTCTCCACATCCATGCCAGCATTTGTTATTTTCTGTCTTTTGCATAAAAGTCATTTTAACTGGAGTGAGATGATATCTCATTGTAGTTTTAATTTGCATTGCTCTGATAATCAGTGATGTTGAGCACCTTTTCATATACCTGTTTGCCATTTGTATGTCTTCTTTGGAGAAATTTCTGATTAGATCTTTTGCCCATTTTAAAATCAGATTATTATATTTTTTCCTATGGAGTTGTTTGAGCTCATTATATATTCTGATTATTAATCCCTTGTCAGATGGAGAGTTTGTAAATATCCTACCTCATTTTATGGGTTGTCTCTTCACTTTGTTGTTTCCTTTGCTGTGCCAAAGCTTTATAACTTGATGTGATCCCATTTGTCCATTTTTGCTTTGGTTGCCTGTGTTTGTGCGGTACTACCCAAGAAATTTTTGCCTGGGCAGAGTTTCCCCAATGTTTTAGTAGTTTCATAGTTTGAGGTCTTAGATTTAAGCCTTTAATCTATTTTGACTTGAATTTTGTGTATGGTGAGAGATACGGCTCTAGTTTTATTCTTCTGCATATGCATATCCAATTTTCCCAGTACCATTTATTGGAGAGACTGCTCTTTACCCAATGTATGTTCTGGGCCCCTTTGTCAAAAATGAGTTCACTCTAGATGTATGGATTTATTTCTGGGTTTTCTATTCGATTCCATTTGTCTATGTGTCTATTTTTTGTTGTTGTTTTTGAGATGGAGTCTCGCTCTGTTGCCCGGGCTGGAGTGCAGTGGCGTGATCTTGGCTCACTGCAGTCTCCGCCTCCCAGGTTCATGCTGTTCTCCTGCCTCAGCCTCCTGAGTAGCTGGGACTACAGGCGCTCACTACCATGCCCGGCTAATTTTTTGTATTTTTAGTAGAGACGGGGTTTCACCATGTTAGCCAGGATGGTCTTGATCTCCCTACTTCAGGATCTGCCCACCTCGGCCTCCCAAAGTGCTGGGATTACAGGCGTGAGCCACCGCGCCCAGCCTATGTGTCTATTTTTATGCCAGTACCATGCTGTTTTGGTTACTATAGCTCTGTACTATAATTTGTTTTGGTTTTGGTAGGCCGTTTTAGAAGATCTGTAGTATAATTTGAAGTCAGGTCATGTGATTCCTTCAGTTTTGTTCTTGTTGCCTGGACTATTCTGGGTCTTTTGTGGTTTCATGTAAATTTTAGGATTTCTGTGAAGAATGTCTTTTTTTTTTTTTTTTTTTTTTTTTTTTAGACAGAGTCTTGCTCTGTCACCAGGCTAGAGTGCAGTGGTGCAATCTCTGCTCACTGCAACCTCTGCCTCCCAGGTTCAAGTGATTCTCCTGCCTCTGCCTCCTGGGTAGTTAGGACTACAGGTGTGTGCCATTACAGCCAGCTAATTTTTGTATTTTTAGTAGAGACAGGGTTTCACCATGTTGGCCAGGATGGTCTCCATCTCTTGACCTCATGATCTGCCTGCCTCGGCCTCCCAAAGTGCTGGGATTACAGGCATGAGCCACCGTGCCTGGCCATCATTGTATTTTAATAGGGATTGCGTTGAATCTGTAGATTGCTTTGGGTAGTGTGGACATTTTAACAATATTGATTCTGTCAGGTGGAGAGGCCAGATTGGCTAAAGCTTTGGCCTCCAGCTTTGGAAAATGGCATTGGGGGAAGGATGGAGGGGTTGAGAAAATGAAAAACTGTGAGACCTGGAAGTTGATTTGAGACTCATATATTTAAAGCAAAATTGGTTAAAAATTTAAGGGGTTTCTTGGGTATCATTCAAAGTATTGAAGATGACCCACCTCTGGATACTCAGCTTCTCTTAATATTACTCACTAGAAGCTCATTTTAGACCGATTCTATCTTTTTCCTACAGTCGTCATAGCAGATCTTTTGTTTATTTATGTTGTGTTATTTTTTGCATTTTTAACAGATGTGGTTTGTTCTTACCCTAATCTAAATGAAGATAGGTGCCCAGGAAACTATACCAACCCTCTTGAAGTTCAAATGGTTGTAATCCTTTGGAAAGTTATTTTGTGGTGGATTTTCCGTTTACATCTTGAATGCTACATCCAGTGTCACCACAGCAAAGTCAGAAATCGAGGCTATAACTTGATCTACTGATGGATAAGGCATCTCAAGAGATTTGCGTTAATGATACACTCCACTGGCAATGCAATAATTCTCTTCATACTGTGTTGCAGCATTCCTTCCTTGGAACCCAGCAGATCAGATTATATCTTGATCTCCTTCTGGCCATCCTGGCCCTGGAGCTGATCTGTTTTCTGATGTGTCTGCTCATTTACACAGTGAAAATCTGGAAGTTTAATAAAGCTAAACCATATCCTGATGTACTTGAAGAAGGAAAAATCTATACTTAACCCAGCAGTATTACCTCAGAGACTGGATTCAGAACGATTTGAAACCTAGAAGAAATTGTTGAAAAGCAAGGAGACATAATGGTATATATGAAGTGACACAATGAAGTGTTGAGTGACTATTGGCTCTCACTTCCTTGGACCTAGCCTGTTAGCCAAGTAGAATGTGAGAGGCTTACAGTCTTGACAGCAATTGCAGAGGAATCCAGAGTAATCTCACAAGCTGCCATAGAGAATTGCAGCTTTTTCTGAATAACATTGTATAATATTTGTTGGAAACCTGAATTTGGTTCTCACCTGTGTGGCTGTATACTATATACGGTTTGGGGCTAAAGGTACCTTGTAAACACCTTGATAACTTGAGGATAATGTCTGTTGTTTACTTTTTGAAATTATTTAACTGCTTGGTTTATCTTAGGATCAAAGGTACAATTTAAACAACAACAACAAAAATCCAATATTGAATCTTTCAATCCATGAACATGGAATATATTCCCATTTTTTTGGTGCGTCTTTTTCAGTTTCTCACATCAGTGTTTTATTCTATTCACTGTGGAGATCTTTCATTTCTTTTCAAGTTTATTTATCTCATTGTATTTGTAGCTATGTAATGGGATTACTTTCTTGATTTTTTTTTTTTCCTCATTGTTTGCTCTTGACATGTAGAAATGCTACTGATTTTTGTATATTGATTGTGTATCCTGCAACCTTACTGAATTTGTTTATTCTAATAGTTTTTTGGTAGGGTCTTTAGGTTTTTCTAAATATAAGATCATATTACCTACAGACAAGGATACTTTGACTTTTTCCTTTACAAATTGGATGCCCTTTCTTTCTCTTGTCTGATTGCTCTAGCTAGACATTGTTTGACTGTTATGCTGAATAACAGTAGTGACAGTGGGCATGCTTGTCTTGTTCCAGGTCTTTGAGGAAAGGCTTTCAGTTTTTCCCCATTCAGTATGATACTAGCTGGGGGTGTGTCATATATGGCTTTTATTGTGTTGAGGTATGTTCCTTCCATACCCAGTTTTTTTGGGGTTTCTATCATAAAGGGATGTTGAATTTTATCAGAATCTTTTTCAGTATCAGTTGAAATGATTATTTGGTTTTTGTCCTTCATTCTGTTGATATGATGTATCACACTGGTTAATTTGCATATGTTGAACTATCATTGCATCCTTGGGATAAATCCCACTTGGTCATGATGAATAATCTTTTTAATATGTTGTTTAATTTGATTTGCTAGTATTTTGTTGAGGATTTTTGCATCAGTGTTCATCAGGATATTGGCTTCCTTTTCTTTGATGTGTCTGTCTGGTTTTGGTATCAGGGTGATACTAGCCTTGTAGAATGAGTTTGGAAGTATTCCCTCCCCTTCTAGTTGTAAGAGTAGTTTGAGTAGGATTGGTATTAGTTCTTCTTTAAATGTTTGATAGAATTCAGCAGTGAAGCCATTGGGTCCTGGACTTTTAACTTTGCTGGGATGCTTTGTATTACAGCTTCAATCTCATTTCTTGTTATTGGTCTATTTAGATTTTTGATTTCTTTGTGGTTTAATTTTGGTAGATTGTATGTGTCTAGGAAATTACCCATTTCATCTAGTTTTTCCAATTTATTGGCATATAGTTTTTCATAGTAGCCTCTAATGATGGTTTGAATTTCTGCAGTATTTGTTGTAATGTCTCCTTTTTCATCTCTGATTTTATTTATTTGTGTCTTCCTTCTTTCTTTGTCTGGCTTATCTTTTGCTTGTCTTTAAAAAAAAAACAGCATTTTGTTTCATTGATCTTTTGTATTTTTTATTTCAATTTCATTTATTTCTGCTCTGATCTTTATTATTTATTTTCTTCTAATTTTGGGCTTGGTTTGCCTTTGCTTTGCTAGTGTTTAAAGCTACATCATTATGTTGTTTATTTGAAGTCTTCTGCTTTTGTAATGTAAGTGCTTATAAATTTTCCTCTTAGTACTGCTTTTGTCTTATCCTACAGGTTTTGGTATGTTGTGTTTTTATTTTTATTTGTTTCAAGACATTTAAAATTTCCTTTTAAATTTCTTCATTGATCCCTTGGCCTTTCAGGAGAATACTATTTAATTTCCATATGTTTGTATAGTATCCATAGTTCTTCCTGTTACTGATTTCTAGTTTTATTCCATCGTGGTCAGAGAAGATATTTGATGTGAATTCAATTTTTTTGAATTTTAAGGGTTGTTTTGTGGCCCAGCATAGTCTATCCTTGAAAATGATCCGTGTGCTGAGGAGAAGAATGTGTATTCTGCAGCTGTTGGATGATATGTTTTGCAGATACCTGTTAGGTCCGTTTTGGTCTATAGTTCAGATTAAGTCCAGTGTTTCTTTGTTAATTTTCTGTCTGGATGATCTAATGCTGAAAGTGGGGTGTTGAAATCTCCAGCTATTAACTTGGGTTTTATCTTTGTCTTTAGCTCTAATAATATTTGCTTTATACATTTGGGTTTTACAGTGTGGGTGCATATATATTTACAATTGTTATATCATCTTGCTGAGTTGACCCCTTTATCATTATAAAATGACCTTTATCTCTATAGTTTTTCTCTTGAAATCTATTTTGTCCAATATAAGCTACTCCTGCTCTTTTTTGATTTCTATTTGCATGCAGTATCTTCTTCCATCCCTTTATTTTCAGTCTTTGTGTGTTATGACAGGTGAAGTGTTTCTTGTAGGTAACAGTTCATTGGATGTTGCTTTTTTATCTGTTTAGCCACTGTTTGTCTTTTGATTGGAGAGTTTCATTCATTTACATTAAATGTTATTGATATGTAAGGACTTAATACTGCCATTTTGTTATTTGTTTTCTGGTTGTTTTGTGGTCTTCTCTTCCTTTATTCCTTTTTTTTTTTTTTTTTTGAGACAGAGTCTCACACCATTGCCGGGGCTGGAGTGCAGTGGTGTGATCTCGTCTCACTGCAACCTCCGCCTCCTAGGTTCAAGCAATTCTCCTGCCTCAGCCTCCCTAATAGCTGGGATTACAGGTGCCCGCCACCACAACCAGCTAATTTTTTTGTATTTTTAGTAGAGACGGGGTTTCACCATGTTGGCCAGGCTGGTCTTCAACTTCTGACCTCGTGATTTGCCCGCCTTGGCCTCCCCAAGTGTTGGGATTACAGGCGTGAGCCACCACGCCTGGCAGCTTCTTGTCTTTTTGTGAAGATGATTTTCTCTGGTGGTATGTTTTAATTCATTGCTTTTTATTTTTTATGTATCTTGTGTAGGGTTTTTTGACTTGATGTTTCCATGACGCTTGCAAATAACATAATCCATTGTTTTAAACTGATGACAACTTAATTGCCAAAACAAGCAAGCAAAGAGAAAACTAATAAAACCTCTACACTTTAACTTCATCCCCCCCACTTTTTAACTTTTGGTTATTTCTATCTTACTGCGTTGTGTCTTGAAAAGATGTAGTTATTTTTTGATAGGTTTGTCTCTTGGCCTTTCTACTCAAGATATGAGCAGTTTATACACCACAGTTACAATACTACAATATTCTGCGTTTTTTTGTGTGCTTACTATTACCAGTGAGCTTTTTACCTTAAGATGATTTCTTATTGCTTGTTAACATCATTTTCTTTCAGATTGAAGAACTTCCTTCAGCATTTCTTACAGGACATGTCTGGTGTTGATGAAATCCCTTAGCTTTTGTTTGTCTGGCAATGTCTTTATTTCTCCTTCACTTGAAGGATATTTTCACTTGATATACTATTCTAGGATAAAAGTTTTTTCCTTCAGCATTTAAAATATGTCATATCACTTTCTCCTGGCCTGTAAGGTTTCCACTGAGACATCTGCTGCCAGATGTATTAGAGCTCCTTTGTATGTTATTTGTTTCTTTTCTCTTGCTTCTTTTAGGATCCTTTCTTTATCTTTGACATTCAGGAATTTGGTAATTAAATGTCTCGAGGTAGTCTTATTTCGGTTAAATCTGTAACCTCTCTGTGCTTTTGAATTGTGATATTGTTGTCTAGGTTTGGAAAATTCTCTGTTATTATCCCTTTGAATCAGTCTTCTACCCCATCTCTCTCTCTACCTCCTTGTTAGGTCAATGACTATTAGATTTGCCATTTTAGGACTATTTTCTACATTTCATAGGCGTGCTTCATTCTTTTTTATCCTTTTATTCTTTTGACTCTTCTGACTGTATTTTGAAATAGCCTGCTTCAAGCTTACGAATTATTTCTTCTGCTTGATCAATTCTGCTGTTGAGAGACTCTGATGCATTCTTCAGTATGTCAGTTGAATTTTTCAGGTTCAGAATTTCTGCTTGATTTTTAAGTTATTTCAATCTCTTGTTAAATTTATCTGATAGAATTCTGAATTCCTTTTCAGTGTTATCTTGAATTTTGTTGAGCTTGGTCAAAACAGCTGTTTAGAATTCTTTGCCTGAAAGGTCACATATCTCTGTCACTCTGGGATTGATCATTTGTGCATTATTTAGTTCCTTTGGGGAGGTCATGTTTTCTTGGATGGTCTTGATGCTTGTGGATGTTTGTTGATGTCTGGGCATTGAAGAGTTAGGTATTTATTGTGGTCTTTTCTGTCTAGGCTTGTTTGTCCTCATCCTTCTTGGGAAGGCTGTCCAAGTATGCAAAGGAATTGAGTGTCCTGATCTAAGTCTTTGTTCATTGCAGCTGCATCTGCATTAGGGGGGACCCAGACCCAGTAACACAGACTCTTGCAGACCGGTAGAGGTAGTGCTTTGGTGATCTTAGGTGAGATCTGAGAGAATTCCCTGGATTACCAGGCAGAGACTCTTGTTTTCTTCCCTTACTGTCCTGCAAACAAATGGAGTCTCTCTCTCTGTGCAGAGCTTCCTGCGGCTGAGGGAGGGGTGAAACAAGTACCCATGTGACCACCACCACTGGGACTGCGCTGGATTAGACCTGAAACCAGCATAGCACTGAGTCTTACCCGGGACCTGTGGCGACCACTGCCTGGCTACCACTGATGTTCTCTCAAGGCCCAAGAGCTCTTCAGTCAGCAGGTAGTGAATCCGGCCTGGCTTGTATCCTCCCTTCAGGACAGCGAGCTCCCCACTGGCCCAAGGTGGGTCCAGAAATGCCTGAGAACCAGGGCCTGGAGTCAGGAAGCATAGGAATCCACTTAATGCACTGTTCTGCTATGGCTGAGCTGGCATCCAAGCTGCAAGACAAAGTTCTTTCCATTCTTCCCTCTCCCTTCTTCAAGTGAGAGTCTTTCCTCATGACCACCACTGCCCAAGGCCTGTGGTGAGTATGCCTTGCCACTGCTGATGTTCACTTAAGGCCCGAGGGCTTTTCAGTGAGTTTGTAGTAAATGTTGCCAGGTCTAGGTCTCTCCCTTCAAGGCACTGGGCTCCTCTTTGGCCCAGAAATGCCATCCAGGAGCCAAGTCCTGGAATCTGGGATCCTAGGAGCCTACTTGGTGCTCCACCCCACTGTGGCTTAGCTGGCAACCAAGCTGTAAGGCAAAGTCTCCTTTATTCTTCCCTTTCCTTTCCTCAAGCAGAAGGTGATATGGTTTGGATATTTTTCACACCCAAATCTCTTGTTGAGATGTTGTATTCCCCAGTGTTGGAGGTGGGGCCTGGTGGGAGGTTTGTGGGTCACAAGAATGGATTCCTCATAGCTTCGTGCTGTTCTTGAGATAGTGAGTTCTCATGAGATATGATTATTTAAAAGTGTGTGGCACCTCCCTCTGCCCCTTGCTCCTTCTCTCGCCATATGGCCTGCAAGCACCTGCTTCACCTTCTGTTGTGAATAAAAGCTCCCTGAGGCTTCCCCAGAAGCCAAGCACATGCTGGTGCCATAATTGTATAGCCGGCAGAACAGTGAACCAATTAAACCTCTTTTCTTTTTTGAGACAGTCTCACTGTCACCCAGGCTGGAGTGCTGTGGCATGATCTCGGTTCACTGCAACCTCCACCTCCCAGGTTCAAGCGATTCTTGTGCCTCAGCCTCCAGAGTAGCTGTGATTACAGGTATGTACCACCATGCCTGGCTAATTTTTGTGTTTTTAGTAGAGATGGAGTTTCACCTTGTTGGCCAGACTGGTCTCAAACTCCTGGCCTCAAGTGATCCACCTGCCTTGGCCTCCCAAATTTCTGGGATTACAGGTGTGAGCCACGGCACCCAGCCTAAACCTCTTTTCTTTGTAAATTACCCAGCCTCAGATATTTATGTATGGTAACAGAAGAACAACCTAATACAGAAGGAGTCTCTCCCCATAGGCACCACAGCTGTGAACACGGTGGGTCATGCTTGAAGCCTGCATGGCACTGGGTCTTACCCAAGGCCTGCAGCACGTTCTACTTGGCTACTAGCAAGTACCGGCAAGTATTACCTGCTGGTGTTTATTCAAGACCCAAGGGCTCTTTAGTCAGCAGGTAATGGATCCTGCCAGAACTGTGTCCTTCCCTTCAAGGCAGTGGGTTCCCTTCTGGCCCAGAGTGCGTCTAGAATTGTCATTGGGGAGCTAGGTCCTGGAATGGGGGCCTCAGGACTCTGCCTGGTGCTCCATTCTCTTGTGGATGAACTGGTATCCAAGTTGCAAGACAAAGTCGTCTTTACCCTCCTCTCTTCTCTCCTCACACAGAAGGAAGGAGTCTCTCCTAGAGCTGGGAGCTGTGCCACCTGGGATTGGGGGAGTGGTGACGCAAGCACTCCCTTGGCTGCCCCAGCTGGTGTCTCAGCTCACTGCGACCTCCACCTCCTAGGCTCAAGCAATCCTTCTCCCTCAGCCTCCCTAGTAGCTGGGACTACAGGCACACACCACCATGCCTGGCTAATTTTTTTGTATTTTTGGTAGAGACGGGTTTTGCCATGTTTCCCAAGCTTGTCTCAAACTCCTGAGCCCAAGTGATCCACCCAGCTCTAGATCACAGGCATGAGCCACCATGCCTGGCCTGGTGTCTTACTAGGTCACGTGCACCCAAAGTCCACTGGCTCCAAGCTCAGCACAGCACCGGGACTTGCCTAGGAATTGCAGTCCTTGTGGCTAAGACTACCTTTCAAGTTTATTTAGGACGCCAGAGTGCTTTAGCATGCACTGGTGGGACTAGCTAGAACTCAGGTTCTCACTGCTGGGATGGATGATTTTCCTCTGGTTAGGGCTGGTATAAAAATTCCTTCCTTGGGCCCCAGCTGATTTCTGCCCTGTGTTGCCTCCCACCGTGACTGGCAGGACAGAGTTTCAATGCCAAGTCCCACAATCACTGCGTTCTCCCTTCCCCAAGCACACAGATTCTCTCTCCGTGTCATACAGCTGCTGTCCAGGGGGTTGAGGAGGGTAGTGTAGGCAGTTCAAAATTGTCTTTCCTAACCTCTTCAGTGCCCCTTTTCTCAATATGATATTAAAACCAGATACTTTGGTTCTTATGAAGGTGATTTCTGGTGTGGATAATTGTTCAATTTGGTGTTCCTGCAGGGGAGATGATTATTGGTTCTGTTTGGTCATCTTGCTCTGCCTCCTCCTACTTCATTGATTACTTTCCTGACCTTTATTTCACCTGTGTTTTCAAAAGATGTTTTAGTATGGCAAAAAGTTCTACATTGGCAGTATTTTACTTTCAGTACTTTTAAGATGTTTTGCTGTTTGTGAGTTTCCATTGATTTTGTGAGAAATCTGTCATCATTGTATGTTCCTTTGTCCATAATGCCTTTTCCCCCAGCTTCTTTTAAGATTTTTTTTCTGTTTATCCTTAGTTTTAATCAGTTCGATTATGAATTGTCTTTTGGTAGCTTTCTTCATGTTTCTGTTTTTGAGGGGGTTCCTTTGAGGTTCTTGGTTCTATGGGCTTTATAGTTTTCAATGCATTTGGAAAAAATTCTGCAATTATTTTACTTTTTCTGTCACTCCACCTCTTAATTTGGGAATTCCAATTAAAAGTTAATTAGGTTGCTGAAACTGCTGCAGAGCTCAGTTATATGCTTTTTTTTTGGGGGGGTCTGTTTATTTGTTTCATTTTAGATAGTTGCTATTGCTTTGTCTTCACATTCTTTTAACAGTTTTTTCTTCTTGATTGTCTCATCTCTTAATTCTATCCAGTGTAGTTCTTATCCCAGTAATTATAGTTTGCGTCTTATAGAAGTTTGATTTGGGTCTTTTGTGTCCACACACACATGCACTCCATGCCTCATGCCTCTTCTTCATATGTTCATTCTTTCTTTCTTTCTTTCTTTCTTCTTCTTTTTTTTTTTTTTTTTTTTTGAGACAGATATTGCCCAGGCTGGAGTTGAGTGGTGTGATCTCAGCTCACTGCAACCTCCCAGGCTCAAGCCATTGTCCCACCTCAGCCTCCTGAGTAACTGGGACTACAGGTGCGCACCACCTGGTTGGTTAATTTTTGTTTGTTATAGAGACAGGATCTTGGCCCTGTTGCCCAGGCTGGTCTCAAAATCCTGAGTGCAAGCAGTTCACCTGCTTTGACCTTCCGAAGTGCTGGGATTACAGGCATGAGCCACTGTGCCTGTCCCCATGTTCAGTCTTTCTTATAGCTTCTTGAACATATAGAAGTAAATGATAATGGATTTTGTGCCTTGCCTGCTAATTCAAGTGTAATTTGAGGGTTTGTTTCAATTGATTGACTTTCCTCCTTTTTATAGATTATGTTTTCCTTTTTTCATGACTTTTTTTTTTGAGACAGAGTCTCGCTCTGTCACCCAGGCTGGAGTTCAGTGACACGATATGGCTGACTGCAACCTCTGCCTTCTGGGTTCAAGCGATTCTCCTGCTTCAGCCTCCCAAGTAGTTGGGATTACCGATGCCTGCCACCACGCTCAACTAATTTTTGTATTTTTAGTAGAGACAGGGTTTCACCATGTTGGCCAGGTTGGTCTTGAACTGACCTCAAGTGATTCACCCACCTCGGCCTCCCAAAGTGGTGGGATTACAGGTGTGAGCCACCACGTTCAGCCAGCATTTTTCAACTGAATGCTAGATATGGTGAATTTTATTGGTTCCTGATATTTTTGTATTTTTATAAATATTTTTGACTTTTTTTATTGGATGCAGTTAAGTTACTTGGAAATAGCCTGTCTTTTTCAGGTCTTGCTTTTAAGCTTTACTAGGTGAGACCACAGGACTTTCTAGAATTAATTTTTCCATTAGTGAGGCAAAAATTCTTCTGAATACCACATCTGATGATCTATTAATAATAAAGTTTTCAAGTTAGTTTCTTCTAATTATTTTGAGTGGGGTTTTCCCTACCTTCTGTAGTTTCCTCACACATGTGCACCAATCAGTACTCAATTAAATATTCAGTGATGACCTTTTGCATATTTAAGGAGTTTTCTCTCTGTGCATGTCTCTCCTCTTGTATTCTGCCTTATGAAATTCAGCCACCTTAGTCTCTGTGAACTCCCAGATCCATTTCCTGGAGTTAGGGAGGCCACTGGGCTGCTCCTGGATTTATCTTCCCTTTGCCATGGCCTGGACACTTTCCCTGGACAGTAAGCTGAGTTCATTGTAAGGCTCTCACTGAGTTTGTTTTCCATCTCTTGATTTCCAGTTTCATCAGCAATGTGTTACATATTTTGTTTGGATTTAAAGTTGCTTTAGTCGATTGGGCAAATTTCAGTGTCTGTTCCTTCATATTTTGGTTAGAAAACAACTCAATATAGTATTTTAGTAGAAAAAAGGACATGGAAAGAAAATTACTTTTAAACCCCTTGTTTCTTTTTATTGAAACTTATATTTTTCCTAGGCTCATTGAAGAGAACAGTTATATTTAAGTTTATTTATAACATCTGTCCTCATGTAATTTTTAGAGCTACTAACAAAATACAGGAGAAAATGAAAACTATTAATGTTACTAGTACTCTTCTGTTCCAGTGAAAGCTTGATACTGCTAAGTGAATGATACAAAACAGGTTAATCCATTACTCCTCCTGATTCTCTGAGGTCTGAATCAACTTATAGAGGAAATCTCCTGTGATGTGCTGTGCTCTTCATATATAAATTTGATTGTATTTTGCTGACTGCTAATATTACAGGTTTTTTTCAAGTCAAATTAAAACGTTTGGTTATATTCTGCAGCAAGTTATTTAAATTGTCCATGTTTCAAATAACATCTCGTTCCATTTCATAGAATGGTGAAAACATCTGTTTACGTAATTATAGTTTGCTGTTGTCAGACTGGTACAGAATTTGCCTTAGTCTTTGAGTTTATTCTTCCTGCTAAAATGCAAACAAGGCTAATATATTCCACAGTTGTATTTGTTAAAAATCTTGATATAGAAATTTTCATTGTTACTGATATCAAAGACATTAAGTGGGATTAGTTAACCGTATCCATTATTTGTGAGCTTGAAAGACAAGAAAGTAGTTGGACTCTACAGCTAATTCAGAGTATCATTTTAGCTATCAGTTTCTGCTTCTCCTTATATCAAGACTTTTAAAAAGCAACAGTTCTAATATATAGAGACATTTATTAATTTAGGTAATTTTTCCACTTCAAGCTGAACGGTGCTATTAATTGAACAGGCAGGCATCCAAAGACAAACATCTAACTTGTTTGTCTCTGTCTTGCTTTCTTGGGATGTGTAGTTCATGATGGCAGACTCTCATCTGTTTTATTTCCCTGAGGATACCCAGTAACTAGAAAGTTCTTGGCATTAACCACATTTTTGATGACAGTGAGTCAATGAATGAGTGAATGAACAATTAAGCTTCTGAGTCTTTTCCCTTCTTCCATATCTCATCCATCTTTCCAGGCCTAGTTCAAAGTTATACTGCATTTATGAAGTGTTTTTTGAATGAAATTTTCTCCAACTATTTCAGTTCATTATGATCTTTTTTTTTTTTTTAGACAGTCTTGCTCTGTTGCCCAGACTGGAGTGAAGTGGTGTGATCTTGGGTCACTGCAGCTTTCACCTCCTGGGTTCAAGTGATTCTTCTGCCTCAGCCTCCCAAGTAGCTGGGATTACAGGCGCCTGCCACCATGCCCGGCTAATTTTTTGTATTTTTAGTAGAGATGGGGTTTCATCATGTTGGCCAGGCTGGTCTCAAACTCCTGACTTCAGGTGATCCTCTGCCTCGGCTTCCCAAACTGTTGGGATTACAGGTGTGAGCCGCCATGCTGGGGCCATTATGATCTTTTCATTGAACTCTTGGCATTTTCTTGCCAGTTTAAGAGAGAATTTTCTAACAAATATAACTGCACACAGTTGGAGTAGACAGCAAGAAGGAAACATTCTATTACTTAAAGTGTTTAAGGAGTGGCAGGATGGCCTTGTCAGTAAAAGGGAGGGGAGTGACAGGTATAGCGTTGTTACTTTGTGCCAGGTACTTATGTATTTCATGCCCTTTAATTTCAAAGGCCCTGACCCTACAAAGTATAGATCAACTTTCCCTATTTTTTAGTGTGGAAACTGAGGTTTAGAGAGGCCTATAAAATTTGTCTACAGTTCCATAGCCATAAGCGTCTGATTGATAAAGCAAACCCAGGTTGTTGTTTGTAGAAGAGCTGTTAAACTGCCTTTAGTGTGTAACTACTTCATGAACTCAGAGTCCATTATGATTGTGTAAAGTATGACAGTTTGGCATTTCTACCAAGAAATGAAGGCTTGAATGGGGCAGAATGACAGCACTTGGTGGTTAGGAAGAGAAGAAAGTTTTGGATAATGGGATAATTAGAAACAGCGAAAGGGAAAGAGAGGTACCAAACTTCATCATTCTGTTCCTATTTTGGCCTCATGATGATGTCAAGATTTTTGACAACGAAGTTAGTGGATCCTATTTTGATTTTTTTAGAGAAACATTTATTATTGGGGTTTATTGCTCTGGTTTTTGTTTTATATGATACAAAAGAAACAAAAAAATTAAGTCTTACAGTAAAAATAAGTCCTTTCCCCCCAACTATCTTAAAATCTTAAGATAAAAATCTTGACTGGTTAAAACCAGTCAACTAACTTCTTGTTTTTAGTGAAGATCGTGTTTGTTAATAATGCATTTTTTGAACTTGTCTTTTTTCATGGTTTCATATGGAACAGACATACCATAGTAAACTGGCATATTATACTTTTATCTGGCTGCTCTCTGGATGATCTGGTAAACCATCATGTTATATAGAAGTTAAAGAGGTAAAGTGGGTTCATATTTTTGGTTGTTTTATTGGCAGATTTTCTCTCTGCTTTTCTGTACACTTAAAATGTTTGCATAATTAAAAATTTTAAGAATTGCATAACCCTATTTGTATTTAATACATGCCTTTAAACAAGTGAAAAAATATATTAAACTTTCGTTGTACCACCAGATGGCGCTCTCTATTAATCCAAATTAAGATGCCCACACCATTTTCTGAATTATTTTGTGTTATGTGTATTGTTAGATTTTTGGCATGAATGTATGGTCAAATAATAATGGGATCTAGAATTCACGAATAAAAGAGGAAGTAGAATAAATGAGTTGCTAATGTATAGCCCCAGGATATATCAAATAAGCCAATATTTAATATAGTTTCTGGAATTTAATCATTAGTCATTAGAATGATGTTAGAATAAAATTTAGGATTAGGAATATAGCTGTTTTGTATTTTGCCACATATGTTTGTCTTTCCTTATTCTGGGTTTTTCTTTGATTTTTATCAATAGTTTTTGTGTGTCAGCTGTTTTTGACATTAATGGTTTCTCTTGTTATAAGTTAGTTTTATACTATTAGAGTAACTTTATTCCAATTATGATGTTCTGGAATTTGGATTCATGAGATTTTGTCATATTTTGATCACATAAGCATGGAACATTTGAGCTTGATTTGTTTAACAAAATAAATAAACATCATCTCTGAGTATATTCACTTGTGTCCATTCTTTCTCTTTTCATGAATGTGATTTATTATTTCAGTAATAAAGGATGTTAATCCTAAATTGGTAATCCTAAATGAAACTTTTATATTATCCTCATTAACTTTTATTTTTTTTTTAGCTAAAAGGAATGATAGGCAAAATTGATGTATGTTGAAAGTCAGCCTGAAAGCTATCGAGAGCATGATCTGTTAAGTAACATAACAGTAAAGGCCTTTTACTGTTGCCTTTGCGAAAAGAAAACTAAACACTTATTTTCAAAAGCAAACTATTTTGACATTTAAAAAAGCTTGAAAATAGACATCTGAAACCTAATATTGTTAATGTAACACATTTTAAACATTTATTTATTTATATTTATTTTTGAGACAGAGTCTCAGTCTGTCGCCCAAGCTGGAGTGCAGTAGTGGGATCTTAGCTCACTGCAACCTCCACCTCCTGTGTTCAAGTGATTCTCCTGCCTCAGCCTCCCGAGCAGCTGGGACTACAGGCACATGCCACCACACTCAGCTAATTTTCATATTTTTAGTAGAGATGGGGTTTCACCATCTCTACATGTTGGCCAGGCTTTAAAATTTATTTTTTATTGCACGTATTTAAGCTGTACAACATGACATTTTGATACGCATATATAGTGAAATGATTTCTGTAGTCAAACAAATCAGGCCGGGCGCGGTGGCTCACGCTTGTAATCCCAGCACTTTGGGAGGCCGAGGCGGGTGGATCACGAGGTCAGGAGATCGAGACCACGGTGAAACCCCGTCTCTACTAAAAATACAAAAAATTAGCCGGGCGTGGTGGCGGGCGCCTGTAGTCCCAGCTACTTGGAGAGGCTGAGGCAGGAGAATGGCGTGAACCCGGGAGGCGGAGCTTGCAGTGAGCTGAGATTGCGCCACTGCACTCCAGCCTGGGCGACAGAGCGAGACTCCGTCTCAAAAAAAAAAAAACAACAAAAAAAACAACAAATCAACATATCCACCGCTTTCCATAGTCACCTTTTTTGGTGTGGTAGGAGTACCTAAAACCTACTCTTTCAGCAAGTTTTCAGTATAATGCAGTGTTACTAACTATAGTCCTTATGCTGAACATTCCATCTCTAGACTTAGCAATCTTACATAGCTGTAAATTTGTACCCTTTGACTTCTGTCTCCCTGTTTCCTCTCCTTTCCTGCCCCTGGTAACCATCATTCTACTCTCTGTTTCTGTTTACTTTTCTCCCTAGATTTCACATATACGTGAGATTATACAGTATTTTTCTTTCTATATCTGGCCTATTTTACTAACCATAATATCCCCCAGATTCATCCCTGTTGTCTCAAGTGGTGGGTTCTCCCTTTTTCCCCCAAGGCCGAATTATATTCCGTTGTATATATACACCATAATTTCTTTCTTCATTCATCTGTTGATGGACAAACACTTAGGTTATTTCCATTTTAACTATTGTGAAAAAATGCTGCAATGAACATGGGAGTCCAGATATCTCTATGAAGTGCTGATTTCATTTCCTTTATGGAAATCAGAGAAATTGCTCGGTCTCTTTCCCATAATAGCTGTACCAGTTTACATTCCTACCAATAGTATATAAGGGTTTCTTTTTCGCTACACCTTTCTAACACTTGTTATCTCTTGTCTTCTTGATAATAGCCTTCTTAACAGGTGTGAAGTGATATTACACAGTGGTTTCGATTTGCACTTATCTGATGACTAATGATGTTGAACTTTCTGATATATGTGTTGGCCATTTTTATGCCTTCTTTGGAAAAATGTCTATTCAGGTCCTTTGCCTGTTTTTAAATAAGTGTTTTTTTGGTTTTGTTTTTTGCTAGTAAGTTTTTAAAAAAAATTTAGATATTAATTTCTTAACAGAGATATGGTTTGCAAATATTTTGTCCCAATCTGTAGGCTGCCTTTTCATTTTGTTGATTCTTTCCTTTGCATTGCAGAAGCTTTTTAGTTTGACGTAGTCCCACTTGTCTATTTTTGCTTTTGTGGCTTGAGCTTTTGTGGCTTGAGCTTTTGCTGTGATATCTAGAAAATCATTGTCAAGACCAGTATGAAGGAGCTTTTCCCTATATTTTCTTCTAAGGAGGTTTTGTATGTGTGTGTGTGTGTGTGTGTGTGTGTGTGTGGTATAAGGGTCCAGTTTCATTCTTTTGCATTAGATATTTAGTTTTCCCAACCGCATTTGTTGAAGACTGTACTTCTGCCATTGTGTCTTCTTGGCAGGCTTGTCAGGAATTACTTGATTACTTGACCATGTATGCTTGGATTTATTTCTGGCTTTCTATGCTGTTTCATTAGTCTGTGTCTATTTTTATGCCCATACCATATTGTTTTGATTACTATAGCTTTATAATACTTTTTTTTCTTTTGAGACAGGCTCTCGCTCTGTTGCCCATGCTAGAATACAGTAGCATGATCATGGCTCATTGTAGCCTTGACTTCCTTGCTCAAGTGATCCTCCCACCTGAGCCTGTGACTGCAGGTGTGTGCCACCGTGCCTGGTTAATTTTTAAATTTTTTGTAGAGACAGGTCTGTGTTGCCCAGGCTGGTCTCAAGCTCCTGGGCACAAGTAATCCTCCTGGCTCAGTTTCTCAAAGTGTTGGGATTACAGGTGTGAGCCACTGCACCCATCCTATTATATGATTTGAAATCAAGAAGTGTGATGCCTGCAACCGTATTTTTCTTTCTTAAGATTGTTTTGGCTACTTGGGGCCTTTTGTGGTTTCATACAAATTTTACAGTTTTTTTCTATTTCTGTGAAAAATGTCATTGGAATTGCATTTGTTTGTATATTGTTTTAGGTAGCATGGACATTTTAACAATATAATTCTTCCAATTCATGAACACAAGGTATCTTTCCCTTTGTGTCTTCAATTTTTTTTTAATCAGTGTTTTATAGTTTTCGGTGTGTAGATCTTTCATCCCCTGGTTAAATTTATTCCTAACTTCAGTCATTCATTACTTAATGATGGGGATAAATTCTGAGAGATGAGTCGTTAGGTGATTTCATCATTGTGGGAGACTCATAGAGTGTGCTTACACAAACTAGCTGTCTCTGTGTCTAGGCTGTCATGGTATAGCCTGTTGCTCCTAGGTGACAAACCTGTACAGCATGTTACTGTACTGAATACTGTAGGCAATTGTAGCACATAGTGTTTATAATCAAAACAATTGAACCTGGTAAAGGTACAGTACAAATTGCTATAAAAGATAAAAAACAGGCTGGGTGCGGTGGCTCACGCCTGTAATCCCAGCATTTTGGGAGGCTGAGGTGGGCGGATCATGAGGTCAAGAGATAGAGACCATCCTGGCCAACATGGTGAAACCCCATCTCTACTAAAAATACAAAAATTAGCTGGGTGTGGTGGCATGCACCTGTAGTCCCAGCTACTCGGGAGGCTGAGGCAGGAGAATCGCTTGAACCCGGGAGACGGAGGTTGCAGTGAGCCGAGATTGCGTCACTGCACTCCAGCCTGGTGACAGAGCGAGACTCCATCTCAAAAAAAACATTAAATGGTACACACATATAGGGCACTTACCATGAATGGAGCTTGCAGAATTGGCAGTTGCTCTGGGTAAGTCAGTGAGTGAATAGTGAATGAATGTGAAGGTGTAAGACATTACTGTAGGCTTTGTAAACACTGTACACTTAGGCTAGAATAAATTTATATTAAAAATTTATTGATTAATAACCTTAGCTTACTGTAACTTTTTATTATTTAAAAACTTCAAAAATTTTTTAAACTTCTTGACTCTTTTGTAATAACAGTTTAAGACACATTGTACAGCTATACAAAACGTTTTCTTTATATCCTTATTCTATAAGCTTTTGTCTGTTATTATTATTGCTTTTTTACTTTTTAAGCTTTTTTGTTCAAAACTAAGACACAAACACCCATATTAGCCTAGGACTCCACAGGTTCAGGATTTTCAGTATCCCTCTTTCACCTTCACATCTTATCCCATGGAAGGTCTTCAAGGGCAGTAACACACATGGAGCTGTCATTTCCTATAATAATAATGCCGTCTTCTGGAATACCTCCTGAAGGGCCTACCTGAGGCTATTTTACAGTTAACTTTTTTTTAATAAGTAGAAGGAGTACATTCTAAAATAACAGTAAAAAGTATAGTAAATACATAAACCAGTATCATAGTCATTTATTATCAAGTACATAATTGTGTGTGCTATACTTTTGTTCAGCTGGCAGTGCAATAGGTTTATTTACACCAGCATTACCACAGATGTTAGTAATTTGTTGTGCTACCATGTCACAATAATTACAATGTCTTTAGGCAATAGGAATTTTTTATTTCCATAATAATCTCATGGAACTGTCACTGTAAATGTGGTCTGTCATTGATTGAAAAGGTCATTATGCAGAGCCTGACTGTATTTTATTCCTTTTGTTGTGTTTTCTCTTTCAGATGGATCACTATTGGTATAAATAAATGCAGCTGATTTTTGTATGTTGATTTTGTATTTTACTTTACTGAATTAATTTATTAGCTCTATTTTTTTTTTTTTTTTTGAGACGGCGTTTCACTCTTGTCACCCAGGCTGGAGTGCATTGGCACGATCTCTGCTCACTGCAACCTCCGCCTCCCAGGTTCAAGAGATTCTCCTGCCTTAGCTTCCTGAGTATCTGGGATTACAGGTGCCTGCCACCACACCTGGCTAATTTTTGTGTTTTTAGTAGAGATGGGGTTTCACCATGTTGGCCAGGCTGGTCTCGAACTCCTTACCTCAGGCGATCCACCTGCCTCGTCCTCCCAAAATGCTGGGACCCGCACCTGGCCTAATATATATATATATTTTTTAATGGAGTCATTAATATTTTCTACATAAAGGATTATGTTGTCTGCAAATGAGGATAATTTTACCTTTTCCTTTCCGATTTGGATGTTGTTTATGTCTTTTGTCTGATTGCTCTTGCTAATATTTCCAATTCTGTGTTCAATAGAAGTGGTGAGAGTAGGTATCCTTCCCTTGTACCAGATGTTGGTAGAAAAGCTTTCAGTTTCTCCCCCAGGATTGTTATGTTTGCTTTGAGTTTTTCATAAATGGCCTTTATTATGTTGAGGAAGTTTCCTTCTATACTTATTCTGTTGAAAGTTTTTATTATGAAAAGATGTCGAACTTTTGTCAAATGCTTTTTTGTTCATTTATTGAGATGATCATGTGGCTTGCATCATTCATTCTGTTAATGAGGGGTAATCACCTTGATTGATTTGTGTATGTTAAGCCAACCTTATATCCCTGAGGAAAATCCCACTTGGTCAAAGTGTATTATCTTTTTAATGTATTGTTGAATTTGGTTTGCTGGTGTTTTACTGAAGATTTTTGCATGTGTGCTCATCAGAGACATTGGCTTACAGCTTTCTTTCCTTGTGGCATCTTTGGTACTACCCTGAGGGTGGTACTGGCTTCATACTATGAGTTTGGAAATACTCCCTCTACTTCTATTTTTTGGAAAACTTTAAGAAGGATTGGTGTTAATTCTTCTTTGAGTGTTTGGTAGAATTTAGCTGTGAAGCCATCTGGTCCTGGATTTTTCTTTGTTAAGAGGTTATTGATTACTTCCTTCATCTCTGTTTGTAATTTGACTGTTCAGGAAATTCTGTTTCTTCTTGATTCAGTCTCGATAGGTTTTATATTCCTAGGAATTTATCTGTTTCCTTTAGGTTATTCAGCTTATTGGCACCTAGTTGTTTATAAGTAGTTTCTTATTTTTTTATTTCTTTTCTTTTTTTTTTTTTTGAGACAGAATCTCACTCTGTCACCTAGGCTGGAGTGCAGTAGCGCAATCATGGTTCACTGCAACCTCCGCCTTCCGGGTTCAAGTGATTCTTTCCTCAGCTTCCTAAGTAGCTGAGATTACAGGCATGTGCCACCACACCTGGCTAATTTTTTGTATTTTTAGTAGAGATGGGGTTTTACCATGTTGGTCAGGCTGGTCTTGAACTCCTGACCTCAAATGATCCACCCACCTCAGCCTCCCAAAGTGCTGGAATTACAGGTGTGAGCCACTGCACCCATCCTGTGATTTTTTATATTTCAGAGACATCCTTTGTAATGCTTCCTCTTTCATTTCTGATTTTGAGTCTTCTCTCTGTCTTTCTTAGTCTACCTAGGAGTTTGTCAGTTTTATTTTCTCAACAACCAACTCTTAGTTTTGTTGATTTTTTTTCCTGTGGTTTTTCTATGCTTTGTTTGATTTATCTGTGTTTTTTTACTTCCTTTCTTCTGCTAACTTTGGGTTAAGTCTGTTCTTATTCTAGCTGCTTGAGGTGTACAGTTAGGTTGTTTATTTTGAGATATTTTTTAATGCAGGCATTTATCACTACAAAATTTCCTCTTATTACTGCTTTTGCTGTATCACATAAGTTTTGGTTTGTTCTCTTTTTGTTTTTGTTTATCCTGAGATATTTAAAAAATTCTCTTTTGACTTACTGTTTGACCTAGTGGTTGTTCAATAGTGCGTTATTTAGTATTTGTGAATTTTCCCATGTTCTTCTTGTTATCTAGTTCAATTCCATTGTTGTTGGACAAGGTATTTGATGATATTATTTTGAATTTCTTAAATGTGTTAAGACTTGTTTTGTGACCTAATGTGATCTGTCCTGGAGAATATTTTATGTACACTTGAAAAGAACGTATATTCTTCTGTTGAGTAGAAAGTTTTGTATAGGCTTGTCAAGTTTATTTGGTGTGTAGTGTTGTTCGAGCCCCGTTTCTTTATTAATTTTTTTGTCTGGATGTCCTATCTATTGTTGAAAATGGGGTACTGAAGTCTCCTACTATTACTGTATTGCTGTCAGTTTCTTCTTTCAGTTCTGTCAGTATTTGCTTTATATACTTGGGTGCTCTAATGTTGGGTGTGTATTTGTTTACAATTGTTATATCTTCTTGTTGAATTGATCCTTTTGTCATTGTGTAATGACCTTTTTTTGTCTCTAGAGACAGTTTTTGACTTATAGTGTACTTCGATGTAAATATAGCCACTCTTTTGGGTACCATTTGCATGGACTATTCTATTCTATTCCTTCACTTTCCACGTATGTGTGTCCTTGAATCTAAAGTTAGTTTCTTGTAGACAATGTATAGTTGGATCTTTTTTTTAAAAACTCATTTAACTACTCTATCTTTTTATTGGAGAATTTAGTCCATTTACATTTAAAGTAGTTATTGACAAGGAAAGATTTACTGTTGCTGTTTTGTTAACTGTTTTCTGTTTGTTTTGTAGTTTTGTCCTCCTTTTTCTCTCCTATTGTCATCTTGTTGCTTTTTGTAATGCTATGATTCTTTGTGTAACTTCTATAAGGTGTTTTTTTTGTAGTTACCAGAAGGCTTATATAAATTATCTTGTAATGATCTGTGTTAAGCTGATAACAGCTTAACTTCTTTTCCATGCAGGAGCACTCATTGTTACCTTTCTTACCCTCAAATTATATGTTATTGAGTCACAGTTTAGATCTATTGTATTATGTATTTAACATAATTTAGTTAGAGTTGTTTTTAGTACTTTTATCTTTTAGGTTTTCTACTGGGATTATAATTAACTTCACACCACTGTTATAGTAATAAAATATTCTTTTTATTTTGCCTGTATATTTGACTTTACTAACAAGTTTTGTACTTTTTTTGGTATAAAAACAAAAAACATATATGTTATTGTTTTGCATGTTTTCATTTCAACTTGAATAACTACCTTTAGCATGCTTGAAAGGCAGGTATAGTGGTGATAAAGTACCTTGGCTTTTATTGGTTTGAGAACACCTTTATCTCCCCTTCAGCTTTAAAGGACAGGATTGCTGGGTATAGTATTCTTGGCTGACAATTTTTTTTTTTCTTTCTGCACTTTGCATATATAATTCTATTCCCTTTAGCCTGCAAGATTTCTGTTGAAAAATCTAATAAGAAATAGAGAGTCCCCTATACTTAGCAAGTTGCTTCTTTCTTGCTGCTTTCAAAATCTTCTCTGTCTTTAGTTTTTGACAATTTGATGATAATGTATTGTCCCTGTGTGGGTTTCTTTTTTTTTCTCCCCCCCCCCTTTTTTTTTTTTTTGGAGACAGGGTCTTAAAGTGTTGCCCAAGCTGGAGTGCAGTGGTGTGATCATGGCTCACTGTAGCCTTGACCTCCCTAGGCTCAGGACCTCCCGCCTCAGTACCCCTAGTTTCTGGGACCACAAGCACTTGCCAGCATGCCTGGCTAATTTTGTATTTTGTGTGGAGACAGAGTTTTTCCATGTTGCCCAGGCTAGTCTCAAACTCCTGGGCTCATCCACCTGTCTTGGCCTCCCAAAGTGTTGGGATTATGGGCGTGAGCCACTGCACCTAGCCTGTGTGGGTTTCTTTGGATTAATCCTATTTGGTATCATTTGGGCTTCCTGAATCTGGATTTGTATTTTCTTTCCCAGGCATGGGAAGATTTCAGCCATTATGTCTTTGAATGTGTTTTTAGTCCCTTTCTTTCTCTCTTTTGCAACTCTGATAATGCCTATATTGTGATGGTTTCACTTAAGTCCTGTAAGTCAGCAGTCCCCAACTTTTTTGGCACCAGGGACTGGTCTTGTGGAAGACAGTTTTTCCATGGCCTTGGGGTGGTGGAGTAGGGTAGGTGGGAGAGGTGGAGGGTTTTGGGATGATTCAAGTGCATTACATTTATTGTGCACTTTATTTCTATTTTATTTAATTTTTTATTTCCATAGGTTTTGGGGGAACACGTGGTATTTGGTTACATGAGTAAGTTCTTTAGTGGTGACTTGTAAGATTTTGGTGTGCTGTCATCACTCGAGCACTAAACCCAATTTGTAGTATTTTATCCTTCACCTGCTTTCCACCCTTTTCTCTCAGTCCCCAAAGTCCATTGTATCTTTCTTAGGCCTTTGAATCCTTATAGCTTAGCTCCCACTTATGAGTGAGAACATAATGATGTTTGGTTTTCCATTCCTGAATTACTTCACTTAGTAATGGTCTCCAGTCCCATCCAGGTTGCTGAGAATGCCATTAATTCATTCCTTTCTATGGCTCAGTTGTATTCCATCAAACATATACATGAGGCCGGGTGCGGTGGCTCACGCTTGTAATCCCAGCACTTTGGGAGGCTGAGGCGGGCGGATCACGAGATCAGGAGATCGAGACCACGATGAAACCCCGTCTCTACTAAAAATACAAAAAATTAGCCGGGCGTGGTGGTGGGCGCCTGTAGTCCCAGCTACTCGGAGAGGCTGAGGCAGGAGAATGGCGTGAACCCGGGAGGCGGAGCTTGCAGTGAGCTGAGATTGCGCCACTGCACTCCAGCCTGGGCGACAGAGCGAGACTCTGTCTCAAAAAAAAAAAAAAAAAACATATACATGCCACAGTTTATCTACTTGTTGATGGGCATTTGATCCACATTTTTGCAATTGAGAATTGTGCTGCTATAAACATGCATGTATTGTGCACTTTATTTCTATTATTATTATATACTCACCATAATGTAGAATCAGTGGGAGCTCTGAGCTTGTTTTCCTGCAGCTATATGGTCCCATCTGGGGGTGATGGGAGACAGTGACAGGCATTAGATTCTCATAAGGAGCATGTGCCCTGGATCCCTTGCATGTGCAGTTCACAACAGAGTTTGTGCTTTTATGAGAATCTGATGCCACTGCTGATCTGAGGGGTGGTGGAGCTCAGCTTTGCTCACTTGCCCACCACTCACCTCCTGCTGTGCGGCCTGGTTCCTAATAGGCCACAGACCAATATCTGTTTTGGTCTGTGGCCTGGGGGTTGGAGGCCCCTGCCTTAAGCTGTCTTTACTCTTTTTCATTCTTTGTTACTTTTGCTTTTCAGATTGGATGATTTCCAGTGACCTGTCTTGGAGTTCACTGATCTTTTCTTCTGCTTGATCTAGTCTGTTACTGGACCCGTCTTTTGACTTTTTGGTTCAGTTATTATATTTTTCAGTTGTATAATTTCTGTTTGGTGCTTTCAAAATATGTTCTGTCACTTTGTTGAGTTCTCAGTTTGTGCATTGCTCTGTTGAGCTCAGTGATCATCTTTATGACCATTTTTAAAAATTCCTTGTTGGGTAAATTGCATATCATCATTTCCTTAGGGTCAGTTTCTGAAAATTTACATGGTTCTTTTATCTGGAACATATTTCTCTGTTTCTTTATTGCCCTCACTCTTGGTTTGGCTTCTGTGCATTAGATAAGACTACTGTCTCTATTAGTCTTGTGAGACTGGTGTTGTGTAGGAGATGATTCTTACCAGTTAGGCCAGCCAGAGTTTCTAGGTACCTCTAAAATCTTTTTGTTTGTCCAAACTACACTCTTTGTTCTTTCTTAGTGGTCTCCAGGAACTGCAAAAGTTGGGTCACTACATGCACGGTCCAACCCTTCACTCCTTAGTTAGAAGCTGGGTATTGGGGATTTTTTCTTGATTGTTTGGCACAGTGCACAGGGAGGGGTTTGTGTGCAAGTGTGTCTAAACTTTTTCTACCTGTTTGGATGTAGATGTTTTCTCAGTTGCCCCATGTATAGGAGACTGTCGGCCAGTTTCTGGCTTTCTCTCAGAGGAAATTGATCTGTGTATAGATGTTTATTCAGTGCTTCTGTGAGAGGAAGTAAAGCCACGGGCTTCCTTTTCCATCATCTTGCTGATGTCACTACTAACACATTTCCAGATCACATTTTTAGGTGGTTTTGTTTCTGGTTATGCCATTCGAATAGAACCAGGAGTATTTTTTTAAAAAATACATTTTACTAGCATGACATCTTTAAGAATTGGTTCTCATTTTTCCTGGGTATATTCTCTTAGAAGATTCAATACTTGATGATGAGAAAATAATATATTGAATTTCAGGAAGTTTATATTATGTATCTGTTTTAGTGCTGTTCATTGGGAAAGGAAAAAGATGAATTATCACTTGCCGGTTTTCACAGAGCAGATTTTTGTAGAAGCAGTGACTAAAATAAAATGACTATTTTATTAATATTCCATCCTCCCCACAAGCTCCACAAGCTCCCCTTCCAATTTTTTTCGCTTCTTTTTCCCCTTCTGACTTAATAAATTTTATTGTTTACTGGCAACCAGGCATGCACACATGTGTACGTATGCATATTAAATTGAGTTTTATCTGATGGGTTAATGAATCTGAGAAGCAGTGTTTGGAACCAGGAGGACATTGTAGCTAATGAGATCCTGAATTGGGGCAGAGGTCCACCTGGGATGAGGGTAAAGTCATGAATTTGAAAAGAGAAGATAAAATAATCAAGATGTTTGCTTGATTAAATGGTTAAGGATAATGAAAGAAAGAGAGGAGCAAGAATGACATTTTTATTTCTCCCCTTACATCACCAACTAAGTTGGGGGAGTGTGGAAAAGCAATGTTGGAGGGAGGAAGAGAGAGGGAAGGGCTGAATGGAAAAATGAATTCCATTGTGGACATGTTTAACTGGCATTATCCAAGTTGATTATAAGAATGCGATGCTTGGGACTGAGCGTGGTGGCTCATACCTATAATCCCAGCACTTTGGGAGGCCAAGGCTGGTGAATCACAAGGTCAGGAGTTGGAGACCAGCCTGGCCAACATGATCCAACCCTGTCTGTACTAAAAATACAAACAATTAGCTGGGCATGGTGGCGGGCACCTGTAATCCCAGCTACTTGGGAGGCTGAGGCAGGAAAATCCCTTGAACCGGGAGGCAGAGGTTGCAGTGAGCCGAGATTGTGCCACTTCACTCCAGCCTGGGCGACACTCCATCTCAAAAATACAAAACAAAAAAAAAAGTGTTGCTTGGAGAAGGGATGAAGACTAGAGATATGCCACATTTTCTTATTTTAAAAAGTCCTTTCTTGTTTTTCTCATCTTGACAAATATCTAATAATTAATGTGTATTTTTAATGTGTGATTTCTCCTTAAAACGATTATTATAAAAACATTTAAAAACTATTTTATAACATATATAATCAGTAGAATTGCATGACTAAGGAAATGTAGATTTTTGGAGTTAAAGGTTTGACATCTTATGGACTCTTTAACAGTAGCCGGTGAAATTAGCAAGGAAAAGTATGGGATACAGAGAAAAGTACTTGTTCTATGAAAATGATTTGTAGTTATAGAGTGCTTTCATTATATGTATTTTGTCGTTTGATATTCATAGCAGTTATCTGAATATAGTAGATGCTGGTATTTGTATATTTTCAAATGAAGAAACTGATCTTCATAGTGTGGATACAGGGATAATTTTAAAAAAATTCTTTTTATTATTATTGTCATTGAATGGTTATACACAAGTATTCTCATTTTTTATTCATTTTTACAAATAGAAGCAAGAATGAAATGAAGGAAACTATTAATACAGTACTCTCTTCCACGCTTGAATCTCCCATCCAGATTCAAATGGTAACATTTTACCACATTTATTCTCTTTGTCCTTTATATATATGTACAAACACACACATTTCCCCCCTGAACTTATAGCCAAAATGCTCCTATATCCCTGAATATTTCAGCGTTTGTCTCCTGTATTAGTTGGTTTTCACGCTGCTGTTAAAGACATACCCGAGACTGGGAATACAAAGAGGTTTAACTGGACTTACAGTTCATATGGCCGGGGAGGCCTTAGAATCATGGTGGGAGGCAAAAGGCACTACTTACATGGCAGCAGCAAGAGAAAATGAGGAAGAAGCAAAAGTGGAAACCCCTCATAAACCCATCAGATCTCATGAGACTTATTAACTATAATGAGAATAGCGTGGGAAAGACTAGCCCCCATGATTCAATTACCTTGCCCTGGGTCCCTCCTACAACTCGTGGGAATTCTGGCAGATACAATTCAAGTTGAGATTTAGATGGGGATGCAGCCAAACCATATCATACTGCCCCTGGCCACTCCCAAATCATATGTCCTCACATTGCAAGACCAATCATGCCTTCCCAACAGTCCCCCAGAGTCATAACTCATTTCAGCGTTAACCAAAAAGTCCACAGTCCAAAGTCTCATCTGAGACAAGGCAAGTCCCTTCTGCCTATGAGCATGCAAAATAAAATCAAAAGCAAGGTAGTTACTTCCCAGATACAATGGGGGTACAGGTATTGGTAAATACAGCCATTCCAAATGGGAGAAATTGGCCAAAACGGGTTACAGGGCCCATGCAAGTCTGAAATCCAGCAGGGCAGTCAAATTTTAAGGCTCCAAAATGATCTCCGTGACTGCAGGTCTTGCATCAAGGTCATGATTCAAGAGGTGGGTTCCCGTGGTCTTGGGCAGCTCTGCCCCTGTGGTTTTGCAGGGTGCAGCCTCCTTCCCGGCTGCTTTTATGGGCTGGTGTTTAGCATCTGTGGCTTTTCTGGGCACATAGCACAAACTGTTAGTGGATCTACCATTCTGGGATCTGGAGGATGGTGGCCCTCTTCTCACAGCTCCACTAGGCGGTGCCCCAGTAGGGACTCTGTGTGGGGGCTCTGACCCCACATTTCCCTTCCACACTGCCCTAGCAGAGGTTCTCCATGAGGACCCCGCCCCTGCAGCAAACTTGTGCCCGGGCATCCAGGCGTTTCCATGCATCTTCTAAAATCTAGGAGGAGGTTTCCAAACAGTTCTTGATATCTGTTTCCCTGCAGGCTCAACACCACGTGGAAGCTGCCAAGGTTTGGGGCTTCCACCCTCTGAAGCCATTGGCCCCTTTCAGCCATGGCTGGAGCGGAGAGGCTGGGACACAGGGCAACAAGTCCCTAGGCTGCACACAGCATGGGGACCCTGGGCCCGGCCATGAAACCACTTTTTCCTCCTGGGCCTCTGTACCTGTGATGGGAGGGGCTGCTGTGAAGGTCTCTGACATGGCCTGGAGACATTTTCCCCATGGTCGTGGAGATTAATATCTTGATATCTTATGGACTCTTAACAGTAGTAGGTGAAATTAGCAAGAAAAGTGTGGGGTTAGAGAGAAAAGGACTTGTTCTATGAAAATGATTTGTAGACTCCTTGCTACTTATGCAAATTAGGCTCCTTGCTACTTATGCACATTTCTGCAGCCGGCTTCAATTTCTCCCTAGAAAATGGATTTTTCTTTTCTATCGCATAGTCAGGCTGCAAAGTTTTTTCTAAACTTTTATGCTCTGCTTCTCTTATAAAACTGAATGCCTTTAACAGAACCCAAGTCACCTCTTGAATGCTTTGCTGCTTAGAAATTTTTTCCACCAGATACCCTAAATCGTCTTTCTCAAGTTCAAAGTTCCACAAACCTCTAGGGCAGGGGCAAAATGCTGCCAGTCTCTATGCTAAAACATAACAAGAGTCACCTTACTGCAGTTCCCAACAAGTTCCTCATCTCCATCTGAGACCACCGCAGCCTGGACCTTATTGTGTATATCACTATCAGCAATTTGGGTAAAGCCATTCAACAAGTCTCTAGGAGGTTCCAAACTTTCCCACATTTTCTTGTCTTCTGAGCCTTCCAAACTGTTCCAACCTCTGTCTGTTCCCCAGTTCCAAAGTTGCTTCCACATTTTTGGGTATCTTTTCAGTAATGCCCCACTCTACTGGTACCAATTTACTGTATTAGTCTGTTTTCATGCTGCTGATAAAGACATAACTGAGCCTGGGAAGAAAAAGTGGTTTAATTGGACTTATAGTTCCACATGGCTGGGGAGACCTCAGAATCACAGAATCATGGTGGGAAGTGAAAGGCACTTCTTACATGGCGGCAGCAAAAGAAAATGAGGAAGAAGCAAAAGTGGGAACCCCTGATAAACCCGTCAGATTTCATGAGACTTATTAACTATAATGAAAATAGCATGGGAAAGACCGGCCCCCATGATTCAATTACCTTGCCCTGGGTCCCTCCCACAACACATGGGAATTCTGGGAGACACAATTCAAGTTGAGATTTGGGTGAGGACCCAGCCAAACCATATCATCTCCTAATAACAAAGACTTTACATGATCACAGTACATTTATTAAAATCAGGAAATTATCATTGATATCTATAGAACTTACTCACATTTCATTAATTGTCCCAATAATGTCAGGGACAACAAATTTGTCAAGCTCTACAAGTACTAATGAAGGGCAGTGGCACATAAATAAAGCATACTGTTAGATTGAAATTAGAGCATTTGTAAAGAGGTTGCCTTCTGAGATAATTAATGGCCATCAGCCTCTGTTAATATATTTGCCTGCCCTATATCCCACAATTTGACTTTGAATTTTAGGGAGAGTAGGGAGTAGTAGAGAGCAAAATATTTTTGTTTTTGCCATTTGACCCTTTCCAGTGCCTGATAGAACAGTAGTAGCCCATGCCCAGAACATCCTTTGGAGGAATTCTAGCATTGTTTTCCTCACTTAGCTTTAATCCTTTCTTTCTTGTCCTTCTTTCACGCTTACTAAGCATGTGCTGAGCACTGAATTAAAATGATAGAACCATGTGTATGTACTATGCATAGACCAGCTCGGTCAGGGAGACCCTAACCCAGTGGCACTAGAGGAATTAAAGACACACACACAGAAATATAGCCTGTGGAGTGGGAAATCAGGGGACTCACAGCCTTCAGAGCTGAAAGCCGCAAACAGAGATTTATCCACATATTTATTGACAGCAAGCCAGTGATAAGCATTGGTTCTATAGATTATAGATTAACTAAAAGTATTCCTTATAGGAAACAAAGGGATGGGCTGAAACAAAGGGATGGGCTCTGGCTAGTTATCTGCAGCAGGAACATGTCCTTAAGGCACAGATCGCTCATGCTATTTTTTGTGGTTTAAGAACGCCTTTAAGTGGTTTTCCACCCTGGGTGGGCCAGGTGTTCTTTGCCCTCATTGCGGTAAACCCACAGCCTTCAGTGTGGGCGTCATGGCCATCACGAACATGTCACAGTGCTGCAGAGATTTTATGTCCACTTTTGGGGCCAGTTTATGGCCAGATTTGGGGGCCTATCCCCAGCAGTAC
Source organism: Hylobates moloch (assembly GCF_009828535.3). Taxonomy (NCBI): domain Eukaryota; kingdom Metazoa; phylum Chordata; class Mammalia; order Primates; family Hylobatidae; genus Hylobates; species Hylobates moloch. Next base: position 93,171,158 of record NW_026652277.1, on the reverse strand, counting down.
CGATTGTGCTGTTTTATTCTTAGGGAATAGGTCGTTTGGGCAGCAACCACTTAAAAACATTTCTGGGTAAACTTTTATTACATTTTATAGGGATGTAAAAGTGGCCCTTTATAGACTCTTTTGTTTGTTTGTTTGGACCCCTCTTGGTATTTCTTTTTATTTTTTAGAGATTGGGTCTTGTTATATTGCTCAGGCTGGAGTGCAGTGGCTCCAGCACTGCAGCCTTGAATTCCTGGGCTCAAGCATCTCTTCTGCCTCAGCCTCCCAGGTAGCTGGGACTATAGGCACGTGCCATTGCACCAGGCTTTCCTTGGTATTTCTTAAACATGCATTAAACATTTCTTAAGGAATACCTCAATGTATATCTTAAACGTGAAGAAGCCATATCATTCTTCAAGGCCTTTGTGCTTATTGTTCCCTTTACCTTAATTACTCTGTCCCCAGATAGCTGCATGGTTTGTTCCCCTAACTCCTTCAGATCACTGGTCAAATAGAACTTTCCCTGACCAATTGATAACTACCTTTCCTTCCCTCTTTCTCACCTGTACTCCCTATCCATTTTCTCCATAAAATTCACCACACTGATACACTATTACTTTCACATGTTTGCTTATTGTACACTGCCTTCCATAGGAGTATAAGTTCCATGATGGCTGGAGTTTATCTGTTTAGTTTACTACGATATCCCCAGAGCCTTTAACAGTGTATTGATGTAGTAGACTCTCAGTAAATCTTTGTGAGGTGAATGCATGTGCTGCTATTCTGAGTCTGAATGTGACAGATTCTTTTTTTCCTAAAAAAATAGCAATTCTGAGGGAATTATTTAAATACGCAACTTAAATGCTGTCTTTCTGAGTAGGGGAGCTTTAAAATAATTTATTTTAGAACTTTTCTTTCAAAGGTTTTATTTTCTATTATGTTTTTGGTTTGCTTGGTTCTACACAATTTTCTTGCCAAATATATTAAAAAAAAAGATTGCAATGAGTTAGATATCAATTCTGTTTTTTAATAAAATGAAAATGTTTTCTTATTATGTAATGTCAGTCTTGTTTCAGACAAATTTTAGAAGAATTAATTATGTCCATTTTTATGGGTAATGTTTGTATTTGCTGGGGTATTTGAGGTTTTTTTTTTTTTTTAAAGATAGGAAATGTTCCTTTTTTTTTTTTGAAACAGAATTTCAATTGTGTCACCCAGGCTAGAGTGCAGTGTTGTGATCTTGGCTCACTGCAACCCTTGCCTCCTGGGTTCAAGCAATTCTCCTGCCTCAGCCTCCCAAGTAGCTGGGACTACAGATGCCTGCCACACGCTCAGCTAATTTTTGTATTTTTAGTAGAGACGGGGTTTCATCATGTTGGCCAGGCTGGTCTTGAACTCCTGACCTCAGGTGATCTGCCTGCCTCGGCCTCCCAAAGTGCTGGGATTACAGGCGTGAGCCACCGCACTCGGTCAAGATAGGAAATGTTCTGTGAACTTATTTTTTTTGAGTGATCACAATCACTTGCCTTCTGTTAATGCTTTATTTTAGGAAATGATTAATTAAATAGTATGTGGAAACTTTCTTCTAATCAGCAATAGTATGTGGAAACTTTCTTCTAAACTCTTGAAGTTTATAAAGGTTTTGCAGGAACTCTAGCTGTAAAATGTTATACCTACATGTCATCTTTTAGCATTGCCAAGGCTTCTTTACAGGAAAACATGAATGTGACATAGATAACCACAGGTGACTAGGTCATAGCAAAATATGTTAGTAGCTTTAAGATTACTTAAAAAGGAATATTTTAAAGAACATTTTTTCTTAATAAAATATTATATAATGAAATATATTTAATATTAAAAAACTCCCAAACATTCTATTGAGTGTATTTGCTAGGAGAAACCTTTTGGAAATGTAAAATAACTTTTGTCCGAATACTATTTATGAAACTTCTATTTAAACTTTTGGGTTGAAATGTGAAATCTTTTAAATACGATAGCATCTGAGTCAATGGCTTCTTAGCTGGCATTTCTATGTATTTGCTCAGACTCCATATCCTAAATTAACCAGTGGTTTTTTTTTTTTTTTTTTGAGACGGAGTATCGCTCTATCGCCCAGGCTGGAGTGCAGTGGCGCGATCTTGGCTCACTGCAAGCTCCACTTCCCGGGTTCATGCCATTCTCCTGCCTCAGCCTCCCATGTAGCTGGAACTACAGGCACCTGCCACCACGCCTGGCTAATTTTTTTGTATTTTTAGTAGAGACAGGGTTTCACCATGTTAGCCAGGATGGTCTCAATCTCCTGACCTGGTGATCCGCCCGCCTCGGCCTCCCAAAGTGCTGGGATTATAGGCGTGAGCCACCAGGCCTGGCCAACCAGTGTTTTTTTCACTTCAACCTGGTAGTTGTGGTACTGGCTGCCATTCTTTCTTTTTTGGTAAAATAAGGAAAAAGCAATAAAAGGAAGAAATATATGATATTTCATTTCTTTCTTTTTTTTTTTTTTTTGGGATGTAGTCTCGCTCTGTCACCCAGGCTGGAGTGCAGTGGTGCAATCTAGGCTCACTGCAAGCTCCGCCTCCCGGGTTCATGCCATTCTCCTGCCTCAGCCTCCTGAGTAGCTGGGACTACAGGTGCCTGCCACCACACCCGGCTAATTTTTTGTATTTTTAGTAGAGACGGGGTTTCACCGTGTTAGCTAGGATGGTCTAGATCTCCTGACCTCCGGTCCACCTCGGCCTCCCAAAGTATTGGGATTACAGGCGTCAGCCACCGTGCCTGGCCGTGATATTTCATTTCTATGTTTAAATGAATGCATACAGTTTTTTAAAAAAACAGCTTTATTGGCCTGGCGCGGTGGTTCATGCCTGTAATCCCAGCACTTTGGGAGGCCGAGGTGGGTGGATCACGAGGTCAGGAGATCAAGACCATCCTGGCTAACATGGTGAAACCCCATCTCTACTAAAAATACAAAAAATTAGCCAGGCGCGGTGGCGGGTGCCTGTAGTCCCAGCTACTCGGGAGGCTGAGGCAGGAGAATGGCGTGAACCTGGGATGTGGAGCTTGCAGTGAGCCAAGATCGCACCACTGCACTCCAGCCTGGGCGATAGAGCGAGACTCCGTCTGAAAAAAAAAAAAAAAAGCTGTATTATGTAATTACATACGGTAAAATTCTCTTAAGTGTATATAATTCAGTGATTTTTAGTGTATTAATAGAGTTTCACAACCCTCACCACAGTAGAGTTTTAGAATGCTGCCATCACTTGAAAAAGATCCCTCCTGCCTGTTTGCAGTTACTCCCAATCTCCCTCCATCCACTGTTCCAGGTTCTTTTGCAGGTGTGCTGTTCAGTTGTTGATAAGTGGAAAACGTTGTTTTTTTTTTTTTTTTTGAGACGGAGTCTTGCTCTGTCGCCCAGGCTGGAGTGCAGTGGCGCAATCTCGGCTCACTGCAAGCTCTGCCTCCTGGGTTCACACTATTCTCCTGCCTCTGCCTCCCGAGTAGCTGGGACTACAGGCACCTGCCACCACACCCGGCTAATTTTTTGTATTTTTAGTAGAGACGGGGTTTCACCGTGTTAGCCAGGATTGTCTTGATCTCCTGACTTCGTGATCTTCCTGCCTCGGCCTCCCAAAGTGCTGGGATTACAGGTGTGAGGGAAAACATGTTTTTATGGCTTGTTTCCTGGTTTTCCGGGTAGTTCACAAACATACCCAACCCGTAGTATAGCTGACCATGAGCAGTGAGGGGCTAGTCAGTGCTCTTGGGTAAAGAACAAAAGGCCTGTCATATGGAAAGAGAAGGGTTTGTTCCTTGTTTCCTGCCTGATCCTGGATAATATTTTGACATATGTAGTTTCTCTTTGAGATCTTTGAGTTTGGTGTGTGTCTCTTTCCCTGGGCGTCCACTACTATGATGCTGCCTTAAGAATTAACGTTTACATCTCAGTTGATTTTGCCCTCCTCTTCTGTTCCTCCTTGGGCAAAATTCTCTACCGTTTGCAGTTTCCCTCTCCAACAAATAAAACCAAACCAAATACAATTCTTCTTTTAATCTTGGGTATTATGAGGAAAGAAATAAAGCAAACTTATAATAATTTTAGAAGGATTGATAGTTCTGGAGAGATGAATAAATAATTTGCATCTTTAAACCTGTATCATTAGCCTCAAGGGAAGTGACTTGGCATTTCAAAAAGCTGACAAAGTAGAGTAAAATCCCCCAGCCAGTATAAGGGAATTTCGTTTGGAATGATGGAATTACCATAGTAGGAGACACAGGATCCACAGTTGCATTTGGAGATTTGCCTCTGTCATGGTCTCAGCTGGCTCTCCATTTTTTGTTTATGTTTTGAGCCTAAATTTCTCAATCTTTAAAATGGGGTGGTAATATTACCTACTTTGCATATTTGTTAGGATTAAACCAGACAGTGTATTTGGAAATATGATGAATAATGTCTTACTTATTTAGTAAGATGGTAGTTTCCTCTAAAAAATACTCCCTTAGCAGTTTTGGCAGCAGTAACCCAGATGGCTCAAGGTCTTAGCTATCCTTTGTAAGCTAGAGACTGCTTAAATTTTTATACCAGACATTGTGCTGGGTACAGAACATATAGAGATCAATAAAATGAAGTCCCTATTCTCAAAGAGATCACCGTTTCTCAAAAAAGACATAAAACAATTAACTGTAAATCATTGTGATAAATGTTATTTTAAAAGTGCTCTTGGGGCATTGGAGAAGGCTTTATAGAATAAGTCTTAAGAAAATTACCGTTAGCATTAAATTCTTTGTTCCTCATCGTATTTTCTTTATAAAAAATATTTAAGAAAGCTTTTCTGTTTGCTAGTTCATCATGGTAATCAGAAACTGAAGAGAAATTTCTTCTCAGAAGAACACACAGTTTTATCTTATTTCTCAAATCATGTGAAAGCTACAAGGCAAGTGTATTGAAATCTCAGTAAAATTAGTGTTCATTTTTTAGACGTGTAATGTCTTTTACATTATTTATACTTAATAGTGATTTATCAGTCAACCTAATTTTTCTACTTTCTGCAGGGTTTCCGTACCTTAAAACTGTCATTTTTATCTGAAAGTTAGTGGTCATGTAATATTATACAAATTTTAGAGAGGTGTGTGTGTGTGTGTGTGTGTGTGTGTGTGTGTGTACGTGTATGTATGTCAAAATTTAAATTAGCATTTAAATAAAAAGCTTAGCAGTTATCAGGTACTGCAATGTTATATTTTTTGGCTATATATTACAGTATAGCTGGAACTCTTCAAGATGGGAGGGCACTGTTCATTTTACCAAGAATGTACCTTGTTCTTTACCCTGTCCAGACTTCACCTGCTGTGTAACTTGAGGTCTTTTTTTTTTTTTTTTTTTTTTTTTAAAAGACAGTGTCTCCCTCTGTCACCCAGGCTGGAGTGAATTGGCAGGGTCTCGGCTCACTGCAACCTCTGCCTTCCAGGGTTCAAGCGATTCTCACACCTCAGCCTCCTGAGTAGCCGGGACTACAGGCACGTACCAAAACGCCCAGCTAATTTTTGTGTTTTTAGTAGAGATGGAGTTTTGCCATCTTGGCCAGGCTGGTCTTGAATTCCTGGCCTTAAGTTATCTGCCCACCTCAGCCTCCCAAAGTGCTGGGATTACAGGCGTGAGCCACTGCGCCCAACCCACATAATAATCACATCAAATGCCCCTGTCTCTACAAAGCCTGCATTAATATTGTTGGCTGACATTCATTTTTATCTCTTTTATGTTCCTCTGTCATTTGTACTTATTACTATAACCATTATATGATTATTAGAGTTCAAGCTCCTTGAAGGCAGGATTTGTCTTTTGTCATCTTCATTTAATACTTTGGTCAAAATAGGCACATAATAGATTACTGGTGATTTAAATTGGATCTAGAAAACTCAGGTTTGATGAAAAAGTCTTTTATTATTATTTAACCCCTCTTAGAATTTGGGCTCTAAAATCAGGATTGCTAAATCTCTTGTGTGTTCTGTTTGCTGCTACCAACATTCAAATGTAATTCACACTGACCGTGTGCAGTGTGGCTCATACCTGTAATCCCAGCAGTTTGAGAGGCTGAGGCAGGTGGAATGCTTGAGCCCAGAAGTTTGAGACCAGCCTGGACACCATGGTGAAACCCTGTCTCTACAAAAAATACAAAAATTAGCTGGGCATGGTGGTATGTGCCTGTAGTTCTAGCTACTTGTGAGGCTGAGGTGGGAGGATCACTTGAGCCTGGGAGGCAGAGATTTCAGTGAGCCAAGATCTTCACCACTGCACTCCAGCCTGGACAATAGAGTGAGACCCTGTCTCAAAGAAAAAAAAAAAGTAGCTTAAACAGGATAGAAGTTTATTTCTCCTTCACATTGGTCTGGACATGAACTGTCCAGTATGGGTAGAGTAGTTCTGTCATCTTCACCATGAGGCTTTTGTAACTGGATCCAAGGTTGCAGGTTCGTTCCTTATTGTCTCCCAGCAAATGGAAAAGGGGAAGAGGCCAGGGGAACACAGGCCCAGTGTGGTTAATGGCAAAATATATCATTTCTGTTTACATTCTACAGGAGAGGCTGAGAAATGTAGTCTTCCTATCACGACAGCCACATTTCTAGGTAAAATTCAGAAGCCTTTATTACTTGAAGGAAGAATGGGAAAATTGATATTAAAGATAGTGATTTTTGCCATAGTTTTCAGATTTATTTCCATTTTTAAAAATAGTAGATGAATTGTTCCAGGAATCAAAACATTTGAGTATTTGATTGAGTCATCAGATCTAGCAGATTTTTTAAATTATACAGTCAATTCCCTTACTGTAGGTGATACAGAAGGTTATATAAGAGCCTTCCTTGTGAGAACTTTACCATCTACTTTAGGAGACAGAACTAATTACAAACGAAAAAAGAGTAGATGCCTATTGTGGCACATTCTGTGTCACATGCTGTTATGAGTGTAGGCATTTACAGGAGATAAATATTTCCTATAATCTAATATAGAGGAAAACAGGAAACTGTTAAAGGTTTGGAGTTGGAAACTGAAATGGTGTGAGAGTGTAAACCGGTAATGGAATTCAGATTGGGTGAATGATCTTTCTCCCTCTTATTCTGATAATGAATTCAGAGTGGATGAGCTCCCCCCTTTTGCTCTGCCTAATCTCTGAGGTTACCTAATACTTTTCAGCCTCAGTTACTGCATCCAGATGTTCTTTCTTAGCCCAATTACTCTTGACTTCTTTGGAACATTTGGTACTATTGAACATCTTTTTTTTTTTCCCCTGTTTTTGAAAACAGCTTTTCTTTGAAACGACCTCATTCTCTACTTTTACTGCCTTTCATTTTCTCCCTAAGATTTAGTACTCTGCTTTTTTGCTCCTTTTGTTCTTGGTACTGCAACTCTCATCTTAAAAGAAGGTGTGAGGCTTGGCATGGTGGCTCATGCCTGTAATCCCAGCACTTTGGGAGGCCGAGGCGGGCGGATCATGAGGTCAGGAGATCAAGACCATCCTGGCTAACATGGTGAAACCCCGTCTCTACTGAAAATACAAAAAATTAGCCAGGCGCAGTGGTGGGCGCCTGTAGTCCCAGCTACTTGGGAGGCTGAGGCAGGAGAATGGCGTGAACCCGGGAGGTGGAGCTTGCAGTGAGCCGAGATTACGCCACTGCACTCCAGCCTGGGCGATAGAGCGAGACTCCGTCTCAAAAAAAAAAAAAAAGGTGTGGGTGTGTGTGTGTGTGTGTGTGTGTGTGTGGGTGTGTGTATGTGTGTATGTATCCAGTTTGAACTTTAGTCCTATATTCTAAATCGCCTGCCAAACATTTTCATCTTGGTGTGTCACTATCATTTAAAGCATTCAATGGATCTCCTGCAGTTTTCTGACTCCACGAGGACCCTCATGCTTCATATTGAGGTGCAGAACTTGCATTTTGGCCTCTACCTTCTCCCTTGCCACTGTATTTCTTATGAGTAAGCCTTGTCAGTTTTTCCTGGTGATTTCATATTTGTTCGTTTCCATTCTTACTGCTGCCACATTTATCAGTCCCTTAATTACATTAATTATATGAAAGCAAATCGGGAAGTGTGTTGAATGCTTGAGTTAAAGATTGTGGAGAATGCTCTAGAACCTTGCTCTTCAAAATGTCATCTGTGGATGGCAGCATGGGCATCACTGGGAATTTGTTAGGATGCAGAACCTTAGGAGCTACTCTGGGGGTCACAGAATTAGTCTTCATTTTCGTGATATTTCTAGTTGATGTGCATGCACATTAGGGTTTGAGAGACACTGATCTAGAATTCACTATGCATTTCTGCTTCCCTTCTCTCTCCCTTCTCCCCCCGACCCGCCTTTTTTTTCTGACTAGAGTGCAGTGGTACCATCATAACTCAAAGGGCCTTTGAACTCCTGGGCTCAAGCGATCCTTCTGCCTCAGCCTCCCAAGTAGTTAGACCTGCAGGCACTCACCACTACGTGTGGTGTATAGTTTTTAATTTTTATTAGAGACCACTGTGGTTTCACTATGTTACCCGGGCTGGTCTCAAACTCCTGGCCTCAAGTTATCCTCCCACCTTGGCTTCCCGAAGTGCAGGGATTACAGGTGTGAGCCACTGTTTCTGGCCCACTGCATATCTGTTTAACCTTTCTTAGTTTGAGACTTACTTGCTAAAAATAATTAAACCCTCCAGCTATTACTCTGTAACTATTTACCTTAATGTATAAGCTTCAAAACATAGATATATTGTAAATTGTTGTGTTAGAAATGATGAGACAGAGTGGAAAGTAACTGGGGGAGGCATCTCTATCTAGAGTTGTCATAGATGTCCCAGATGTATGTTTGCCAGTTTATAGATGTAATTTCTCAAATTTAAAAGCAGGATATTTGGGGATAAGTTACATGTGCATAATCTTCCTCCTATGTAGTTAAGGAATTTGGGGGGGGCATTATTTTTAGTTTTACTATAATGTAATTACTAGCTTTAATGTTGTTGTGTAGAGCAGTCTCACCTTTAGATAAACAGCACGTACTTAAAACAGAAGGCTATGTTTAAAAAAAGCTTTATTTTTAATTTTTAATTTTTTGATACAGAGTCTCTGTCACCCAGGCTGGAGTACAGTGGCGGGATCTCGACTCACTGCAATCTCTGCCTCTGAGGTTCAAGTGATTCTCTTGCCTCAGCCTCCTGAGTAGCTGGGATTACAGGCACCTCCACCATGCCTGGCTAATTTTTGTGTTTTTAGTAGAGACTGGATTTCACCATGTTGGCCAGGCTATTCTCAAACTCCTGACCTCAAGTGATCCGCCTGCCTTGGCCTCCCAAAGTGCTGGGATTACAGGCATGAGCCACTGTGTCCAGCTACTTGATTTTTATTGATATCTCTTACTATATACATACATTTTTCATAATCAAATAATTTATAGAAGTCTGTTAGGAATATGATTCTGAATATTTGGCATATTTTCCAGATATTGCTTTTATTTTTCCATTTTTACTTTATTAATTTTACAAGCAATATGTGAAAAAATCTTAAGCAATTTTTAAAATTATTATGAAAGAATATATTCAAAGGTATGAAGAATTGTACAGCTAAGACTTGTATTCTTGTATTCATATGTGAGTTTTTCGGCAGTGTTTTTCAGAATTTTTTGACCATGAGCTGAAGAACTAACATTTTGTAGCACACATCAGTTCTTGTATGCATATTATATGTTACTGAAACAAAAGTTTATATTCATGCCGTACAGCTTAGCAATTCAGTGTTACTGTTGCTCTCCAAGCCCACAGTGAACTTTTCCCTGATCATATCCTCTTTCCTCACCACCAGTTACCTGCCTCAGTTTCACGAAATTTGTAGATACATTTAATTAATATGCAGTATGCTATTATTTTACAGATTTTTCAACTTATGTAAATGGTTTCACACTGTATACATTCATCTGTAACCTTTTTAAATGTCAGTGTTATATTTGAGATTTAGCCATGTTGATGCAACGCTTTTTGAAGCAGTCCTTGTTTACCCTTCTTGCCAACAATTAGTAGTTAAAATGTTTTTTTTTCCAGAATGTTGGGTGCAAAATGCAAGTAACTGTAGAGTTAAAGAGCACTTTCACTAATTACCAGTGAGACTGTGCATATTTTCATGCTTATTGGCCATAAATTTCTTCTGTGAATTATTCATTCATATCTTTTTGCTTATTTCCTATTGGGCTGGTTGTCTTTTTCTTATTAATTTCTACATTTAATTTTTGAAATGTCTTTGATTTTTTATTTGTTGTTAATCTTGTGCATATCTTATGCATTTAATAAAGAAATTATTTTTACAGTAGGGTATTATTATTCCTGATTCAAATATGCTAAGTGAAGAAGCTGTTTATATAAATTAGTTTTAAAATCTTAGAGTGGAGGGGAAATTTCTAGGAAAGCAAAATGAGCAAAATCAGTAACATTCTTGAAGATTGCCAAGACACATGTCTTCTTAGCAGACTGCTGCCAGTACCATTTGAAAATTTGAGCATGTGACTTCTGTAAGCTTCCGCTACAATGATATAAAACCGAGAATGCTTCTAATATGCTGTTATATTTCTTTTAGTTTTTAATATTTGCTTTTTTTTTGTGGTTTCTTCTTCTAAATTAGGTCCTCGATGGGCTTCCTGGAATATTGGTGTGTTTATTTGCATCAGATGTGCTGGAATTCATAGAAATCTTGGGGTTCATATATCCAGGGTCAAATCAGTCAACCTAGACCAATGGACAGCAGAACAGATACAGGTAAACATTACATTACCACGAAATTATTTAAAATATTTAAAATGATTTAAAAATATTTAACCCTTCTTGCATCTAAGGATTAACATTGAAAAGTAGTTTTGTATGTTGAAATGGCATATGCCACATATAAAATTGGAATATTTGAATTTTCAGTTCACAGATGTTTATTTCATTTTGTGTCTGTAGTAAAGTCAGCTTTTAATCTATACTTTCTATAATGTTGATTTTAAAGTGTTTTTAAAGTATCATTTCTTTTGTTGATAAAATTTGCCAGTATAATTCCATAGTTTTTATTTTTTTATCAGTAGAGGGAGCCTGGGTAAAGATAAAGTAAAAAACCACCTGTAGCTTCAAAATGGACTTGAATAATTTCCTTTCGTTCTGAGGTGTTCTTAGTTTTCAGACAAGGCCCAGGAGTTGTAAGACAACCCAGTGAACAAATGTTCTTATGACCAACCTAAACTTATTTATGAGTGGTTTAACTCTGCTAGAGGTAGATTTGTAGTTTTAAAAGTTTGCCACTTTCCCTATGTGACAGTCTTAAATTCTCAAAATCTTACTTTTTATCTTTAAGGTTGGCCACTATTGTAAAAATGATTACTTCTCCTGGTCTTATTATGTAATTCACAGTGAAGTTACACCACTTATTTATGCTCTTTTGAAATTACTTTTAAGTCACTATGAAGTGCTAAATACATAAATATATGTGGTTGAGACTCAGTGATACATCTCAGAATCTTAACCCAATAGTTTACATGAATGGGGTGAAGTAAGTGTAGAAAAACAGAATGGAGATCTTCAGGCTGTAAAGTCAAGCATAATTTATTTGGTTCCATCTTAAATTAGTTTTTGAGCTTTTCGCTGGCTAAAGCATAAAAGAAAATGCAATCTTTTATGTACTTTCAAGATCCTTGAGGAGAAAACATACTAGTTATATCAAAGAAGCAGAGCTTTTTAAACACTTCCTGTAAGGCAGTGTTCTTAATATCTCTGTAGAATATGGTAACAGATGTCATGATGTTGTAAGTCTTTTTTTGTTTGTTTGAGACAGGGTCTTGCTATGTTGCCCAGGCTGGTCTCAAACTCTTGGGCTCAAGCGATTCTCCCATGTCAGCCTTCCAAGTAGCTGTGACTATAGGCATGCACCACCATGCCCGGCTGATGTTGTAACTCTTTTTAAAGAAACGTGTGAGGTGTAGCTTGACAGTATAACTTGGTGTTTGTAATGGGTTATGGAGGTACAAAGCATTCACGACCGAAGTATCCTGCTTTTTTAATGGCTTATTTCAAACTAAGGATAAAACATGAGATCTTTCAACAGTTCAGTTATTCAGAAATATTTTTCTCAATTAGGTTGTTGAGAGGAAATGAGTAGCAAATTATTTGAGATGGGCAGCTGTATAGCTTAGAGTAGAATTTTCTAATCAGAGGGCTGCAGTTCACTGGTTTTCTTTGGCATAGGTTACAAGTACATAGCAAAATATTGGATTTTTTTTTACAATGTAAGGATTTTAAAAACCGTTATTAAATAATAATATTTGAAATTGTATTTGAACATTATTTGATTGCATTTGCCAACTTCTTAATAGGAATTGCTCTGTCTGGCCCCCCTCGCCTGCTCTTCCCATCTTTTTTTTTTTTTTTTTTTGAGACGGAGTCTCACTCACGCTGTTGCTCAGGCTGGAGTGCAGTGGTGTGATGTCTGCTCACTGCAGCCTTTGTCTCCCGGGTTCAAGCGATTCTTCTGCCTCAGCCTCCCAAGTAGCTGGGATTACAGGTGCGTGCCACCATGTGTTGCTAATTTTTGTATTTTTATTAGAGGTGGGGTTTTGCCATGTTGGCCAGGCTAGTCTTGAATTCCTGACCTCAAGTGATCTGCCCACCTTGGCCCCCCAAAGTGCTGGACTACAGGCGTGAGCCACTGGACCCGGTCTCCTGTGTTTCTTTTTAAAAAATTGAGGTAGGAAATCCTGGTCGGGGTAGCCATGGCAGCTTGTGTCTGCCACCTGCCCTTGGCCATCACACTGATGCCCCGGGTTCCATGCTGGCCATACCCTGCTGCTCAGCATCTCCTGTGCTCTGTGGGAACTCTGATGAGGCTGGGGCTTTGCAGCTGGCTCCACAGCGGGCTTTGGTGCTTGCGCACGTGCTGGGTAGAAGTTACACAGTTGTGCTGTCAGTATAGTGATGTGCCCCCTTTGACGTTAGAGGGAATCAAAGACTGTCTTCTTTATGTCTTGAAACCCTGTGACAAGATTGACCCAGAGAAGCTCTCAGTGAATTCTTATTTTGTGAAAGACCTGTGCTTTGACAGTTTGGACCAAGTAGAGAGTAAGCATGGTCATGGAAGATAAATTTGGGTTTGAAATTCTTGATATAGATGTGGAAAAGTTAATATGTCCACAAGAAATTGTAGATTATATTGCAGATAAGAGAGAGATATATGAATAAAATATCAGACCCTTTTGCTTCACTGGGAGAAGACTCAGATGATACTGGTGGGTGTCTGGAAGTGAGAATGCATTTTGGCATTATTGCTGACTTTGGCAGAGTAATTCTGTTAGACCTGGATTTAAATTGTGTAATTGTTTTACTCTGAAAATAAATGTATAGAACCAAAAAAAGAAAAATCTTGAGGTATAATTACAGAGAGAACAGTTCACAGATCTCATTTAGTTTTATGAGTCTTGGCAAATATCTGTATGATGTCACCAATACCCCAATGAAGATAGAGCATTTCTGTCACACTAGAAAGTTCCTTCATGCCAATTTCCAGTTAAGTCCCCCAGGGGCATACACTACACTGATTTCTATCCCATTGGGTTAGTTTTGCTATACATTAAAATGTCTGTCTTTTTGGAGGCTGTTTCTATGAACTTCGACGTTTAATTCAGATGGGCAAAAGTGATGATCACAATGTGATATAATGTTCCATATTCATATGATATTTTATAATAATTTCTTTGATATAAAAAGTGCTTGAGGCCAGGAGCGGTGGCTCACTCCTGTAATCCCAGAACTTTGGGTGCCCAAAGTGGGCAGATCCAAGAGTTTGAGACCAGCCTGGCCAACATTACGAAGCCCCGTCTCTAGTAAAAATACAAAAATTAGCCGGGTGTGGTGACACACGCCCGTAGTCCCAGCTACTCTGGAAAGTGAGGTGGGAGAATCGCTTGAGCCTGGCAGGTGGAGCTTGCAGTAAGCCAAGATCCTGCCACTGCACTCCGCGCTGAGTTATAGAGTGAGACTCAGTCTAAAAAAGAAGTGCTTGGGAGGTATTTATTTATGGAACTAAGAGAAATACTTTTACTGTACATAGTTACATAGTTATACCCTTTGTCTTTCCCTGCAACATTTCATAATTGTGTTTCTAATTTTCAAAGATGATACTGTTTTGGCTAGCTGTATTTTTTAAAAAAATCTTTTATTAGTAAATATGGAAACATGATTTAATCTTTGAGCCCAGTCAAGCTGTTAAATAAAAATGTTCTCTGTGTGTGTGTGTGTGTGTGTGTGTGTGTGTGTGTGTATAATTCTGTAAAATGTAACTACTGAGTTTTTCCTCAAGGTTACTTATAAACTGATATTATATGTCCCATATTTTTATCTGTTATTTATGTATATGTTATGTGTTTCAGTTTTTAGAGCACAATATGTACAGCTGTTAGAATTGCTGTATGCTTATTTTTAAAAGAAAATAGTTGTCACCCAAAACTTACTTTGATTTTTAATAACATAGAAATAAAGTTTCTCACTGTAAAAAAGTCTTACAAGTTCTTTTAATGTGGTTCATGGTCAGATTAAATGTGTTTGGTCTTGGGTTTATTGTCAGGTACTTCTCAAATTTTTGGAAAGGACCAAGTTTTTTATACTTTTATAAATACTATAGCTTCCTTCCCCTCCCCCCGCCCAAGATATTATACATTTGGGTGGAGTAAAGAATGGAATACCAGAATTAACTGTTGTTGTATAGCAATATCAACCAAATCCCTGTATATGCCATATGGAAACAGGAAACAAGGATTTATGAAATTGTTTCAGTATGGAAATTTGGTCTATAGTGATAGTTATTAATGTTTAGCATTTGTAAATATTAAGATAGTAGATGTCTTTATTTTACTTGCAGCTTGACTAAAATTGAAATAATGAGCTTTTTGGAAAGAAAGTTAATGTCATTGTTCCAGTTACTCTTAAAAACTTGTATATTCTATGGTTCCTACTCCTTTCTCCCTTTTGCTTCTGTATTCTTAATTATTTTCTTGCTTCTGCTGCTTTCTAGTTTCATTTCTCCGATGTGTCCAAGGTTTTACCTTATTCCTGATGTTCTCATCAGCGTCACATCTCCATTTGTTTTACACAGTGCATTCAGAGTAATTTTCCTAGAACATTGCTTTGGTTATTTTACTTCCGTCCTAAGAAATTTGCATTGATTCTTCTGTGAGACTCATAAAACTTTTTATTTTCATTAAACTGGTCTTCATGTTTCTCTGCCTTCTGGCTTCATCATTTGTCTTTGACCTTACTTCAGATGCTTTACAACAAATAGCTTTGGCTGTACCAGACAGCTCTTTCTGCTGAAACAATCTGATAGTGTGTTCTTTTGTTTTGTTTTGGTTCTGCTGTTGTCCTTGTTGGAAATGTATTTTTTGTTTGTTTGTTTGTTTTTGTGATGGAGTTTTGCTCTGTCACCCAGGCTGGAGTGCAGTGGCGCGATCTCACCTCACTGCAACAACCTCCACCTCCTGGGTTCAAGTGATTCTCTTGCCTCAGCCTCCCAAGTAGCTGGGACTACAGGCATGAGCCACCATGCCTGGCTAAATTTTTTTTTGTATTTTTAGTAGAGACAGGGTTTCGTCATGTTGGCCCGGCTGGTCTCAGCATCCTGACCTCAGGTGATCCAAAGTGCTGGAATTACTGGCATGAACCACCGTGCTTGGCCGGAAATGCATTTTGCATATTCCTTCTGGCAAACCAAATCCTTCCTATTCTTTAAAGCCCAGCTTAAATCTCTACTTTAATAAAAGATTCTTGTGTATGTAGTATGTGCTCAATTATCTATGGCAAGTACCATATATTGTTACCTTTGCTTATGTCGAACTAAATTGTAAGTTTCCAGCAGTTAGAAAATTTATCATATGTGTCTTTGTAGTGCTTGTGGTGGCTTCCACTATGCTAGGAACACAGTATGCACTTGATTTTTTAATGGCATGCTGAGATCAGTCTTTGATTTGATTAAATTCTGTGAGATAACGCTTATTATCCTTAGCAATGAATGAGGAGTGGAGAAAAAAGAATCATGCACTCCCCTTCCCCATTTAGCCTGTATTTTTATATAGTCTCTTTTTGTTTCTTGATCTCTGTCCTTTTCACCGCATGTTCCTGTTTCACTTTAAAATTCCAAAAATGCAGCAGCCTTAGAGAGGGTAACTTAAGCTAGCATATGAAAATTCCAAGGGTAATATATGCAGGTACTAGAAAGGCAGTATTTTGCAATATTTAAAACTGTCCAGAAATGAAATCGATTGCCTTGGAAGATAGGTTGGTTTACTTTTAACTGGAATGGTTTGTAAAGAGGCTGGACAACCACCTGGAATCGTGTGGCCGGGATTTAAGCATTCACTAGGTAGATGAGGAGTAGTTTAGATAACTCTGAAGTTTCTTCCATTCTTGAGAATGTTTTAGTTGTATAGTCAGTCTTCTTTAGTTACCATAGCAGTTCCAAAAACATTTTCATTTCTTATCTTTGCATAAAAATTATATCATGGTTAGTGATGGTGATTCAGCTTTTACCAAAAGTGAAATTCAACCTCAGAGGATAAAAAATGTTGGCACTCTCACATAAGTCAAAAGAATGTGAACAGATTCTCAAGTTAAATCTGTAAGACAGATGTTTTTTTCTGAATCTGGAAGGAATGTTTTTGAACACACTTGCTGTTTATATTTTCTATTAAGAAAAAAAAAACAGTGGATACAGGTTTCTTTTGTAACCTAGTTATTCCTAGAAAAACCTATGAGCTAACTGGATAGTCTTTAACTTAACTTAGCAATACCTATGTCATAGTATTGACTTGCTTGTCTTAATTTAAAGTTTTGATCTTTCCTAGAAAAAATTTCTTATGGAAGGCAAAATCAGGGGTTTTCATCAGTCTTCATAAGTAAGCTTTGCTGTATTCTGTGGCCTCAACTTGAATTCTCAATCAGGCCAAATACAGAGTGAACAGGCAAAAGAGTATTGATAGATACCATAAATATTTTATGGTAGCTTGAAAAGCAACTAAAACTACAGGCACTACTTACGTTAGTGGTCACGTTGTCCCAATATTCAGTGGTAAAATTGAGATGTTTAGGATTGTAAGAGGAGATGAAAGTGGCTAAATACATTAAAGAAGTTTTCTGCTCTTTCACTCTGACATAGTTATTTCAAGTAAAGTTGGAATAAATTTTATTATTTAGAAGGACATTAATTTTTCAAATAAAATGACTTACAGTTGATTAAAGTACAATATTTGTGTGGTACCTCTGCTATCTTTAAAAAATAAAAATCTGGAACTGGAGAGAACCTAGAATATTGATAGGCAGTCAAAATTTAAATTTTACATAAGATGTGCAAGTTTGTTTTGCTTAGAGTGGATTCCAAGAATGTATTGGTTTGAGCCTTCCTCCTGGGTGCTGTCTTAGATATTGGTGAGTAATTAGATTATCAGTTTATTGCAAGAAAGTTTTCATGACACTATTTTTTAAGTCTGTGGATGAAGGTGAGATAAGCATAGTATTTTCCGTGTGAGTTCTGCAGTAGAGAAACATAAATAAAATATATAATTAAAATCAATTTTACCTGTCTTTATTTTTTAAATGAGGCTAATAGAGATTTAAAGTGATATAACTGGCTCACATTATGTTTTGTTGCACAGCAGTTGTATGGATGTATCAATTTTTATGCATACACTAGTAGCCACTGCAGATTTCCTTTACTCGGTGTTTGATAAATCTTCTGTGCTTATGTGTTTAACTATATATTTAAATATAAAGTGAGTTTCTTTTAGACCAAAAATAGCTTCATATGGTATGCTTCTTCAGTATGTAGTTTTATATCTTTTTTTGTTTCAGTGAAGTTTTTTGAATTACAGTTTATTTTTGAACTACAGTTGATTTTTAATATTCTCTTGTTTTAGTTTTCTTCTTCAGTGACTCCTCTTACCTGTATGTTGGATCTTTATTGCCTAATGGCAGTATTTATCATTTGCTTTTGGATCTTTTTTATTACTTTTTTTAATTATATTTTTTTCCTTCTTTTGCCTTTCCATTTTTCTTAGACTATTATTTGTTGTCTTGTTTCATTTTGTTTAATGTTTATTTCTGAAATGTTTTTTCTTTTATTTCCAATTTTTTCTTGATTCTGTCATTTTAATTCTGAATGTTTCTTATTTTAAAATTTCAAGTTTGATTGTTCTGCTTGTCCATGTCTTTAATTTTATATGCTTTTTCATCACATACATGTCTTTTAGCTAGTTCTGAAGTAGTAGGTTACAGTTTTAATCTGTTTCTTGGGAAAAGTTTTCTAGGTGTGGTTTCATTGTAGAGCTATTATTCTTACTCTTTTTAATACTAACTTTATATGAGATTTTACCTTGATTCTTTCTGTTGATCATTTTTATGCAATATTCATTTTCCTTTACTTTTAGGAGGAAGTCCTATTCAAGATAGCTTTTTTAACTTCACATACCTCCCTCTTCCGTTGTTTTCATGTAATATTTAAAAACAAGGCCATGGCTGGATGCGGTGGCTCACGCCTGTAATCCCAGCAGTTTGGGAGGCCAAGGTGGGTGGACCACCTGAGGTCAGGAGTTTGAACCAGCCTGGCCAATATGGGGAAACCCCGTCTCTACTAAAAATAGAAAAATTAGCCGGGCATAGGGCATGTGCCTGTAGTCCCAGCTACTTGGGAGACTCCGTCTCAAAAAAAAAAAAAAAAAAAAAAAAACGAAAAAGAAAACCAAGGCCATTTGTTGAGATGTTCTTGTTCTGTTCCCTTTTTGCACTTTTATCTGAACCATCTCCTTTTGTATTATCTCCATTATACCTGTCATGCTCAATTTTGAGTCAATTCCCAGGTTTTTTCTTTTTCTCAGTTTGGGGTCCTATCCTGGAAGAGAAACTTCATGGTCAGATATGAGAGTTTGTAGGGGCTAGACTGTCTCTCCCCATTCCAAGCTTATTGTGGCCCATTCACACTTAATTGTTATTGGACTGTGTATTAGTGTGTTTTCGCACTGCTAATAAAGACATACCTGAGACTGGGTAATTTATAAAGAAAAAGAGGTTTAATGGACTCACAGTTCCATGTGGCTGGGGAGGCCTCAAATCATGGCAGAAGGCGAAAGGCACATCTTACATCGCAGCAGATGAGAGAATGGGAGCTAAGTGAAAGGGGTTTCCCCTTATAAAACCATGAATCTCATGAGACTTACTCACTACCAAGAGAACAGTAAGGGGAAAACCGCCCCCATGATTCAATTATTTCCCACTGGGTCTCTCCCACAACACATGGGAATTATGGGAGCTACAATTCAAGATGAAATTTGCATGGGGACACAGCCAAACCATACCATTCCACCCTTGGCCCCTCCCAAATCTCATGCCCTTAACCTTGCAAAACCAGTCATGTCTTCCCAACAGTCCCCCAAAGTCTTAACTCATTTCAGCATTAACTCAAAAGTCCATAGTCCAAGTCTCATCCAAGACAAGGCAAGTCCCTTCCACCTATGAGCCTGTAAAATCAAAAGCAAGGTAGTTACTTCCTAGATACAATGGGACTACAGGCATTGGGTAAATACAGCTGTTCTAAATGGAGTAATTGGCCAAAATGAAGGAGCTACAGGCCCCATGCAAGTCGGAAATCCAGCAGGTCAGTCAAATCTTAAAGCTCAAAAATTATCTCCTTTGACTCTGTGTCTCACATGCAGGCCACACTGATGCAAGAGGTGGGTTCCTATGGCCTTGGGCAGCTCCACCCCTATGGCTTTGCCTCTGTGTCTTTGCAGGGCATAGCCTCCCTTCTGGCTGATTTCACAGGCTGGTATTGAGTGCCTGTGGCTTTTCCAGGTGCATGGTGCAAGCTGTTGGTGGATCTACCATTCTGAGGTCTGGAGGATGGTGACCCTCTTCTCTTAGATAACTAGGCAGTGCCCCAGTGGGGACTGTGTGTGGGGGCTTGCATGACACATTTCCTTTCCATGCTGCCCTAGCTGAGGTTCTCCATGAGGGCCCCACCCCTGCAACAAACTTCTGCTTGGACATCCAGGTATTTCCATACATCCTCTGAAATCTAGGTGGAGGTTCCCAAAAGTCAATTCTTGACTTCTGTGCACCTGCAGGCTCAACACCACAGGGAAGCTGCCAACCCTTGGAGCTTACACCCTCTGGAGCCATGGTCTGAGCTATACATTGGCCCCTTTTAGCCACAGCTGGAGCAGCTGGGATGCAGGGCACCAAGTCCCTAGGCTGCACACAGCAGGGGGCCCTGGGCCTGGCCCACAAAACCATTTCTTCCTTCTAGGCCCCTAGGCCTGTGATGGAAGGGGCTGCCAGGAAGGTCTCTGACATGCCCTGAGGACATTTTCCCCTTTGTCTTGGTCATTAACATTTGACTCCTCATTACTTATGCAAATTTCTGCAACTGGGTTGAATTTCTCCTCAGAAAATGAGTTTTTCTTTCCTATCGCATCATCAGATTGCAAATTTTCCAAACTTTTAGGCTCTGTTTCCCCTTTAAAATTGAATGGTTTTAACAGCACCCAGGTCACTTCTTGAATGCTTTGCTGCTTAGACATTCCTTCTGCCAGATACCCTAAAGTCATCTCCCTCAAATTCAAAGATTTACAAATCTCTAGGGCAGGGGCAAAATGCAGCCAGTCTCTTTCCTAAAACATAGCAAGAGTCACCTTTACTCCGGTTCCCAACAAGTTCCTCATCTCCATCTGAGACCACATCGGTCTGGATTTCATCGTCCATATCATTATCAGCATTTTAGTTAAAGCTAGTCAGCAAGTCTCTAGGAAGCTCCAAACATTCTCACATTTTCCACTCTTCTTCTGAGCCCTCCAAACTGTTCCAGCCTCTGCCTCTTCCCCAGTTCCAAAGTCACTTCCACATTTTCGGATATCTTTACAGCAGGGCCCCACTCCCGGTACCAGTTTACTGTATTAGTCTGTTTTCATGCTGCTGATAAAGACATACCCAAGACTGGAGTAATTTATAAAGAAAAAGAGGTTTAATGGACTCACAGTTTCACATGCCTGGGGAGGCCTCACAATCATGGCAGAAGGTGAAAGGCACGTCTCACATGGCAGCAGACGATAGAGAATGAGAGCCAAGTGAAAGAGATTTTCTCTTATAAAACTATCAGATCTTGTGAGACATATTTATGACCATGAGAACAGTAAGGAGAAAACCACCCCCATGATTCAGTTATCTCCCACTGGGTCTCTCCCATAACACCTGAGAATTATGGGAGCTACAATTCAAGATGAGATTTGGTTGGTGACACAGCCAAACCATATCAGACTGGGGAAAAATCCTTTTCAACTTCCTGTGCTTTTCTCAAGATTGGTTCACTGTGATTTCCAGTTTATATATCTCTTGAATGTTTTGGTATTTTTTTCTCAGATCCATTGGACTCCCCATTAGTTGCAGGCATCAGGCAGTTCTAGTGGTCATTGTAGTGGTTTGTTCCTACCTGATGGCATTTTGAGGTTTAGGGGGATAATCAGTCAGTTAATTTTGTTGTAACTATCATCCATTGGTTTTTAGTTTTTCTACCTAGGCCTTTCTGTTTTCTTTTTTCTGGGGAGATTCTGGGAACTTAGAAAATTATCTCTGCTGTTACAGAATTTTTATGATAAGCAATATTTAATAGAATAAAATTTTACTTAAAGGTAATCTGGAGAACTCTGTGTTAGAACATTGTTTAATCTCTTAGGGGTTTGGCCCTTGGATAAATTTTCAGTGTCTTCTAGAACCAGGTACATAATAAGGTTTCAGTAAACAATTCTTGGTACACATTTATTCAAGAAAACCGTAGGCCAAAAAGGCTTTTTTCTTATTTTGTGGGAGGATTTCTCATTATAATTCGATCAAGCTAACAACATTTCTCAAATTAGGGCCTCAGGTACATGCTTAACTGAGATACAGTTGATGCTGAACCCTTGCTAGAATCATTAAATGTATCTTCAAAGAAGAGCAGAGAATGGAGCAGCCTATAGCGCTGGGTTTTTGTATTGCCTACATGTGAAGATTGAGGTAAAGAAAGAAATGTGATAGTGTCTGTTACAAAATTTAATCTGTGAATTTTAATAAGAGATTTGCATTTTAAGCAATCCATTTGGAAAAAAGTACATAAATTTTTAATTTGAATGTGCAAGATTATGCCCTATATTTTCTTGTTCCTCTTGATTTGTTAAAAATTTTTAAGGTTAAACTTTAAATAAGGTCGGTAATACTAATAATTTTTTTGAAAATGGCATATTTCATGTAGGTGATTATCACTATGTCAAAGGAGTGAACAAAATTGTTAAGATGTTACTTAGTGTAATTTGTTTGTTAAACATCAATCCTCGGTACATGTCACAACTAGGTTTTTTCCAGGTATACATGCCCATGTTGGTCGCCCACTCCTGACAGGCCTGGTGTCCAAGTGATCTCATTGTTCAATTCCCACCTATGAGTGAGAACCTATGAGGTGTTTGGTTTTGTATCCTTGTGATAGTTTGCTGAGAATGGTGGTGTCCAGCTTCATCCATGCCCTACAAAGGACATGAACTCATCCATTTTTATGGCTGCATAGTATTCCATGGTTTATATGTGCCACGTTTTCTTAATCCAGTCCAGTTCCAAGTCTTTGTTATTGGGAATAGTGCTGCAGTAAACATACATGTGCATGTGTCTTTATAGTAGCATGATTTATAATCCTTTGGGTATATACCCAGCGATGGGATGGCTGGGTCAAATGGCATTTCTTGTTCTAGATCCTTGGGGAATTGCCACACTGTCTTCCACAATGGTTGAATTAATTTTCAGTCCCACCAACAGTGTAAAAGTTTTCCTATTTCTCCATATCCTCTCCAGCATCTGTTGTTTGCTGACTTTTTAATGATTTCCATTCTAACTGGTGCGAGATGGCATCTCATTGTGGTTTTGATTTGCATTTGTCTGATGACCAGTGATGATGAGCATTTTTTCATGTGTTTTTTGGCCGCATAGATGTCTTCTTTTGAAAAGTGTCTGTTCATATCCTTCACCCACTTTTTGATGGGGTAGTTTGTTTTTTCCTTGTAAATTTGTTTGAGTTCTTTGTAGATTCTGGATATTAGCCCTTTGTCAGATGGGTAGATGGCAAAAATTTTCTCCCATTCTGTAGGTTGCCTGTTCACTCTGATGGTAGTTTCTTTTGCTGTGCAGAAGCTCTTTAGTTTAATTAGATCCCATTTGTCAATTTTGGCTTTTGTTGCCATTGCTTTTGGTGTTTTAGTCATGAAGTCCTCACCCATGCCTATGTCCTGAATGGTATTGCCTAGGTTTTCTTGTAGGGTTTTTATGGTTTTAGGTCTAACATGTTAGTCTTTAATCCATCTTGAATTAATTTTTAGATAAGGTGTAAGGAAGGGATCCAATTTCAGCTTTCTACATATGGCTAGCCAGTTTTCCTGGCACCATTTATTAAATAGGGAATCCTTTCCCCATTTCTTCTTTTTGTCAGGTTTGTCAAAGATCAGATGGTTGTAGATGTGTGGTGTTATTTCTGAGGCCTCTGTCCTGTTCCATTGGTCTATATCTCTGTTTTGGTCCAGTACCATGCTGTTTTGGTTACTGTAGCCTTGTAGTATAGTTTTAAGTCGAGTAGTGTGATGCCTTCAGCTTTGTTCTTTTGGCTTAGGATTGTCTTGGCAATGCGGACTCTTTTTTGGTTCCATATGAACTTCAAAGTATTTTTTTCCAATTCTGTGAAGAAAGTCATTGGTAGCTTGATGGGGATGGCATTGAATCTATAAATTACCTTGGGCAGTATGGCCATTTTCACGATACTGATTCTTCCTATCCATGAGCATGGAATGTTCTTCCATTTGTTTGTGTCCTCTTTTATTTCATTGAGCAGTGGTTTGTAGTTCTCCTTGAAGAGGTCCTTCACATCCCTTGTAAGTTGGATTCCTAGGTATTTTATTCTCTTTGTAGCAATTGTGAATGGGAGTTTATTCATGATTTGGCTCTGTTTGTCTGTTATTGGTGTATAAGAATGCTTGTGATTTTTGCACATGATTTTGTATCCCAAGACTTTGCTGAAGTTGCTTATCAGCTTAAGGAGATTTTGGGCTGAGACTGTGGGGTTTTCTAAATATACAATCATGTCATCTGCAAACAGGGACAATTTGACTTCCTGTTTTCCTAATTGAATACCCTTTATTTCTTTCTCTTGCCTGATTGCCCTGGCCAGAACTTCCAACACTACGTTGAATAGGAGTGGTGAGAGAGGGCATTCTTGTCTTGTTCTGGTTTTCAAAGGGAATGCTTCCAGGTTTTGCCCATTGAGTATGATATTGGCTGTGGGTTTGTCATAAATAGCTCTTATTATTTTGAGATACATTCCATCAATACCTCATTTATTGAGAGTTTTTAGCATGAAGGGCTATTGAATTTTGTTGAAGGCCTTTTCTGCATCTGTTGAGATAATCATGTGGTTTTTGTTGTTGGTTCTGTTTGTGTGATGGATTACGTTTATTGATTTGCATATGTTGAACCAGCCTTGCATTCCAGGGTTCAAGCTGACTGGATCCTGGTGGATAAGCTTTTTGATGTGCTGCCGGATTCGGTTTTCCAGTATCTTACTGAGGATTTTTGCATCGATGTTCATCACGGATATTGGTGTAAAATTCTCTTTTTTTGTTGTGTCTCTGCCAGGCTTTAGTATCAGGATGATGTTGGCCTCATAAAATGAGTTAGGGAGGATTCCCTCTTTTTCTGTTGATTGGAATAGTTTCAGAAGGAATGGTACCAGCTCCTCTTTGTACCTCTGGTAGAATTTGGCTGTGAATCCATCTGGTCCTGGACTTTTTTTGGTTGGTAGGCTATTAATTATTGCCTCAATTTCAGAGGGTGATTTCAGTCTTAATTCTAAACTGCCTAATTTAGGTAGAACTGAGAGAGAATAAATAATAAGTTATTTGAAGATAAGGGCTTAAGTCCCCCTATAGAGTACAGGAAGTTGTTAGGTGGTGTTGAAAGAATACATGTATGTATCAGTCATCTAGAAACATAATTATTAACTTTATTGCACATAATATTTTAGAGGTTATTCACTTTCCTGCTTTGTGTGAATTTAATGATAGAAGATAGCAATCATAGTTAAAATACTGGCCTGGGACTGTAGAACTGGGTTCTGCTTCTGGCTCTATTAACTAAATGGTGGGTGATCTTCAGTACTTCAAGAAAGTGGCTTTTTTTATATTGTATTATCTGATCATATGGTAAGTTTTAATATTTTTAAAATGTATCATTATTATTTTTATAGTAACCTTTATTTGTTTATGAATCACTGAACGCATACCACAGTGTGCTGAGGGCCTTTCAGGTAGAAAGGTAGAAGAAAGCATGTTGTGTTTGAGAAAGTAGTGTTCTGTGACGAGAGTGCTAGGTGCAGTTACATGTGTCAGAGGAGGTAAAGGTGAAGGTTACAGCCAGTGACTGGTTTGGTGCTGATCTTATGAGTGATAGTAGGGAGAGAGTAGGGAGCTCTTAAAATATTCCTGCAATAGCCTAGGCAATAGATGACTAGATCCTGAATTAACGTAATGGCAGTGGACTTGATAAACAGGAGATGCCTGCCTGCAAAGAATATATTGAGGAGTTATAATAACCAAGACTTTTGGCAGAAGAGAGGAGAGTCCAGGATGATTCCTGAGCTGGGCCTTAGGCACCTAGAGTGAAAGTGATGGTTTATTCCTGGACATTAAGTGGTATGGATATTATAGTAAGTAGAGATGACAGAAGAGTATAATGTGAAGCTTTTCCAATTTTGTCATAACAATGTTTAATTGCATTGCTTACAAAAAAAGAATACATTCTCTCCATTTGTAGTAATTAGCAAATGCTGCAACAGATAAATCAGTATCTGAATATCTAGAAGTTGTGAAAAGTATGAAAACTGCTACCTCTAATTCCACATCATCATTAAAAAATTTGAATTGTGTGGTTTATTCTTTAAAAAAATAATTAAAACAGAGAACAACTTCCCCTAAAAAACAATTTTTGAAACTGAAGGAATGGACTCTGTATTAAATATTTCCAAAGAGTTCCTGAGACCAAAAACGGTGGCCCTTCTTTTCCAGCAGCTGGAATCCAAAAGATCTTGAAACCAGTCCTGAAAGGCTTGCTCCTATGCAAGAAATCCTGGTGGATTTTGAGAGGAAGATAGAGAAATTTCTGGAAAATTTCAAGTGGTAGTAGAGGTGAGTTACTACCATGAAGAATTTATCCAGGGACTAAAAATATTCATTTTTCTTATAAAAGTTTTTAAGATTTAGCTGGAAATAAGATTTTTAGTTGAAAATCCTAGTCTTTGTGTCTTAAAGCTTTTAATGAATAGAAAATAATAGAGCAAGTAGTTTCCCCCCTCCCACACAAATACATTAAAAATTTAAGAAAGTTTTAATCATCAGCAACAATGTTTCTATCAGATGATGATACTGGAAAAATACATGGTAAATAAATGCCATATTTGTGCTTTGAATGTATTTTGAGTGTAAGATCTGCCTGGATGAGATTTTTAAAAATATATATTCATGATCTTTTTGATTTATCAGAAGACTTTGTTCTCCTTAGTAAAGGAGGAGGTCTCCTTTTTCTGATTCAGGTGCTGCTTGGATACCCTACTGAAGCTCCCTCTAGATAGTATTTTACTTAGAAACAATGCAGGATTACTATAGCCCCCTCTAATTATTTTATTTAGTTCTTGGGAATAGAAAATATGTGGACATGGTACAAACTTTAAAGGGTACAAAAGTGCAGTGAATATTCTCCCTCCCACTTCTGTCTCTGTCATTCAGTTGCCCTCCATAGAAGTAACCATATTTATCAGTTTTTTTGTATATTTTTCCTCACATATTTTATGCATATATATATATATACACAGACTTACAGTTGGCATACATTTTTATATCCTTAGAAAAATCTTCTGACCCGTAGGTAGAACTCTTCTTTCTCTCAATCAGTTCCTCAGAAAATGGAGTAGAAGAAAATTGGTGTATTAGTGTGTTCTCACACTGCTATAAAAATGCCACCTGAGACTGGGTAATTTATAAGGAAAGGAGGTTTAATTGACTCAGTTCCTCATGGCTGGGAGGCCCCAGGAAACTTACAATTATGGCAGAAGGTGAGGGGAAAGCAAGGCACATCCTACATGGCAGCAGGAGAGAGAGAAGCGTGCAGGGGAAACTGCCATTTTTAAAACCATCAGATCTCATGAGAACTCCCTCACTATTATGAGAACAGCATGGGGGAAGAGATCCCCATGATTCAGTCACCTCCCACCAAGTCCCTTCCCAACACCTGATGTGTGGGTATTACGAGATGAGATTTGGGTGGGGACACAAAGCCAAACCATATCAATTGGGTAGAAGACTATTTTAAATAGTTATTAGATTAATTTTCTTCCTCCAGATTAAACATAGGCATGTAGCAAGTTTCTATTAAACATTGATGTTTAAGATTTGACTATTTTAACATTTTGCAGTTTTGCCATTGGGAATTTAGAAGATCTAATTGCAACTTAATTGTAACCTAATCATTTGCAATATCTGCTTCTCTATTATTTTACCCCCACCTACCTCATTAAAAAAAAAAAACAACCAGTAAACCTCAAAGGGCAAGTCAGTACACACATACAAATTTGTGAAAACTATGCAGATAGCTTCCTGAAACAATATGTTAGAATGAATTTTAGTTTTACTATTAATGGCTGTTGCTCAGGTACTTCTTAGCATCTGAGGGACAAAGTACAGGGGTAAGAAGAAGATACTGAGAAAAAGGGAGATGTACAAAGAAGGAAAGTCCAAGAAGCCACATTTATGAGGCTTAGCCACTGAGCATGGAATAGACTGTATTTGGCTTTAGTTGGCCTAGGACAAATAGAAGCCATACCTTGAAGTAGATTCTTCACTTAGAGACCTCCGGTTTCCAAGATTTTGGAAGATTAAAACAAAATATTTGACAAGTCTTCTTTTCAGGGGAATGAATTATTAATTTGGAATTTCAGGTGGTATGTCATTTGTTTTGCCTTTTATTATATTTAATTATTGTTTCCTGATCCTGACAGTGACGTAAACTTGGGCACACTTTGTTTTATCTGTTCCTACTCTTTATCTTCACACATTTATTTCAAGGTTCTGTTTTCAGTAAAACTGTTGTGTGCTGCTTAATTGCCGTTTGTCACTGGAGATGCCCTGTTGACATAAAACAGTGATTTTTTTTAACATTTACAGTACTATTAAAAATGAATGAAATCTCCTATTACATTTGCTTGCTTACTCACTGATTCTGCCTATTTTCTTTTTATCTATTCCCACGTTTTGTTCTATGTGTCATTTTTTGTATGTTTTAGTTTATTAAATTAGATAAATGTGATAAGCAATGTCATTTAAAATTTTAAATTGACAGCCCCAATTCTCTTCAGTCTCTGTAAAATATAAATGACTTAAAATTGTTTTAGAATAGGAGTTTTGCTGTTTTAATGTTAAAACTGTGATTGGGTAAAATGTTTTGTACTTAGGAAGTTTCACAAATAGAAATGTTTCATATACATTAGATTGTGATGACAATATGTTAGGCAGTAGATGAATTTCAGCAATTCAAAAAGTATTTTAAAATATTGACTTCCAAGTGATGTGATGCTTTGGGCTGGTGATGTTGTATGTGCTAGGTTATGTGGGGAAATTAAAAACACATCGATTATGGATTGATGAAGGCAAAATACTTTTAATAGTAGGGTTTAGGATTCTTAAATGGTTTATTACACCATTTCCAGGTGAAGCCTGCCTTTGTAATTATAAGGGTGGTAAGTTTGGATGAAGATGAGTCAACTAAAAAAGTGCAGTACAAAACTCATCTTTCTGGGAACATATGTTAAATGAGAACAGGCTGAATTTAATGGGAAAAGTCAGTAACAGTAGTTTAAAAATATGTTCAATTGGCAGGGTGTGGTGGCTCATACCTGTAATCCCAGCACTTTGGGAGGCCCAGGCGGGCAGATCATCTGAGGTCAGGAGTTTGAGACCAGCCTGGCCAACATGGTGAAACCTAGTCTCTACTAAGAATACAAAACTTAGCTGGGCATGGTGGCACGCATCTGTAATCCCAGCTACTTGGGAGGCTGAGGCAGGAGAATCACTTGAACCCGGGAGATGGAGGTTGCAGTGAGCCAAGATTGTGCCACTGCACTCAAGCCTGGGTGACAGTGAGACTCTGTCTTAGAAAAAATACATAAAAATAAAAATACGTCCAGTCTACCGGCAGAAGTACATGTTCACTTATTCCTCAATATATTAATATATTTTTCTTAAAGTAAACATGAATGTCGAGTTTGTATAAAATAGATTCTTACAATCATTTCTTACTTTGTCAAGAATATCAATATATTTTCTCCTCACTGGATGCTTGACTTGTTTTTTAAATCTTCATTTTGAGATGAAGTATAGTTTAATAAGTAAATAAATGTCTACTTAAAAATATTTTAAAAATAAATTTAATAGAAACTTTAACTTAAGTAATTCAGAGTCCTCCCCTTTCTTTTTTCATATTTGAAGTGTGAGATAAAGAGAAAAAAAAATACTGACAGTGAATGATGTGACTTCTGTAAAGCCAAAAAATTTTCAAAATTGCTAAGATCTTTGAATTTTTAGTGATTTATTTGATAGCCTCACAATTATCCCTCCTATTGGAGAAGTGAAAGCAAGTTTAGAAAATTTAAGTGTTTCAAAATGATGCTAAGTACTAAGTATTAAAATAGTACTTAGGGTCTGGCTTGATTCATAGGAACTAGATGGTAGAGGTTCAGATAGCTAGTTTATTACCAATAATTTAAAAAATAGATGGCCGGGCACGGTGGCTCACGCTTGTAATCCCAGCACTTTGGGAGGCCGAGGCAGGCGGATCACGAGGTCAGGAGATCGAGACCACGGTGAAACCCCGTCTCTACTAAAAATACAAAAAATTAGCCCGGCACGGTGGCGGGCGCCTGTAGTCCCAACTACTCGGAGAGGCTGAGGCAGGAGAATGGCGTGAACCTGGGAGGCAGAGCTTGCAGTGAGCCGAGATTGCGTCACTGCACTCCAGCCTGGGCGACAGAGCGAGACTCCGTCTCAAAAAAAAAAAAAAAAATAAAGTAAAATAAATAAAAATAAATAAAAAATAGAGCTTAGTTTTTCTTTTAGACAAAAGTAAATGTCATTTATCCCCACTACACCTCCCGTTTTTTTGCAACCAGTCTGCTTGACGTAGCTTTGGAAAACTGAATAATTAATTGCCAAAGAATAAGCAGAAGCATTTTTGGTGAGAGAACCTAAAAGAAAAGGAATAATGTTTTAACAACAGGAGTGATGTTTTAATAATAGAGGTAACACTTATAGCATCTTCTGTCTTGTCGTAAAATTTCCTAGATGCTTATTTTGACTAGCTGCTGCATGGTGATGTGGATTGGGAGTGAAGGAACTGAATCTTAGTCTCAGCCATGTCACTAATGCATTATATTACCCAGTAGAAAAATCATACAACTTCTTTGTGCCTCAGTTTCCTCTCTGTAAAATGAAAACCAGGCCTCTAAAACTAAGAGCCTGCTGTTAGTAAGCCCTGCAGGACATAGTCCCAGTTCCACTGGATGAAGCCTGAAATATCAAAATCATTGATGGGTGATGTTGGTTCTATCGCGAGTTGAATTATGGAGACTGATAGAATCTTAGGCCTGTTACTTAACGTCTTTACAGATTCCATTTCTTTTCCTATAAAATTAGGATAATAATGCCTGTCTCATGGTTGTTTTGAAATTTAAAATTGCAAATGTAGGTAAAGTGTTGAGGCTAATGCTTGTCACTGTAGCTATTATTCTATTTTTATTATTTTTTTCCTGCTAGTTACTGGGCAGAGTTTACTCTTCAGGGTCTTGAGTCCTTGAGGACAGCCAGTTTGCTCCATATTCTTTATCGCCTCCCCAAAACATCAGCTCCTGTTGTTTTTTTCCCCTGCCCTCTCATTTCCAAATTGCCCAATCTTTCATTTTCACTGGTTCTTTTACTGCTCCCCTACCTCCCACCCTTTTCTAGTCTACTTTTTAGAAACCTAGAAAGTAAGCTTACCAATATATTTTTGATAGTCACAAAATGATCTGTCTACATCTGTGATGTCATTGAATTCTTGTTTCCCCAAATCCCAACTAACAAACACATCCATGCACCTTTACGCAGTCCCTTTTTGGCAGTGGTCTCCTATAGAAATGACTCATTTATTCACATCACCTCTACCTTTCAGATTTTAATGTTACTATCTATTTGTGATAACATCACTAGAACAATGCTTAATAGTTTGGTGTAATGTACATATCTGCCTTGTTCCTAATAATTTTTTATTTTCCCCCCAAGATATTAATGAGCTACATTAAGTACAGTCATAGTCATTGAATATAAGTTACTGCTGATTTTAAGAAGCACATCCACTTTATGGACCAATAAGAAAAAAAATACCAATTATTAGACACCATCAATTGTGAGATGCATTCCTATTTCAAAGATGTTAAAATATGAAAAAATGTAAATGAGGATTGATGAGATATAGTATAGCATTTTTAATCTTTTCTGTTAAAATTTCTATATATTTTGCTTGCTTGATAGAAACTTTTCAAATTTTCTTAATTTTGCAGTTTCAGTGAACTGTATCTGAATTACTTTTTGCTTCATTGCAGACTAAGAGGCATTTTTACTTGGTCTAGTTCTTTCCAAATGTTTAATGTCTTTATGATTACATAACTTGATCATCTTCTGTTTACAAATTCCCATCACGGCACAAAGGTGCAGCATCATTTGAATGCTTGAGATGGAAAACATTTTTTTGATTTTCAGGAAGGGTGAGCTATACTGAAATTTTCTCAGCTCTTTTCCCCCACACAGAATTACATATTAACTCTTCTTATGCTAACTTCATGCTAGTAGCCACTGTGATGTCATAGAGCCCTCTGACTTTATACTGTTTACCTTTTATAATTTTTTTATTTTACACAATTTTGAAGCTCAGATTTATTTTGCCTTCTATGTCATCTTAGAGCTTAATGATAAAGTTCCCCCCTTTAATCCATTTTTCTCGCCCCCCCCCCCCCCATTACTTCACTTTCTCATTATCTCTAGAGGGAAGACTTAGAAATGTAGTTTACTCTGAGAGAATACTTATATTGAGGTGAGGAAGAATAGATACCTAGAGGTGATTGTGTATTGGAATTTAGTGCACTTTTAAACTCTCAGTTGGGAGAAGAGTCACTATATTTTTTTGTTCGAAGAAAGATACTTCTGTGTACACTTGAGGGCTACAACTCAAGGCAGATGTCAGGTAACCTGTTAAATCTGGATTGTCATCTCAAGGACACAGGGGTGTGTGTCTGGGAAACAGGAAGAAAAAGAAATATTATGAAAACTGATCTCTCTACCAGTTAAAACATTTTAAGGAACTCAAGTTCTATGTAAATGATGTCATATAATATTGTAATGTTCTTAAATCTTACATTTAGTTTCTAATATAATAGAATATCAAGGAAGTACTGTTTGGATAGTCATTCCTCATAGATGACACTGAAACCTAATTAAACTGGTTGAAATGATTATCAAATTTGTTTTATTCTTGCTGAGCAATTGTTCTTATCATTGGAATACACAGATTTTTAGGGAGGAGGTTCTGTGAACTGAACTTATATGTAAAGTTTGGGCATTAGGCACAATTTATTAGTAGAGTTTTGTAGGGAAACTCCTCAAAGGGATTATTATTAATAACTCAAAAGAAATCAATACATTTCTGCAGAGTTCTAGGTCAGCACTGTTTCTCTTTTATCCGGCCTTCATTGTGATCTTGATTGTAAATCAGTAGAATCCCAGGGTATTTCAAAGCTCAAAACAAAGAAAACTTGTCAGCCCTGGAAATGGGAGCATTGTTCAAGTGGTGCACTAGAAAAAATGGCAGTACTGCCTACAAACTACCAGGGAATTCACTTTTAGGAAGTAGTAAGTGTAAAGGTGGTACCGTTTTCACAAAAAAAGACATTTAGATTATGGACTATGGATCAGCATATATTGATAAATGTGAAGGATTTAAAATATGCTTCTATTTTAACTTGAGTGATTAATTTTGTAGTTGTGATTTAAATTATATTTCTAAGAATATATATTGGAAATAATAAATTATTTGGTATTTGTGTATATGTGTATGTGTATGTATGTGCAGGAATCACTTTTTAATGTTTATGTGAGTAATGAAAAAAATTTTTTTTATTATAGTGCATGCAAGATATGGGAAATACTAAAGCAAGACTACTCTATGAAGCCAATCTTCCAGAGAACTTTCGAAGACCACAGACAGATCAGTATCCTTTAAAACTTGTTTATTTTGAGTGTAAAAAACATTAACTCATTTTTACAGTTCATATTTTATCTGTTAGTATTTAGGAAGATGTGAACTTTATCATGCTACTGTTCATTAAAGATAGAAATTGACTTGCTGTGAGCTGTGCTTTGTAGATGGTAGGTTTTTAGTAGGAATTACATAATTACGTAAAAATACACGATACATATGGTATTTAGATGTGATCACAGACCCCTGATTCACAACGATTATTTGACTTATGATTTTTCCACTTCATGATGGTGAGAAAGCAGTATGCGTTTGGTAGAAACTGTACTTTGAGTACTAGTGTAACCATTCTGTTTTCACATTCAGTACAGTTATTCAGTAAATTTCATGAGATATTCAATACTTTATTAAAAATATGCTCTGTGTTAGATGATTTTGCTCAACTGTAGGCTAATGTTAGTGTTCTGAGCACATTTAATGTAGGCTAGGCTAGGCTATGTTTGGTAGGTTAGGTGTATTAAATGCATTTTTGACTTAAAATATTTTCAACTTAGGATGGGTCTGCTGGGGCCTAACCCATTGTAAGTTGAGGGGCATCTCTGTTACTAAGTGTAAACTGTTATGACTGAGTCTTCTTGATTGTTCTCCATCTCTCGATTGGAAAGTATATGCTGTTTATTATTTTAGACTGTTATTAGAGACTTGATTTGTAAGCATCCTATGTTAGAAATCATTTCCATATATTCTTTGGTTACCTTTATATAGTAGTTATATTTATGTGAGGCAGTGTGGCATTTAGAAGACAAATTATGTAGTATTTTTTACATAGCATAAATTCTGAGGAATTTACACTACTGACACTCTGTTGTAGGTTGCACAACTATGTTTGCTTTATGAATCCACCTTTATGAGTGGATAGAATTGTTTCCCACATAATCCACCTTTATGAGTGGATAGAATAGTTTCCCATCAAAACATTTTAATATGTTTTTTATGTTTGTTAAATATAAAATCATAATTCTGTAGGATTTTTATAACTCACAGTTTGAAAAAGCAGCTCATCAAAATTGTGCTGCTTTATAAATAAGATTATCTGATTAATTGTAGGTACGTGGATTCTGTTTGAAGGTAACATTTGTGACTTTGACAGTAAAATGTAGTTTATTAAAGAACAATTATATTGTACCCATTTGTATAGTAAAACAATTTGTGTGGCCAGTGGAAGAAATATCTTTTCTCACACAGAGATATAGGTCATTATATATTTATTTCCACATTTGGACAGAAACCTTTTAAATTATAATTAAAAAGTTAGTAATTTGTATTTGGCCTTTTCTGTTTCTGCTCGCCCCACTCCTTTCTCACAAATTTAGCAATCTGATATCCAAGGCTGTATTTGTTATAGAAAGTTTGCAGGGTTAATGGTAGAAGGTTCATTTCAGGTATAAAAAATTGTGTAAGTAAAAGTATGGAGGTATGAGAGAACGTGACTTTTTAGGGCAGAAGAAGCTTGGAAGGTATTTTGGTCCAAATTGCGAAGGGTTTTCAGTATGATGTAGAGTAGTTTAGACCTCATTTGATTTGGCCCAAGTGTTTAAAAACACATGAAGGGTTTTGAAGCAGGAGAAACATTAGAAACATTAACTTCCACTGTAAGGAAGAATAGTTGCAGGTGGGAGGAGAGCCTAGAAGCAGAGAGACCATGTGAAATACTTGTACAGCCCAAAATTAGCAATGACGATCTAAGTTAGATAGTGGCATTGGTAATGGGCAGGATTAAATTGGAGAGATTGGAAACAAGTTGGGAAAGTGGGAAAGCTAGGTTAAGATTGGCTTTGGTTCCGAGGAAGTCACTAAAATAACCCTGAAATTTCTAGCTTGGTTGACCATAAAGCTTATTTACTGGGAGAAGGAGTTCATTACCAGCAGGAGGATTAAGAGTTAGAAATGGAAGATAATGAGCCATGCTTTCTTACTTTGGGCAGATTGATGCTTCTGTTACACATATACATGGAGTTACCCCATTTGGTGGCTGGAAACACGAGTCTGGACCCTAGAAGAGAGCAGTACATTCTGATTGAGAAGTCACTTAGCATGTAGGTGGTGATATAAAGTGCTGGGTCAGGTTATGTTTACCTAGGGCAGCAGTCCTTTATTTTGCAGATTTTATTGAGAATCTTGCGAATTCTTTTCCTTCTCTGAAAAATGAAAGCCTATGGTTGAATCCTGAAGAATAAAGCCTGGTAGAAGGAAAAACAGCCCAGCATACAAATCAGCATTGTAGGTGGTTGTTACGAGCTGCTTGCTGGTTACATTAATTTATTCCCTCTTTTTTTGCCCCCCACTCGCAAGCCTGAGTTGATACATATGACCCCTCAAATAGAAGAATCCTCCTTTTCTGGAAGTTTGTGTCTGTGGCAGGGTGGGGAGGTTGGGTTGGGTTGGATTTTTTAGGTGTTCCTTGAATATAACAGGGTAAATTACTTGACGTTTTTGAAAATTTTGGTTTCATCCTTTATGTGTTACCTATGGATGAGAGTAGTTTCCAAGTTATTTAATTTATTACACTGATTCCATATTGTTTTCAAATTATCGTGAAGGATATTGAGGGCAGGACAGTATATATCTTCTTGGTATCCTCACTTATTGAACTATTCCATGCACCATTTTGTGTAGGTTGGTAGGAATACTATTTCTTCATTACCACCAATTTTATGATGCACTTTAGAGAGATAAAGTGCTAATGAGATATTGCATTATTAGTTCTGTTATTTTGGCTTTTATATTTTAAAATATTTGGTCCTTATCTATAGATTTCAGGAAAGATGAGATTTTTATAGTGAATTGATTAGTGTTAGTGTCTATATTGGTAAATCCTTGACCTTCGACACAGTGAAGATATAATACTGGAAACAACCGCTGTAATAACTTTACTGCTTAATAAGCGTTTGCCCTATGCCAAGCCCTGACCGTGGCATTTTATGTACATTATCTTTTTTATTTCTCAAAATAACTCGGTGACATAGAGCATAATATTTTCTTTTGTCAGGAGTAGGGTGGGAAGGATGAGATGCTCAAAGAGCTATTAAGAAACTCCCTAAAACCTAAAGTATAATAAAAAAAAAAATTGCTTGAAAAAAAAAAAAAGAAACTTCCTAAAGCCTCCAGACTTTGCCTCCTGTATCGGGACACTTGAGTATTATTTAATGATGGTAGTCTGAGTAAAATCAGTGCTGCCACATTTAAGTCTTGATTGCCTTTGAAAATAGGGTTATTATAATTTGGCACTCTTGGCAGCTGGATTGTAAGATCTAGGTGAAGATTTCAGCTTTTCATTACCTGGTATGATTTATGTTAGGCTTTTGGATTAACTATATATTTGCTGTTGTTACCTCAGGCATTCTTATTTAATTTTTCAGACTAAATGTTACTCCTTTTTACAAATTATGGTCATATTTATGTGAGGTTTTTATCTTTATTGTTCATATGGTTGTCAGACTTGTTTAAAAGAGGGTCTTTGTCTAACATGTTTGAGCTAGATGATTACTTATGTTAAGAGTATAAGATGACAATTCTTGGACCAGGAGACTAGTCCCCATATCTAATGTAATCTGTAGCCTTTAAAAAATTACCTTGGTTATTGTAACAACAACACTTTTTATTCTTTTAATTATGAAACACTGTAATTTGGAGGTTTTGTAGGGAGAGGCTGATAAGAAAACCAGCTTGCCTTTCTCTCTCCCTCCCTCCAGTCTTTCCTTTCATCTATCCATCTTTCTAAAGCTCATTGCTCTTTGAAAAGCCTAACATTTCTGTAGTTTTATAGACATAAATATAGTTGTCTCATCCCTAGAGCAAGTATAACCAAACTAAGTTAAACTCGTATAATATGGGACCTTATTGCATTCTTAACAAGATTTGTCGCTTTTTAAAAAGCTTTGCAATTTACAAAAGTTATGCAAAAGCTGCTGTGAAAGTGTAATTTCTCATGTGGGATGTGGTTAATTATAGGCTTCATGTCCTAGTGTATGACAAATGATAAAGCTTTACATTAAGCTATTCATTATTAGGATATTTTGTCTTATCTAAAAAACTTTAATTACTTCAGTTCCATGGGATCTATTGTGTACCAAAGCTAATCAGCAGTTCTCCTTTGAGCTTTTCAAAGTTTTACTGCTGTCAGTGCTGTGTGTCTGAAACTGGAAGATTTTCTTCTTTGGAGTAGATATTAATTTAGTTGTCTTTCAAATGGTATATTTTTAAAGAAAAGAAAAAATTCTTAAAATATATAAATACATGTTAAAAGACAAAGCGTATAATAATGTTGAAATTTTTCTAGGCTTGTGTAGTACCAATTGTCAGTTTTGGGGACAGGGAGAATTAGGGGTACTGTACTGAGTGCTTTATAACTGTAGGCATGGGGAAGATTCTGGGATAGTTTGATATTGTTTACTAAGTAAGTCCCAAATTAAAACTTGAACTGTTATTATAATAATGTATTTCTTACCTGACTCCCTGAAAATGTTATTGTTCTGTTTCTAATTTTTTGGGTTGTATTATTGATCTATGTTAGTATAACTAAGTCCTTATATCTCAAATGACTTCTGGAGACTGTAAAATGAAGATAAATAGTTCCTGATCTGCAGATTCATTGGTTCTTTTGTTGTTGTTTCTCATTTACTCATCTGTTTAAACTTGATGGTATGCAAGCCATCTTAGCCCTCAATACAGTAATTCTGTTTCCTCTTGCTACCATGAACCCTATCTTTTAAGTGATTTGCCTATCAGAATACCTTTGTTAATAATAAGAGCTAAAACTTAAATAACACTATGTACCATCCACTATTTTAGTTGTTTAGATATTATTGGCTTATTTAATTCTTGTAATAATCCTATGAGATGATACTGGTATTATCCCCATTTTAAAGGTGATGAAACCGAGGCACCAAAGTATATAAAACTAAATTCATAAGTTAAATTCTTACTGTTAGATACTATACTAAGTGCTTTATGTATATCTTAATCTTCAAACTCTTGTCAACCTTGTGAGGTGAGTATTACTATCTTTTTTACATATCTAGGTATAGATTCAATAGGTCAGCTAACTTGAAGGTCACAATAACTGCCGGTGAAATAATAAGTGCCTACCTGTACTGGAAATGAGGCTGTACGTTGGAGACTATCTTCTTTGAGAATGTCAACATATAATGCAAAACTGTGGTAAAAATTTCCTTCGAAAATCTTTAGATTGTTTATGATGACAGTTTACAGACACATGTCCCCCTATTAATCCATTTGGCTGTTCTTTGCGCTCTAGCATTGAATAGAATTCAGGAATCAGTAACTACAGGCCCATGAGCTAGCTGCCTGTTAATAAGGTTTAACTAGAACCCAGCCATGTACATTCATTTATGAATGTTCTATGGTCGCTTTGGAGAGCTATGAAGGGACAGTTGAGTAATTGAAACATAGACCAACTGTCCCACAAAGCCTAAAACATTTACTTTCTGGGCCTTTAAGGAAAAGTTTGCCAACCCGTGGGATAAATAACTGTTTCTTTAGGTGAACTAACCGTACAGAATTGGCTTGCATTTGGGACCTTGTACAAAAATATTTAAGGACTGTGTGAGACTTTCTTGCTCTAGGAGGCACGTAGGAACTGAGAGCAACCAAAGATACAGCATGTTTTCCAAACTAGATTTCTTCCTTGGGTGACTCCCATGGAATTTAAAAATTCACTTTGTAGTGTACTTGGATTGCCTTTTAAAAAGTATAAAAAATGATCTTATGTTAATAATTAGGAAGGTTCTAGTAAATTCTTCCACCCTAATGCTTTATTTTTATGTGTTTGAAAAACACTATGTGCCAAACATACCAACTTTGGCTTCTTATAATTTTTTAAAAATATATACTCCTTAGAGATAATTTCTGAAAGGATTTCTTATTGTAAACAGAAGTGAGACTCTCAACTGCATTTGAATTATTTATATAAAATACATTAAATATAAATTAAGATTTCACAGATACCTGTTATTTTGGAAAATTCACAGCAACATACAATTTTACCAGATGTTAGTATTGTATTGAACTCCAGAAGATTGTATACTTAGCATACTTAACTTTCGCAAACTCAGTATTTGTAAAACCATCGTAGTATTCTACATAGGAATACCTTGTTTTATTGCATGTTGCTTTATTTGCACTGTACAGATATTACTTTTTTTTTTTTTTTTTTTTTTTTTTTTTTACGAATTGAATGTTTGTGGCAACCCTGTGCAAAGCAAGTCTGTTGGAGCCATATTTTCCAACAACACATGTTTACTTTGGGTCTCCATGTCACATTTTGGTAGTTCTTGCAATATTTCAAACTTTTTTATTAGTAGTATATCTTTATGGTGATCTGTCATCAGTGATCTTTGATGTTACTGTTGTAATTGTTTCAGGGCACTGCGAACTGCACCAGTGTAAGGTGGCAAATGTTATAACAAAATTATAACATAAATACATGTTTTTAATTAATTTATAAAAGTTTGCATTCTGACTACACTGATCAGCTTTTCCCTTTCTTTGCCTCTGCACTCCCTATCTGTGACATACAACATTAACACCTACAGTAACTTCTAAGTGTTCTAGTAAAAGAAAGAGTCTCACCTTGCTCATTTTAAATCAAAAAGCTATAATAGAAAGGATTAAGCTAGTGAGGAAGGCATGTGTAAAGCAAAAATAGGCTGAAAGCTAGGCCTATTGCACCAAATAGTTAGCCAAGTTGTGAATGCAAAGGAAAAATTCTTGAAGGAAATTAAAAAGTCCTACTCTAGTAAACACATGAATAATAAAAAAAAACAAAACAGCCTTTTTGCTGATATGGAGAAAGTTGGAGTGGTTTGGATAGAAGTTCAAACTAGCCACATTTCCTTAAGCCAAAGCCTAATCCTTAACAAAGCTTTAACTCTCTTCAATTCTGTGAAGACTGAGAGTGATGAGGAAGCCTCAGATGAAAAGTTTGAAGCTAGCATAGGTTGAGTCATGAGTTTGTGTTTTTGTTTTGTCTGTTTTTTTGACAGGTTCTCACTGTGTCACCCAGGCTGGAATGCAGTGGGGCAGTCAACTCACTGCAGCCTCTGTCTCCTGGGCTCAAGCGATTATTCTGCCTCAGCCTCCTGAGTAGCTGGAACTACACATGCACACTACCATGCCCAGCTAATTTTTTTTTTTTTTGTAAAGATGGGCTTGCTATATTGCCCAGGCTGTTCTTCAACTCCCAGGCTTAAGTAATCCTCCTGCCTTACCCTCTCAAAGTGCTAGAATTACAGATATGAGCCACTGTTCCCAGCCTGGTTCATGAAGTTTAAGAAAAGAAGCCATCTGCAGAACATAAAAATCAAGATGAAACAGCAAGTTATCCAGAAGATGTAACTAAGATAATTGATGAAGGTGACTACACTAAACAACACATTTTCAATGGAGACTAAACAGCCCTCTGTTGGAAGAAGATGCCATCGAGGACATTCATACTGGAGAAGAGAAGGCAATGCCTGGCTTCAAAGCTTCAAGACAGACTGACCTTCTTGTTAGGAAAATGCAGCTGGTGACTTTAAGTTGAAGCTAATGTTTATTTACCATTTTGAAAATCCTAAGGCCCTTAAGAATTAAGCTACATCTATTCTGCCTGTGCTCTCTAAGTGGAACAGCAAAGCCTGGGTGACAGCACATCTGTTTACAGCATGGTTTACTGAGTACATTAAGTCCACCGTTGAGACCTGCTGCTCAGAAAGAAAGATTTTTTTTTCAAAGTATTACTGTTCATTGACAATGCTCCTAGTAACCCAAGAGCTCTGATGGAGATATACAAACATGTTTCATGCCTGTCAGTACAACATCTGTTCTGCAGCCCATGGATAAAGGAGTAGTTTTACTTTCAAGTGGTTTTTTTTTTTTTTGACAGGGTCTCACTCCATTGCCCAGGCTGGAGTGCAGTGGTGCGATCATGGTTCACTGAAGCCCTGACTTTCCAGGCTCAGGTGATCCTTCCACCTCAGCCTCCTGAGTATTTGGGACTACAGGCACACCACTACCACACCCAGCTGATTTTTGTATTTTTTTGTAGAGATGGAATTTTTCCATGTTGCTAGGCTGGTCTTGAGCTCCTCGGCTGAAGCGATCAGGCCAAGCGATCTGGGCCTCCCAAAGTGCTGGGATTACAGGCAAGAGCCATTTTGCCCAGCCAGAAAACTTGTCTTTATAACAGTGTACAATTATTCCTCTTAATAAATGGAATGTTTAGATTTTCTGTCCAACTTACGTCCCTGGCCCACTGTGAGTGCTTTCATAATGCCCCAATTCTTGTCATATCCACCATATAGAGCCTCATTTAATGTCTTTGATAGGTACTTGGAAACCACAACTTTAAGCAAAATGACATATAATGAAACCGGTTTTACCCTAGGCTAGTTGATATAAACAAGAGTTAAGTTCCTATGGCATATTTCTGGTCACAAATATATCACATTTCTAAATAAAGGCCCGTAGCATGTCCAATACCAAAGCTTGAAATAAATGTGAGTTATATACATACATTTAAGGAAGACTAATAAAAACAAGTGAGATAATTATTTACCCAATTTTTAGTGAATCAATGAGTAATAGTCAAAGTGGTGGTGGGTCAAATCAAGGAATAAATGTTTGTAAAGCAAAAATTGTAATGAGCACCTCCTGCCATCACGAAGTTGAAAAACAATAACAAATAATGATGGGCTTGCTGAGCACTTTCTTACCACATCGTTTATTTATTGTGCATTTGTATGATTGTATACTTGATGAATTTTTATTTTACAATAATTTGTATTCATTTATTCATTCACTTTTCAACCTGCTTACTCCAGGTTAGGGTTGCTGGTGGCTGGAGCCTATCCCGGCTGCTCAGGGCACAAGGTGGGAACCAACCTTGGACAGGACACTGTTCTATTGCAGGGTACACTTACATACACCCACACTCACTCATACTGGGCCGTTTAGACATGTGAAATAACCTGAGGTGCATATCTTGGGGATATGAGATGAAACTTGAGTACCCATAGAAAACCCAAGTAGGTAGGGGAAAATTTGCAAAGTCTACACAGACAGTGGCTCAGCTAGAAATAAATTTTTTGTCTCATCAGCGTCGTAACAAAAGAACATTATTCTAGGACCTGTTGTGTGGTCTGTCAACCCTTTCTATTATCTGTTGCCTCAACTGTCAGTTTAAAAGGCTTTTTTTTTTTAAATTTTTATGAATGGTTATTGACTGAAACTGTATTGTATTACTGCCCAGGTAACTTTTCTTTTGAATAGAACGATCCCCTTAACTTGGGGATCCACAGAGATATTATATTTCAGTGTAATTGGTTTTTTTTTTCTGTAATTATGTGTGTTTTATGCATTGAAAAGAATTAGCAGAAAGGAGTCCTCAGGCTTTACCTGAGTACCAAAAGAGCTCATTTCACTAAAGAGGTTAAGAACCCCTTTAAGAATTTCCATTTCAGTGGAATATGATGAGTGGTAAGAGAAGTTATCGATGTCACGTAACTCTAAACACTCAATCCCAGTATAAATTACTCACTCTATTAACAGGTAAGATGAGTCCAGACAACTTCAAGAATTTAAAGAAGACTAACCTTGGCTTTAGCATTTTGACTTTTCCATTTCTCAACTTTGCAAGGATAAAATTGGCCACTGTTCTTCGAATACATGTGGAATCCTATATGATGTGCCCAGAGACAGCATATATAGTGGAAAAGAACATAGATATTGGAATCACAAGTGCTTAATCTTTCCAAGTCGTTGATTCTTCATCTGTGATATGGAACTAATAATATGCACATTAGTGGGGTGTGGGAGGAATTAAAGGACCCAAAGTATGTACAGCGTATATAGTATACAATGTCTGGCTTAGTGTGGGTACTTGCATAGATGTTAATTTCTTATACTAAAAACCCCAAATGAACCTGAATTGAATTTAAAGGTTGGTGATGCGTTGATAGTGGTGGCGGTGATGTAGGAATTAAGAATTGTCATTTACTTTTCTTTCTAGAATTAGTTTGGATGATTTTTGTTCAGTGAGAAAACTTCCTGAAAGAGGTAGACTTCTTTAAGAGAAAGAAACGTAGTTTACAGAATGTAGTTGCAGAAATAATGTGAGAGAGAGCACAGATTGAGGAGTAGGAAAATTAAATTTAGAGCCCCAACTTTGTGGAGTGGAGTGAATAAAGGGAAGTGTACATATCACTGAATTCATGCTTTTCCTTAAGTTATCTGTTTTCAGAGCAGTGGAATTTTTCATCAGAGATAAATATGAAAAGAAGAAATACTACGATAAAAATGCCATAGCTATTACAAATGTAAGTAAAACCTTTATCTCTCATCAATTGTTTGTTGACTA
Source organism: Hylobates moloch (assembly GCF_009828535.3). Taxonomy (NCBI): domain Eukaryota; kingdom Metazoa; phylum Chordata; class Mammalia; order Primates; family Hylobatidae; genus Hylobates; species Hylobates moloch. Next base: position 93,127,353 of record NW_026652277.1, on the reverse strand, counting down.
GATCTCAGACTTTTAACATGCAATACAGCTTAATTTATTTCTTGTGAAAATATACTAGTTGTATATATTTACATTTGAATATTGGAACTTTTTTGGTTATATAATGTTGAGCTCTTGCAGAGCAGAACTCTTGATTTAGAAAGGAGCATATTCTAAATCAATAACAACAAAAAAAAAATAAATCTAATAACCACTTACGTGGCATTTAATTAAATTAATTTTTAAAATTTGCAAAAAAGCTAGAACCACTAATTGAAAATGGTGGGAGAGAAATTTTTTCCCCTAGATTCTAGAAATATATGAAAAAGAAAAAAGGCAAATATAGCTTCCTCTAAAGGCTTTCTTTGGTTGATCCGTTGAGAAATGAAACCAGTAGCCCAGGAATATATTAAAACATGGCATTTACATTTGTTATTAGCAAGTATTTTGATACTCCTAATAGTTGTCTTTACAGTAGTAATCAAATACCATCAGGTACCCATAACAACGTTTCAGTCAATGACAGACTGTATGTACGTTGGTCCTATAAGTTTATAATCCCTTATTTTTACTGTACTCTATGTTTAGATATATCTACATACACAGATACTTACCATTGTGTTAGAATCGCCTACAGTATTCACTATAGTAACATGCAGTACAGGTTTGTAGCCTAGGAGTAATAGATGTTACCATATTACCTGAGTGTGTAGTAGGTTGTACCATTTAGGTTTGTATGAGCGCACTCGATGTTTGCGCGATGATGCTATCATGTAATGATATGTTTCTCAGAATGTATCCCAATTGTTAAATGACACAGGACTGTTATGTTTTATCAGCTGTTTCTTTTTAGTTTTTAAAAAATTTTCTCATCCAAGTTAATTATAGTCTAAGGCTAACTGCTTTTATTGTTGAAATCATGTTTTTGGACTTTGATTCCTAGATTGATAAGCTATAAACCAGTTAATCTTTTGGTGAAGTCATCTGGCAAGCAATTTAGATACAGTGGAAATAGATTCATCTCATTTTTCATACAAACTGGTTTCCTATTTGGCCCATATGGAGAAGCAGTATATTAAAAATTCAGTAAAATCCTAATAAAGTTAGGATATTTTAATATGCTATCTTTGGCCATAAAGAAGTCTTGTTAAAAAAGTTTTTAAGTATCAGCTCTATATGGTAGCTCATGCCTGTAATCCAAGCACTTTGGGAGGCCAAGGTGGGAGGATCATTTGAACCCAGGAGTTCGAGACCAGGCTGCTAGGCAACATAGTGAGACCCTATCTCTTTTTATTAAAAAAAAAATTTATTTTTTTTTCGACTGGGCATGGTGGCTCACGCCTGTAATCTCAGCACTTTGTGAGGCCGAGTCAGGTGGATTTGAGACCAGCCTGGCCAACATGGTGAAACCCCGTGTCTACTAAAAATACAAAAATTAGCTGGGCCCAGTGGTATATTCCTGTAATCCCAGCCACTTGGGAGGCTGAGGCAGAAGAATTGCTTGCATCCGGGAGGCAGAGGTTTCAGTGAGCTGAGATTGAGCTACTGCACTGCAGTCTGGGCAACAGAGTAAGACTCTGTGTCAAAAAAAAAACAAAATTAAGTTTTCAAGTATCATTAGTGTGTATTTTACAGCAAAGATATCCTTGTGTGTAGCATTGGAGCTGCATTTACAGTGGATGTAAGTGAGGAAATCTGTTGAAGGATTGATTAAAAATTGACAGTATTGAGAATATTTATAATGTCTATAAAATTAAGGCCACTGTAAGCATTGAGGGGGGAAAGGACTAAAAAGTGTAATGTATTTTCATATGAAATGTTAAGAAATTATTTTAGCTTATTTTAGAGAACATACTGTTTCATATTAAACACTTAAAATATAATTTTTAAAATTTTTGTATTATGTTTCTTTTCTTAGCAATAATTAGGAAATTATTTTTACATAGTAATGTGTAAGGTAGTTTTATTTTGGGATGGTAACTGTTACTGAGTTGGGTTTTTTTTCTCCTTCAAGGTGTAATAATGGTATGCTTAGTTGTAAGAATTCCTTCATTTATAAGATACATGGTAGAATAAAATACTTGGAGGTTAAATGTCATGATACCTAACACTTTCAAGTGGTTTGGTGAAACCTAGCAGCTCTGTGTGTTTTTGTCTGTAGAGAGAGAACAAATATGGCTAATGTTAGTATTTGACTAATGTTAGTGATGTTTATAGAGGTATTCACGCTACAGTTTCTTCCTTTTTTTTGTAGGCTTGAGAGTAAAAATTTTAAGGTAAAAGTTTGTTTACCTCAGTATATACTCCTGAGTTTATAGTACTATTGAAATGAAAATGCAGAAAGATTTACAAAAGTCACAGTAAACCCAAGGGAAAATGTATTTCACCTATTCCAATATAAGCAAAATAATAATAAATAAGTTTATATTGCAGCAGATTTAAAGGATTTTTTCCTCTTTCATGGTGATCAGTGAGCAAGTAACTAATCTTATGTATTACTGAGAATTACATATTTCTGTTCAGTGTTTCATCTTCAGTAATAGATTGAGCACTCATCCAAATAAATTTGGATCACTTAATATGCTCACAATCTCCTAGGATACTAAAAGAGGACATGACTGTTAGAGACATTTATCATAGTGGAGATAGGAACAGATTTAAAAAAATATAAGTACCTTATATCTAAGGTATTCCAGGAGTACTAGAGTACTTAAGGGGTATCCACAGAAGGACATTTATCATTTCTTCTTTTTCTTTTCTTTTCTTTTTTTTTTTTTTTTTTGAGATGGAGTCTCGCTCTGTTGCCAGGCTGGAGTGCAGTGGCACAATCTTGGCTCACTGCAACCTCTGCCTCGCTGGTTCAAGCAATTCTTCTGCCTCAGCCTCCTGAGTAGCTGGGACTACAGGCGTGCTACCACGACCAGCTAATTTTTGTATTTTTAGTAGAGATGGGGTTTTGCTGTGTTGGCCAGGATGGTCTCGATCTCTTGACCTCGTGATCTGCCCATCTCGACCTCTCAAAGTGCTGGGATTACAGGCATGAGCCACCACACCCTGCCGACATTTATCATTTCTTTGTGTTGGCAACATTCAGTATCATCTAGCTTTTTGAAAATATACACTAAATTATTGTTAGCCATACTTACCCTACAATACTACAGAACACTAGATCGTACTCCTCCTATCTAGCTGTACTGACACATCTGTTAAAAATTTCTCCCCATCCTTTCCTCTCCCTTACCCTTTAATGTCCACAGTTCATCCCTCTACTTCGGTGAGTTCAGTTTTTCTTAGCTCACATGGAAGAATGAGAACACGTGGCATTTATCCTTCTGTGCCTGACTTATTTCACTTAGCATAATGGCCCCCAGGGTTATCCATGTTGCTGTGAATGATAGGATTTCATTTTTTTTATGGCTGAATAGTATTCCATTGTGTATATATATCACACTTTAAAAATCTGTTCATCTATTGATGGAAATTTAGGTTAATTCTGTATCTTGGCTATTGTGAATAGAGCTGCAGTAAACATGGGGGTTCAGGTATCTCTTTGATATGCTAATTTCCTTTTCTTTAGATAAATGCCCTGTAGTGGGATTGCTGGTTTATATGGTAATTCTGTTTTTAATTTTTTGAGAAACCTCCATATTGTCCATAGTGGCTGTACTAATTTACATTCCCACCAACAGTATCTAAGAGTTTCGTTTTCTCTGTATCCTCTCCAGTATCTATCATCTTTTTGATAATAAACCATTCTAACTGTGGTAAGATATCTTATTGTGGTGGGAATGTGGACTGTTAGGGATTTTTGCTTACCTTGCCACCACGATGGGGAGTCCTTCCTGGCTTCTAGCCTATCTTGGCTAGCTGCATGGCTTCCCTCTTGATGCTGCCATTTCGAGTTTCCCTGCCTCTGAGCTTCCTTGTCACTTACCTACTGATTCCTACTGTTCTCCCCTAGTGCTCTATTCAATGTGTTGAATAGAGCATGTTGAATAGAACTGCCCTTGTGAGGGATCCAGGTTGTGTGCTCCATGTGAGAATGTATTGCCTGATGATCCGAGGTGGAGCTGAAGCAGTGATGCTAGTTCTGGGGAGTGGCTACAAACACAGATCAACATTGGCAGAGAGGTTTGACTGCACAGAGACCATAGTAAATCAGTTGCTTGCAGACTCATATCAAAACCCTGTCATTGAGTAGTAAGTGACAATTAAGCTGCATCTGGTGGCAGGCTTTATAGTGGCAAGTGAGTTGATGTACTTCAGTTGTACAGCTGCATCTGATGGCAGGCTTTAAGTCAGAATCTGACATTTGCTTTAGCCCACACATGGCCCGCTCATTATTTGATTTACCACAGTCCTGCCCGCAATCACAGGGTTGGTGTTACACAGTGTGTGCATACCAGGGGGTGGGAATTTTAGTGGCTGTCAGAATTCTGCCTACTATGGTCATATAGAATGAGTCTACCTCCCTTGTTCTGCCTGATTTCATTGAGTGATGGGAAATTTGACACACTTTGCAGAAATTTGTCCTGCTGGCCAGGCATGGTGGCTCATGTCTGTCATCCCTTTAGGAGGCTGAAGCAGGAGGATTGCTTGAGTTCAGGAGTTTGAGACCAGTTTGGGTAACATGGCAAGACCCTGTCTCTACAAAAAATAATAATAATAAATTAGCTGGGTGTGGTAGAGTGCGCCTGTAGTTTCAGTTACTCGGGAGGCTGAGGTGAGAGAATTGCTTGAGCCCAGGAGGTTGAGGCTTCAGTGAGCTGTGATCACACCGCTGTACTACAACCTGGGCAACAGACTTAAGACCCTGTTTCAGAAAAGGAAAAGAGAAATCTGTCCTGTCTGTCCTCCTTCCCTTGCTCACTTACCAGTAGTGAATTACAATGGGAAGCAAAGTATTTTAAGTGAGTTTAGGAGATACAAGAGAACTTAGGTAGATGAGGCTGAACTGCCGCATAATTTGCTCTTTTCCTCCAGTAGCTTTTCTCTCTCCCCCTGCCCCATCCTGTCTCTGTGTCTCTTCAGCTAGTGAGTTTAGTGTAAAAGAGCAGGGTTTCTACTTGGTTTTCTTTGTTACTTCTTTTCATTACAGTTTGCTTCCTCTTCTGTGGAATAGGGATGTCATAGTGTCTGAATTTCATAGTATTGCTGCAAGAATTAAAGTATGCTCTATTCTTAGTAGGGTGCCTAGCACATAACCACTTGCAATATAAGCTATTGTGATGGCAGCAAATGACTGTAAGTAGGTAGATAATTAAGAAAAATGAATACTCAAACTTAATTATAAGAGTTTATATCATTGGAAAAATCTTGGCTTGAGTTCTGTTTCATTAATTGCTCCACATTTTAATCAGCCCTTTAATTATGAGAAACCCCAATAGAGCATGTAAAGGACTTAAAATTTTTTTAAGTTTTCCAGGATTCTACGTATTTCTTATTGACTTGGCCACAGATTTTAAAGTTAAAATATTAAATATTAAGATTTAGGCTTCTTCTACACACTTGGTAGCTATGGTTACTTGGTTACGTTTTCAATGTCTTTTAATCCTCCTACGGATGAGTTTCATTGATGTTGTGTTTTGTATGGGTTATATACTAATTTAGTAAATGTTTATATTTTCAGCTTTTTTAATCCAAGACGTGCCATGGAGTGCAAAAGGCATTGGAAATCATATATTTAAAATGATTTCTAGACTTCTGAAAAACTTGAGCTTCATGGTATACTAAAAGCTCATGAGACAGCCATTTGAGAATTGCTGTGATAAAATTTCTACTTAGAAAACACGTCCAGGAATTTCCAAAATGAGATTGAAGGAATCCATTGCTTACAATTAATCTATAAGATGTTTTTCAGTGACTGTATCTTTTTCACTGCTTTGGACCACCAGATTTAATTTTCATAGCATTATTCTGTTTAAAAGGGTGGTAGTAGCAAATATTTCAAAAAATTCATCAAGAAAATATTAAACATTATGCTTTATGGCCTTCAGTTACTTCATGCCTTTTCAAAGCGTGTTTATTCACCTTCTTCTTGTAGATGGGAGTTGGGAACTTGTTTTACATGGTCAGTTTTTCTTTTGCATGAGGTAAGTTTATACAATTGTAGTGTTCTGGGAGTTTTTTCACATATCGGTTACTTTGATGGTGGCCTAGAGAAGAACGTCTGAGCTTAAGAATAATTGAAGGAAGGACTGTTAAACTCATTTTATTTCTGAAGAAAACTCATTTTATTTCTGAAGAATGTCTTTACTGGATTTCTGCTGCATATTATCTCATGGATAGAAGGGGTGGGTGGGAGTTTGGAAGGACATTTAAATATGACTACTGAATTCAGTGACACCACCAATTTCCAGCAAAATTTTCTAAGGTCAGAGTCTTACGCTGTACATGTATAAAAGTACTAGGAGCCAGTGAAATGGAATTAATATCTGTTACAAAATAAATTCTAAATTTGAAAGTAAATAGGGGTAACTTCTGTGGGATTTCAGAAAAGTATGTTAGCAAGCCAATGAACTTTCAAAGAACAATTGCTGAGATTGAGCCTCCTTTTGGTTCTCCTTCTGAGATGCTTCCTTCCTCCTCTTTTCCTGTAACAGTTGAAAATATTTATTAAGACCTGTTGAATGTCAGGTGCTAAAGATGGTGAACAGAATAGAAATAATATCTGCCTCAGGTAACTTTAGTTGAGCAAAGAATACTGATAAGTAACTAGATTTTTGTAAGACAACATGTAATAAAACTTACATATTAGGGAAATGTTATAGGAGGTGCTTACTCCAGGCTCTATAGAGAGGTCAAGGAATGCTTTGAATACTTCCCAGAGGAGGCAGTGTTAACTCAAAATTAAAGGATGAGTAGGAACTAATAGAAGCATGGGTTTCTGAAGAAGAGGGACTAGCAAGAGGAAAGGCCCCTAGAGTTCAGAGAAGCAGACTAGAGAAAAGCCGGAAGGAGTCATATATGGCTGGGCAGAGTGTATATGAATGTAGCCAGGGAAGGGCAGAATAGGGAGATAAGGTAGAGATGACACTTGTGGCCTGATTAAGGAGTTTGGACTCTGTCCTTATATAATGTATATAAACAATTCAGGCCTTCTAAGCAGTGATATGTAGTGGTCAGATTTACTTCGAGAATGACATGGTATGGAGAATGGATTTGGAGAGGAGCAAGATTTGGGGCAAGGAGACCAGTTAGGAGGACTAATCCAGAAGATGGATATTGGTGATTTCCTACTAGAGATTTAGAAAGAAGACTCGAGTACCTAGCTTTTTCATGTCTCTGTATTTCTTTTCTCCTTTTCACTGCCCTTTTTTCTTCCGTCATTTACCCCCGTGTTCTGTACTGTCACTTGCTTCCAGTTGTCAATATGTTGATATCTGTTTCTTTATTCCTTGCTCACATAATGTATATTACCCTGTTAATATGACTTTAAAGAGTAACTTTATTGAAATATAATTCATATATAATAAAAGGTAGGTATTTTAAGGTACAGATCAATGAATTTTTACAAATACATATCCTTGTGTAACCACTACCACCACAATCAAGATATAGAACCTTTTCGTCACTCCAAAAGGTTTCTTTGTGCCCCTTGCTAGTCAGCCCCCAACCATGGCCTTGGTGACTGATCTGGTTTTTTTAATCACCATAGATTATATTTTCTTTTGTAGAGTTTTATGTGAGTGGTTTCATACACTGTGTACCCTTTTGTGTCTTTCTTCCATTTGTTTCTGATTTGTTATCAATTCACTTGTTCATCTGTCCATTGACTTTCCAAATGTCTTTCTTCTTGAGTAAGTTTGTTTTCTTTCCCAACTGGAACATGGTATTAAATCATTTATTTTTCTTTTTTCTTTTTTTGTATTAAAATGTGATGTGCATCTGTAATCCCAGCTATCTGGGAGGCTGAGAGGCAGGAGGATCGCTTGAGTTCAGGAGTTTGAGTCCAGCCTGGGTAACATAGAAAGACTCTGTCTCAAAAAAAAAAAATGTGGTTATTAAAATAAAAAAGGTTTGTACTTGAGTTCAGGATTCAAGGTTATAGTGAGCTATGATCTTCACACTGTACTCCAGCCTGGGTGACAGAGCGAGACCCTGTCTGAATTTTTGTTGTTGTTGTTAAATTACTGATATTTATTGAATAGAATTTTATATTCCTGCTACTGAGTTTTAAAAGTGGCCACATCAGCTTATCATCTTCTCAAATGGAGGACAAGCACTTTTATAATGAATTATCTTGCTGCTTTCTAAGGATTAGTAACTTTTGACATACTCAATGCCCATATTATCTTTTATATTTTTGTTCCACTTTTCATGAGCTTGGGCAAAGAGGTCTTTATGATACAGCTATCTTCTAAAGTGATCTTATGGCTTTTTATTCTTTCTTTTTTTTATTTTTTTGAGACAGAGTCTCGCTCTGTCTCCCAGGCTGGAGTGCAGTGGCGTGATCTTGGCTCATTGCAACCTCTGCCTCCCAGGTTCAAGTGATTCTCCTGCCTCAGCCTTCCAAGTAGCTGGGATTACAGGCATACACCACCACACCTGGCTAAATTTTTGTATTTTTAGTAGAGACAGGGTTCACCATGTTGGCCAGGCTGGTCTCGAACTCCTGACCTCAAGTGATCTGCCTGTCTCGGCCTCCCAAAGTGCCTTATTCTTATTTTCTATATAAAGTAGTAATTAGAGATTTCTAGCAAGTAAATATCCAATAGGACAAACCAGTTTTAAGCCAGGCTTTAAGGCTCGGCTTTGACTTTTTTTTTAATGGAAGATCTACATTTTCTTGTGTTGTTTATTTTCTGTCCTGTGTAACTTGCATTAATATTCATTAAGTGGCTAGCTTACACAGTTAGAGCCAACAGTGAGCAAGCAAGGAGAAAAAAATTCCCTAAAGTTGATAGTCTTGTGTTGTGATTCAGGAATTACTGTCATAACTAACTTAATAACAAGCAGATTGAGGGAGGACTTGTCATCTTGCAGTGTTATTTTGACATTACATAATGACCTATCTGTAATAGCACCTTTTAGTTTTAAAAATTCCTCATAGGCACTATTGATATGATAGGGCAATATAGAGATGTCAGTTTTATGGCCCCAAAGATCTATGCATTTTATAAATGTATTTCAGTTATATTTTGGCAGTAAAAGAGCAGGAAGATAATGCTTCCATTAAAGTGATCAACTACGCATGTAGAAATTGGGCAGGAAGATGTGTGAAAAAAGCTTTTAGATGAAACCCATTTTCGTGTATAAATTGCCTGTGCTGCATATATAACTGTCTCATAATGCTTTGGGGTAATTCAGCAAGTATAGCACTGGAAATGGTGTTTGTCTGCTGATCTTAAAGAAGGAAGTGTATAAATTGCTTTATAATAAGTATGCTGCTCCGCTGTTATATTACATTAATCTGCTCTTTTTTTCTCCTAGCTTTTTTTCCGTTTTCTTAAACAGTTGATTAAAATTTTAATTAACTTTTACTATTTCAACTCCGTTTTATATAAGTAAAAACAAAAACTCATTTTTGCTCTTCTACTACTTGGGACAGTGTGTCTTCATGTTTCAGAGCATTTGTATTTCAATAGTCACGTTGACTAAAGATGAACTATGAGAGAAGCTTAATTATTTTCCATATACTTTTGGTATGATCTTATCTGACTACATTTTAAATTTTGTATCCTAGTAAAATCCATTTTAAATCATGTATTATTCAGTACGAAATCCTCTTATAAATTTCAAATTGAAATTTTTAAAAAGCAGTACTTATTTCTTGATGCATTGTTTTACTTTATTAATATGCCTCTAAGTGCTTCTATATCTCAAAAATATAGAGAGTTTTTTTCTTTCCTGTGCCTGTCAATTCTCGTTACCTTCTTTTTGTTTTTTCCTCCTGACTTTTCACCTGTACTCCACAGATTTCCTCCTCTGATGCTCCTCTTCAGCCTTTGGTATCCTCTCCTTCTCTGCAAGCTGCTGTTGACAAAAATAAATTGGAGGTATGGTAATGTTTTAACCAGCTACATTATGTAGTGTTAAATGGTAAATTAACTTCCTTTTGCAGTGTGTCATTGGGAACGCTGTAATAGTTGTTGATATTTTGAATGATCCCTAGAATTAAAACAGCAATTTCTAGAATTTTTTTATACCACAGGTATGATTAAAGAACTTTGAATCTATATTTAATTTTAGAATGACTGATTTATTGGTGCCATGGCTGTATCTCAACAGTTAAGAAGCAATTAGTTTTTTGTTGTTGTGCCCATTGCTATCTTATACTTACAGGAACATTAAAAAGAAAAAATATTTTCTTTCTATGATTCTGTTGTTAAAAGCACTTAAAGAGAGTTAATGTCAAGTTTCTTTTTTTAAGCAGTAGTAAACATCATACAGATAAAACGTGTATTATGGGATAATGAGTTCAGAATCATGAATGACAACTGTTAGAATGCATTTTGGGTGGAAGTGGTTAGGGTGCAGATACTACCACTATGTATTTTTAAAGTCATCCCTACAAATATTTGAGAGTTTTCATTTCTTTTGACTCTTTACCTATTCTTTTTTGTTACATTGGCCTTAATAAATTAGTTTCAGGCATCCTTTCAACTATCATTTTTTTCCCTTAGACATGGGATAAATGATAAATGGTTGGCTAGATGTGTGGTATACAAAGGCAAGATATAGCCCCTGCCCTCCAGGAGCTTACGGTCTAAGGCAAGAAAACAGATAACTATATAGCCGTTTATAATACAATATATTATGGGCTGTGATTGAGGTATGCTCACTATACTGCAGTTAATACAGGAGGCATCATTTTGATGCATCTTAGGCTCTGAATAAGCATTAGATATAAGGAAGGATTAGGAAGAATTCCAAATAGGGAAACCAGCCTGTGAAAAAACATATGGGCAAAGTGCAGTGTTTGGGGAGTTGCAAGTAGAATGGCATAACCGAAATATGAGTAGAATGGCAAGGCTCCTCTCTTTCTCATGAAGGAGCCTTCTCATGAGCCCACTGAAGGAGTTTGATTCTGAAGGCTCAGGCACTTTAATGATGAGTTTTAAGCGTTGGGGGGTGGGTGTGACAGGATCAGATTTTCATGTTGTAACACTACTTTACAGGCTCCGTGGGGAGTGAATTTTGTGGTCATGGGACTTAACCTATTATTCTAATCCAGGAATAAAATGAAGGGGACATGTTCCAAAGTAGTAACAGAGGGAATGTAAAAGAGAGTGTAATTTTTAAATTTTATTTTATTTTGTTTTATTTTTTTGAGATGGAGTCTTGCTCTGTTGCCAGGCTGGACTGCAGTGGCGCGATCTCGGCTCACTGCAACCTCCATCTCCTGGGTTCAAGCGATTCTCCTCCCTCAGCCTCCTGAGTAGCTGGGACTACAGGTGTGCACCACCATGCCCAACTAATTTTTGTATTTTTAATAGAGACGGGGTTTCACCATGTTGGCCAGGAAGGTCTCGATCTCTTGGCCTTGTGATCCACCTGCCTCGGGCTCCCAAAGTGCTGGGATTACAGGCATAAGCCACTGCGCGTGGCCAAGAGAGTGTAATTTTGAGAGGTCTTAAGAAGGTAGCCTATGGGGTTTAGTAATTGATGTCTTGTGGAGGTGCTTTAGGAAGCTTGTGATTTCCAGTTTCTGTCTTGAACATCTTAGTAGATGATGGTGCCAATTAGTGAGACAAGGATACAAGCTGAAAAGAAGGAACAGGTTTGAGCAGAAAAGGAAAGAGGTGAATTAAAAGTTGGACGTGTTAAGTATGAGGTTACTGTGGAACATTGAGGTATTTAGTAGTTGGTTGGATATACGGGTCTAGGCCCAGGGGAAAGAAAAGGGGAAGAGAGTAGTTAGAGAGAGAGAAAGCTTAAAAATTTTGGAAACTATGTCTTTATTTTATTTTTATTTATTTATTAATTTTTTTGAGATGGAGTTTCACTCTTGTTGCCCATGTTGGAGTGCAATGGCGCTATCTCAGCTTATTGCAACCTCCCACTGCAACCTCTGCCTCCCGGGTTCAAGCAATTCTTCTGCCTCAGCCTCCCAAGTAGCTGGGATTACAGGCATGCGCCACCATGCCTGGCTAATTATGTATTTTTATAGAGATGGGGTTTCTCCGTGTTGGTCAGGCTGGTCTCGAACTCCCGACCTCAGGTCATCTGCCCACCTCAGCCTCCCAAAGTGCTGGGATTACAGGTGTGAGCCACCGTTCCCGGCCCTATGTCTTTATTTAAATCACTCAAGTATAGTTTGATTATAATGAACCCAGTATGTACTTACCTCCATCTTACTGGACTTGAATGTTTAACCACTTTTCTTGCACAGGAGGTCAGCTGTTTCACTATGTCACTTGTGCATATAGCCACCAGGTTTCAAGAACACCTATTTTAAAATACAAAATACTGCAGTATTTTGTTCTTGCCGAGAAACTAGTTTAAAACAACGTAGGTTTTCACAGTACTCTTAGATCTTTTAGCAGCTTTTGATTCTACGAATGGGAGTCATCTGTGGGTCAGACTGCTTGATGAGTTTAGAACCCATGCTGTTAATATTACTTCGAAGCCTGTATCCTAATACCACTGCCAGAATCAGAGTAGGTGACAGCTGTATTTTTATTATTGTTATAATACTTTAAGTTCTAAGGTACATGTGCACAACGTGCAGGTTTGATACATAGGTGTACATGTGCCATGTTGGTTTGCTGCACTCATCAACTCATCATTTACATTAGGTCTATCTCCCCCCACCCCACAACAGGCCCTGGTGTGTGATGTTCCCCGCCCTGTGTCCAAGTGATCTCACTGTTCAGTTCCCACCTATGAGTGGAACATGGGGTGTTTGGTTTTCTGTCCTTGTGATAGTTTGCTCAGAATGATGGTTTCCAGCCTCATCCATGTCCCTACAAAGGACACAAACTCTTCCTTTTTATGGCTGCATAGTATTCCATGGTGTTTATGTGCCACATTTTCTTTTCATTTTTTTTCTTTTTTCTTTTTCTTTTTTTTTTTTGAGATGGAGTCTTGCTCTGTCGCCCAGGTCAGAGTGCAGTGGCGTGATCTCAGCTCACTGCAAGCTCTGCCTCCTGGGTTCACGCCATTCTCCTGCCTCAGGCTCCCAAGTAGCTGGGACTACAGGTGCCCACCACCACGCCTGGCTAATTTTTTGTATTTTTAGTAGAGATGTTGTTTCACCGTGTTAGCCAGAATGGTCTCGATCTCCTGACCTCGGTGCCACATTTTCTTAATCCAGTCTGTCATTGATGGACATTTGGGTTGTTTCCAAGTCTTTGCTATTGTGAATAGTGCTGCAGTAAACATACATGTGCTGCATGTGTCTTGACAGCTGTATTTTTACAGCTGAATTCCGGTGTTAAAGAGTATCAAGTCATGCTCTCCCTCTAGTAAATGTAGCAAGCAAATTTGATTTGTTTTTAGTGATTTCATATGTGCCCACCAATCACGGTGATTAGGAAGTCAAACTTCTTTCCTACTCATGACAATGGCCTTCTTGAGAAATAACTGTCTTCACCTGTGCTGGCTGCTCTAACAATATACCATAGATTGAGTAGCGTATAAACAACAAAAATTTACTTCTCACAGTTCTGGAGGCTGGAAAGACAAAGATCAAGTCTCCAGCAGATTCTGTGTCTTGTGAAGGGTCCACTTTCTGGTTCATAAAACGATACATCTTTGTTCATAACGATAGATACATCTAGTGGGAAAGGGCAGGAAATCTCTCTGGGGACTTTTTAATAAGGATGTGAATCCTATTCATGAAGGTTTCATCCTCATGACTTAATCATTTCCCAAAGGCCCCACCTCCTAATAATATCACATTGGGGATTAGATTTTAACATGTGAATTTTGGGGTGGACACAAACATTCAAACCATAGCAATAACTAATAGCTCTGAGAGGTTAGGGAGCAACTCATTCTCAACATATTTTTTTTCCTTTTTTTTTTCTTTTTTGAGATGGAGTTTTGCTCTTGTTGCCCAGGCTGGAGTGCAATGGCACGGTCTCAGCTCACTGCAACCTCCGCCTCCTGGATTCAAGTGATTCTCCTGCCTCAGCCTCCCAAGTAGCTGGGATTACAGGTGCCCGCCACCATGCCCAGCTAATTTTTGTATTTTTAGTAGAGACAGGGTTTCATCATGTTGGTCAGGCTGGTCTCGAACTTCTGATCTCAGGTGATATGCCTGCCTCAGCCTCCCGAAGTGCTGGGATTATAGGCATGAGCCACCGTGCCCGGCCTCATTCTCAACATATTAATGAAAATGTTCTGTTACATTGCTTTCTGCACCATAGTTTACTACGAATATATAGAAAACATTTTATAATATATATAAAATTTTTGCACATCCTATTTATTCTTTACTTATAAAGTGGGGATAATATTACTAACTTCATAAAGTTGTTGTGAGGATTAAAAGAGCCAAAACAGTGCCTGGCACATAGTAACGGTTCAGAAAGTATTAGCTGTTACTGTAAGGAATAATAACAGCAATAATAAATAGCAAAGCTCCACTGGACCACAGTTAGTAGTGAGACTTGGAAGTTTGGACTCCATAGTCCCTCAGTCCTACTACTAGCTTTGATTAACTGTGTTGCTTTGGGCATTACTTCTTAAGATTTTGTTTCTTCATTTGTAAGATGACAGTAGGTAAAGTTTTTGTTTCAGAAAATTGTTGCAAAGATTAAATTAGACAATAAGGTGCTTATCACCTGGCCCATACGAAGCACTTAATAAGTGGTAGTTGTGTTTTGGAAATGAAGGTTTTGATTTGAGAAATGGTTGAGTCAGCAGTAGGTAATGTTTCTAGTTATCCTTAAAGGGTTACATCTTCCTTATTTCCAGTGTAAAGCCCAGGCACTTGAGGAGATATGAAGATCTTTTTTGAGAACTATCGCAACTTTCTAGATGGTCTTCTGTCTGTGCTAGACTATGTTAATATCCTTAATGTTCAAGGGAAAATGTCACTTTTGACATATGCTCGTCTGGTAACTAAAGCATATAGATTACTCTTCAGGTTTTAGCACAAGTTCAACTTTATGTTGACTTTTATCCTGTTCCTGAACAGCATTATTGAAACATAATTTTAGAGAATCCTAGTCTAAAGGAGCCTGAGATATAAACTGTCCAGGTTCTGGAAATTATATCCATGTATTCTTCTTTTGTTGCAAAGCAATATACCAGTAGTTTGTTAGCTTTGTCCTCTACTTAAATGCTTTCACTAATTGGTGAATTACTATTACAACACTTACTGCCTTTTATTAATGCCTAATAAAAGGTTAAAAAGAGAAATGCTTTAGAATTTCTCTCTTCTTAAAATTGCAGTTGAAGACGTTGCTTATTCACGCCCCAAATATAAAGATCTTTGCTATGAATTTCTTTTAAAATTTTGAACTAAGATGTAAGTTTTTCCTTTCCTCTTTTTAAAATCACACAACAAACACTAAAATTATAATGTGCCGTATTTGTGTAGTGCTTTATGGTTTGCAAAGTTGCTTTCTAGGTTCTTAGTGCCTTTTACTTTTTCTTTTTAGTGCTGAAATGCACATTAAATATATATCTAGTTTAATACTTACAAGACTATCACTGTGTAATGAATATTGAAACTCAATGTTATTGCCACTTTGAAAGTTCCCATGTGACTCTATTCCTAAATAACCTAATCCCTTCTCCTTAAAGGTAATTAACATCCTGATTTTTATCATTATTGTCTTTACTTTTTTGCTTTTTAAAATAGTTTTATACTAGTGTGTACCCTCCCAAACATCATATTTTTGCCTGTTTTTGAACTTTATATGAATGGTTGCAAAGCCCTTTGAACTTTTATTATTTCTCTCACATTATGGCCTGGGAATTGCCAATATTATCTTTCCTGATTTACAAATGGCAGATTTACTTTGACAGAGGTTGCATCAGACACCATTTTAAAGGCATAGGTACAAATGCAGCCTTTAGGTATTTTGAGTAAGTTCTGCATGTTTATCATGCTGCCTTCCCTAGGTTCATCAGTTTATCTTTTCTTTTTTTGCTGCCAGGAAACTAAGGGCCAGGTTAGTGTTTAGTTACAGTAGACTTTCAGTTCTCAGTTTCTAGTCATCTCTTTCCTCTAAATGCCTTATGAATGCTCTTTGTTTAATCTCTTTTCATTTTCCTCTTTTGCCCTTAAGATTTATTGTTGATACTTTTAATCCTTAAGTTTTTAACATTATATCTAATCCTTATTGGAAATGCAAATAGTGAATATCATAATGCCATTTATACTTTACTGCCTTATACTAGTCAGTTGGTTGTGGTCCCCAAGCACTATCTTGAACATTTTTTTTTTTTCCCCCCCCGCTTTTATTGTACTTTAAGTTTTAGGGTACATGAGTACAATGTGCAGGTTTGTTACATACGTATCCATGTGCCATGTTGCTGTGCTGCACCCATTAACTCGTCACTTAGCATTAGGTGTATCTCCTAATGCTATCCCTCCCCCCTCCCCCCACCCCACAAGAGTCCCCGGAGTGTGATGTTCCCCTTCCTGTGTCCATGTGTTCTCATTGTTCAATTCCCACCTATGAGTGAGAACATGCAGTGTTTGGATTTTTGTCCTTGCGATAGTTTACTGAGAATGATGATTTCCAGTTTCATCCATGTCCCTACAAAGGACATGAACTCATCATTTTTTATGGCTGCATAGTATTCCATGGTGTATATGTGCCACATTTTCTTAATCCAGTCTATCGTTGTTGGACATTTGGGTTGGTTCCAAGTCTTTGCTGTTGTGAATAGTGTCGCAATAAACATACGTGTGCATGTGTCTTTATAGCAGCATGATTTATAGTCCTTTGGGTATATACCCAGTAATGGGATGGCTGGGTCAAATGGTATTTCTAGTTCTAGATCCCTGAGGAATCGCCACACTGACTTCCACAATGGTTGAACTAGTTTACAGTCCCACCAACAGTGTAAAAGTGTTCCTATTTCTCCACATCCTCTCCAGCATCTGTTGTTTCCTGACTTTAATGATGGCCATTCTAACTGGTGTGAGATGGTATCTCATTGTGGTTTTGATTTGCATTTCTCTGATGGCCAGTGATGATGAGCATTTTTTCATGTGTTTTTTGGCTGCATAAATGTCTTTTTTTGAGAAGTGTCTGTTCATGTCCTTTGCCCACTTTTTGATGGGGTTTTTTTTTCTTGTAAATTTGTTTGAATTCATTGTAGATTCTGGATATTAGCCCTTTGTCAGATGACTAGGTTGCGAAAATTTTCTCCCATTTTGTAGGTTGCCTGTTCACTCTGATGGTAGTTTCTCTTGCTGTGCAGAAGCTCTTTAGTTGAATTAGATCCCATTCATCAATTTTGGCTTTTGTTGCCATTGCTTTTGGTGCTTTAGACATGAAGTCCTTGCCCATGCCTATGTCCTGAATGGTAATGCCTAGGTTTTCTTCTAGGGTTTCTATGGTTTTAGGTCTAACCTGTAAGCCTTTAATCCATCTTGAATTAATTTTTGTATAAGGTGTAAGGAAGGGATCCAGTTTCAGCTTTCTACATATGGCTAGCCAGTTTTCCCAGCACCATTGATTAAATAGGGAATCCTTTCCCCATTTCTTGTTTTTGTCAGGTTTGTCAAAGATCAGATAGTTGTAGATATGAGGCATTATTTCTGAGGGCTCTGTTCTGTTCCATTGATCTATGTCTCTGTTTTGGTACCGGTACCATGCTGTTTTGGTTACTGTAGCCTTGTAGTATAGTTTGAAGTCAGGTAGCGTGATGCCTCCAGCTTTGTTTTTTTGGCTTAGGATTGACTTGGCAATGCAGGCTCTTTTTTGGTTCCTTATGAACTTTAAAGTAGTTTTTTCGAATTCTGTGAAGAAAGTCATTGGTAGCTTGATGGGGATGGCACTGAATCTATAAATTACCTTGGGCAATATGGCCATTTTCACGATATTGATTCTTCCAGCCCACAAGCATGGAATGTTCTTCCATTTGTTTGTATCCTCTTTTATTTCATTGAGCAGTGGTTTGTAGTTCTCCTTGAAGAGGTCTTTCACGTCCCTTGTAAGTTGGATTCCTAGGTATTTTATTCTGTTTGAAGCAATTGTGAATGGGAGTTCACTCATGATTTGGCTCTCTGTTTGTCTGTTATTGCTGTATAAGAATGCTTGTGATTCTTGTACATTGATTTTGTATCCTGAGACTTTGCTGAAGTTGCTAATCAGCTTAAGGAGATTTTGGGCTGAGACAGTGGGGTTTTCTAGATACACAATCATGTCACCTGCAAACAGGGACAATTTGACTTCCTCTTTTCCTAATTGAATACCCTTTATTTCCTTCTCCTGCCTAATTGCCCTGGCCAGAACTTCCAACACTATGTTGAATAGGAATGGTGAGAGAAGGCATCCCTGTCTTGTGCCAGTTTTCAAAGGGAATGCTTCCAGTTTTTGCCCATTCAGTGTGATACTGGCTGTGGGTTTGTCATAGATAGCTCTTATTATTTTGAGATACGTCCCATCGATACCTAATTTATTGAGAGTTTTTAGCGTGAAGCGTTGTTGAATTTTGTCAAAGGCCTTTTCCGTATCTATTGAGATAATCATGTGGTTTTTGTCTTTGGTTCTGTTTATATGCTGGATTACATTTATTGATTTGCGTATGTTGAACCAGCCTTGCATCCCAGGAATGAAGCCCACTTGATCATGGTGGATAAATTTTTTGATGTGCTGCTGGATTCGGTTTGCCAGTATTTTATTGAGGATTTTTGCATCAATGTTCATCAAGGATATTGGTCTGAAATTCTCTTTTTTGGTTATGTCTCTGCCCGGCTTTGGTATCAGGATGATGCTGGCCTCATAAAATGAGTTGGGGAGGATTCCCTCTTTTTCTATTGATTGGAATAGTTTCAGAAGGAATGGTACCAGTTCCTCCTTGTACCTCTGGTAGAATTCGGCTGTGAATCCATCAGGTCCTGGACTCTTTTTGGTTGGTAAGCTATTGATTATTGCCACAATTTCAGAACCTGTTATTGGTCTGTTCAGAGATTCAACTTCTTCCTGGTTTAGTCTTGGGAGGGTGTGTTTGTCGAGAAATTTATCCATTTCTTCTAGATTTTCTAGTTTATTTGCGTAGAGGTGTTTGTAGTATTCTCTGATGGTAGATTGTATTTCTGTGGGATGAGTGGTGATATCCCCTTTATCATTTTTTATTGCATCTATTTGATTCTTCTCTCTTTTCTTTTATTAGTCTTGCTAGTGGTCTGTCAATTTTGTTGATCTTTTCAAAAAACCAGCTCCTGGATTCATTAATTTTTTGAAGGGTTTTTTGTGTCTGTATTTCCTTCAGTTCTGCTCTGATTTTAGTTATTTCTTGCCCTCTGCTAGCTTTTGAATGTGTTTGCTCTTGCTTTTCTAGTTGTTTTAATTGTGATGTTAGGGTGTCAATTTTGGATCTTTCCTGCTTTCTCTTGTGGGCATTTAGTGCTATAAATTTCCCTCTACATACTGCTTTGAGTGTGTCTCAGAGATTCTGGTATGTTGTGTCTTTGTTCTCGTTGGTTTCAAAGAACATCTTTATTTCTGCCTTCATTTCGTTTTGTACCCACTAGTCATTCAGGAGCAGGTTGTTCAGTTTCCATGTAGTTGAGCGGTTTTGAGTGAGTTTCTTAATCCTGAGTTCTAGTTTGATTGCACTGTGGTCTGAGAGACAGTTTGTTATAATTTCTGTTCTTTTACATTTGCTGAGGAGAGCTTTACTTGCAACTATGTGGTCAATTTTGGAATAGGTGTGGTGTGGTGCTGAAAAAAATGTATATTCTGTTGATTTGGGGTGGAGAGTTCTGTAGATGTCTATTAGGTCCACGTGGTGCAGAGCTGAGTTCAATTCCTGGGTATCCTTGTTAACTTTCAGTCTCGTTGATCTGTGTAATGTTGACAGTGGAGTGTTAAAGTCTCCCATTATTATTGTGTGGGAGTGTAAGTCTCTTTGTAGGTCACTCAGGACTTGCTTTATGAATGTGGGTGCTCCTGTATTGGGTGCATATATATTTAGGATAGTTAGCTCTTCTTGTTGAATTGATCCCTTTACCATTATGTAATGGCCTTCTTTGTCTCTTTTGATCTTTGTTGGTTTAAAGTCTGTTTTATCAGAGACTAGGGTTGCAACCCCTGCCTTCTTTTGTTTTCCATTTGCTTGGTAGATCATCCTCCATCCTTTTATTTTGATCCTATATGTGTCTCTGCACGTGAGATGGGTTTCCTGAATACAGGACACTGATGGGTCTTGACTCTTTATCCAATTTGCCAGTCTGTGTCTTTTAATTGGAGTATTTAGTCCATTTACATTTAAAGTTAATATTGTTATGTGTGAATTTGATCCTGTCATTATGATGTTAGCTGGTTATTTTGCTCGTTCATTGATGCAGTTTCTTCCGAGCCCCAATGGTCTTTACAATTTGTCATGTTTTTGCAGTGGCTGGTACCGGTCGTTCCTTACCGTGTTTAGTGCTTCCTTCAGGAACTGTTTTAGGGCAGGCCTGGTGGTGACAAAATCTCTCCACATTTGCTTGTCTGTAAAGTATTTTATTTCTCCTTCACTTATGAAGCTTAGTTTGGCTGGATATGAAATTCTGGGTTGAAAATTCTTTTCTTGAAGAATGTTGAATATTGGCCCCTACTGTCTTCTGGCTTGTAGAGTTTCTGCCGAGAGATCAGCTGTTAGTCTGATGGGCTTCCCTTTGTGGGTAACCTGACCTTTCTCTCTGGCCGCTCTTAACATTTTTTCCTTCATTTCAACTTTGGTGAATCTGACAATTATGTGTCTTGGAGTTGCCCTTCTCGAGGAGTATCTTTGTGGCGTTCTCTGTATTTCCTGAATCTGAATGTTGGCCTGCCTTGCTAGATTGGGGAAGTTCTCCTGAATAATATCTTGCAGAGTGTTTTTCGACTTGGTTCCAATCTCCCCGTCACTTTGAGGTACACCAATCAGTCGTAGGTTTGGTCTTTTCACATAGTCCCAAATTTCTTGGAGGCTTTGTTCGTTTCTTTTTATTCTTTTTTCTCTAGACTTCCCTTCTCGCTTCATTTCATTCATTTCATCTTCCATCACTGATACCCTTTCTTCCATTTGATCGCGTCGGTCTTGAGCCTTCTGCATTCTTCACGTAGTTCTTGAGCCTTGGCTTTCAGCTCCATCAGCTCCTTTAAGCACTTCTCTGTATTGGTTATTCTAGTTATACGTTCGTCTAATTCTTTTTAACTTCTTTGCCTTTGGCTTGAATTTCCTCCTGTACCTCGGAGTAGTTTGATCATCTGAAGCCTTCTTCTCTCAACTCGTCAAAGTCATTCTCCGTCCAGCTTTGTTCCGTTGCTGGTGAGGAACTGCGTTCCTTTGGAGGAGGAGAGGTGCTCTGCTTTTTAGAGTTTCCAGTTTTTCTGCTCTGTTTTTTCCCCATCTTTGTGGTTTTATCTACTTTTAGTCTTTGATGATGGTGTTGTACTGATGGGTTTTTGGTGTGGATGTCCTTTCTGTTTGTTAGTTTTCCTTCTAACAGACAGGACCCTCATCTGCAGGTCTGTTGGAGTTTGCTGGAGGTCCACTCCAGACCCTGTTTGGCTGGGTGTCAGTAGCGGTGGCTGCAGAACAGCGGATTTTCGTGAACCGTGAATGCTGCTGCCTGATGGTTCCTCTGGAAGTTTTGTCTCAGAGGAGTACCCGGCCGAGTGAGGTGTCAGTCTGCCCCTACTAGGGGGTGCCTCCCAGTTAGGCTGCTCGGGGGTCAGGGGCCCACTTGAGGAGGCAGTCTGCCTTTTCTCAGATCTCTAGCTGCGTGCTGGGAGAACCACTGCTCTCTTCAAAGCTGTCAGTCAGGGACATTTATGTCTGTAGAGGTTACTGCGCTCTTTTTGTTTGTCTGTGCCCTGCCCCCAGAGGTGGAGCCTACAGAGGGAGGCAGGCCTCTTTGAGCTGTGGTGGGCTCCACCCAGTTCGAGCTTCCTAGCTGCTTTGTTTACCTAATCAAGCCTGGGCAATGGCAGGCGCCCCTCCCCCAGCCTGGCTATGGCCTTGTAGTTTGATCTCAGACTGCTGTACCGCAATCAGCGAGACCCTGTGGGCGAAGTACCCTCTGAGCTGGATGTGGGATTTAATCTCCTGGTGTGCCGTTTTTTAAGCTCTTCGGAGAAGGGCAATATTAGGGTGGGAGTGACCCGATTTTCCAGGTGCCATCTGTCTCCCCTTCTTTGACTGGGAAAGGGAACTGTCTGACCCCTTGTGCTTCCCGAGTGAGGCAATACCTCGCCCTGCTTCGACTTGCGCATGGTGCGCTGCACCCACTGTCCTGCACCCACTGTCTGGCACTCCCTAGTGAGATGAACCCATTACCTCAGATAGAAATGCAGAAATCACCTGTCTTCTGCGTCACTCACGCTGGGAGCTGTAGACCAGAGCTGTTCCTATTCGGCCATCTTGGCTCTCCATCCTTACCCCTTTTTTTTAAAGTAAAATCTGTAATAATGGACTGAAGATATTTTGTGATTTAAAAAAGCTGATTTTATAGTCTTCCCCTTATATTTGCCTATTATAATTTATCTTTGTGTAATAAAGAAGTCTGTTCTACCACTTAGCTTTTTTTTTTTTCATTCAAAATTCAATTTCGTGATTGCTGTTAGGAAGTCTAACCTAATAAAAGGATATAGTGAGAATTAATTCAATGCAGATCTCATTTATTTAAAACAAACACGAAACTAACCCTACTATATCAAAGAAGTTCTAAATTGTCTACCACTGTGCCTCTGTCTTAATTTTTTAACAGATATTCTTTAGTGTCATCAGCACATAACCTCAATGAGAATATGAATTTACTGTTTATTATATTTCAGTAGCACATAGATATTGTAATTACTGAATATTTCTACCTTTTTCAAATGATGACTCAAACTAATAAAGATGAGTGAAAAAATGCCATTTTTTTAAAAAGTAAACTTATCAAAACTTTGGGCTGTGTTTTAGAAAGAAAAGGAAAAAAAAAAGGAAGAGAAAAAGAGAGAAAAGGAGCCAGAAAAGCCAGCAAAACCACTTACAGCTGAAAAGGTAAAATTCTTTTTTTAAAAATAATCTATTAGGATTACCATTTTATTTGTATACTTATATATTAGTGACTTTCTGGATATTTATAATATATAAATAATCATTATTTTCAACAAACAGTTGTTGAGTGAATGCTGTGTGCTCAGCATGTCCTTCTAGCTTGTCTCTGTATTATTTGTAATCAAGTGTCTATATGTGTGGGTATAAACCATCTGAGTTCCTTGGAGACAGGTATTCTGTGAATGACGTAGAGAATGGTGTTTTTAGCTTTCATACACAATCAGTCTTAGAAGACTTAGAATTTTAGAGAATGAAGAGAACATAAATGAAAGGGACTTCAGAAAAGACTCTGTGCTTAAGGGTAGCCTTTGAGCTACCTCTTAAAACATAGGTAGGATTAAAGTGGAAGATAGGGTACATGTTGAAGAGAGCAGCCTGAAGAATGTATGAAAATTGTAAATAAAATGTTTAGAAAAATAGTAAATTTGAAGAAAGGGATTTGTCTATGTATAGAAAGTAGTGAAAAATAAGACCAGAGTGGTAGATTGAACTCAAATTATAGATGTTTATTCTTTTGAGGGGAGGAAAGGCTGGGAGCAGCACTTCAAATTCTAAAGCACATGGCACTCCTAATTCAGAAGGGTTTTTTTGAAAATTATTTTAGCAGTGATATGCAGGATAGATGTGATTAGGCGAACTAGAGCTAGTGAGAACGTTGTGCTTCGTAAAGGGATTGGTTAAATATTTATGGTAGCTTGGCTTTGAATGCATTTCATCATAAGAGCATGGAATCATACTAAGAGAATTGTCGGTAAAGGGAGCATCCTTGATTTTAGTTGTTGAAATTTTAAAAATTAACTTTATTGAGGCATAAAAGGGATACTGCAAAGTACATCCATTTAAAGTATGTAATAGAAGTACTGTATATAAGAAAGAAGATCCATTCTGCTGTTGAACATTTGGATTATATACAGGTTTTAACTATTCTAAATAATGCTGGTTTGAAACTTTTGTATATGGAATCTAAGCTTGTATGTTTTTAGGGTGACTTAGTAGTGGAATTTCTGCATCATAAAGTATGTGCATCTTGAAGTTTACTGGATAATGTCAAACTTTTTTCCAAAGTGTATACCAAAGGTACTCTTACCGTCAAAGTAATTTCACATTCTCTGTAACACAGTATTGTCAGTCAGGGATTTTAGCATTTGCAATATGGTGAGTATGTAATGGTATCTCATTAAATTTTTACTGTTCATTTTCTTGACTACAAAATGAGGCCCAGTGCCTTTTCATGTCTTTTTTGCCTTCTTTTTTTCACTATAGCTTCATTTATTTTACATTTAAAAAATGAAAATAATACATGTGATAATAAGGCACGTATTTTTTAAAAAGTGAAACTTTAAATAGGGTGTGATGGTGCACCTCTGTAGTCTCCAGCTACTTGGGAAGCTGAGGTGGGAGGATTACTTGAACCCAGGAGTTTGAGGCTGCAGTGTGCTGTGATCATACCTGTGAATAGCCACTGCACTCTAGCATGGGTAACACAGCAAGAGAGCCTTTAAAAAAAAAAATACAGAAGGGAATAAAAAACAAAAATCTTCCTTTTCATAGGCTTGGTTCAGGTCTTTTGCCTATTTTTCTGTTGGATTGCCTGCTTTCCCTCATTGATTTGTAGCTCTCTATACACATATACCTAACGTATGGGAGATACTAGTCCTTTTTCAGTTAAGTGTTTGCAAATACCTTATTTCTTCATTGTGTCTAATTTTGTTTCTGTTTTAATTTTAATTCTTTTATTATTATACTTTAAGTTCTAGGGTACATGTGCACAGCGTGCAGGTTTGTTACACAGGTATACATGTGCCATGTTGGTTTGCTGCACCCATCAACTCGTCATTTACATTAGGTGTATCTCCTAATGCTATCCTTCCCCCAGCCCCCCACCCCCTGACAGGCTCCAGTGTGTGATGTTCCCTACCCTGTGTCCAAGTGATCTTATTGTTCAATTCCCACCTATGAGTGAGAACATGTGGTGTTTGGCTTTCTGTCCTTGTGATAGTTTGCTGAGAATGATGGTTTCCAGCTTCATCCATGTCCCTGCGAAGGACATGAACTTGTCCTTTTGTTATGACTGTGTAGTATTCCATGGTGTATATGTGCCACATTTTCTTAATCCAGTCTATCATTGATGGACATTTGGGTTGGTTCCAAGTCTTTGCTATTGTGAATAGTGCCACAATAAACATACGTGTGCATGTGTCTTTATAGTAGCATGATTTATAATCCTTTGGGTATATACTCAGTAATGGGATGGCTGGATCAAATGGTATTTCTAGTTCTAGATCCCTGAGGAATCACTACATTATCTTCCACAATGGTTGAACTAATTTATACTACCACCAACAGTGTAAAAGCGTTCTTGTTTTCTCCACATCCTCTCCAACATCTGTTGCTTCCTGACTTTTTAATGATCGCGATTCTACCTGGCGTGAGATGGTATTTCATTGTGGTTTTGATTTGCATTTGTCTGATGACCAGTGATGGTGAGCATGTTTTCATGTGTCTGTTGGCTGCATAAATGTCTTCTTTTGAGAAGTGTCTGTTCATATCCTTTGCCCGCTTTTTGATGTGGTTTTTTTCTTGTAAATTTGTTTAAGTTCTTTGTAGATTCTGGATATTAGCCCTTTGTCAGATGAGTAGATTGCAAAAATTTTCTCCTGTTCTGTAGATTGCCTGTTCACGCTGATGGTAGTTTCTTTTGCCATGCAGAAGCTTTTTAGTTTAATTAGATCCCATTTGTCATTTTTGGCTTTCGTTGCCATTGCTTTTGGTGTTTTAATCATGGAGTCCTTGCCCATGCCTATGTCCTGAATGGTATTGCCTAGGTTTTCTTCTAGGGCTTTTATGGTTTTAGGTCTAACATTTAAGTCTTTAATCCATCTTGAATTAATTTGCATATGAAATGTAAGGAAGGGATCCAGTTTCAGCTTTCTACATATGGCTAGCCAGTTTTCCCAGCACCATTTATTAAATAGGGAATCGTTTCTCCATTTCTTGTTTTTGTCAGGTTTGTCAAAGATCAGATGGTTGTAGATGTGTGGTGTTATTTCTGAGGCCTCTGTTCTGATCCATTGGTCTATGTCTCTGTTTTGGTACCAGCACCGTGCTGTTTTGGTTACTGTAGCCTTGTAGTGTAGTTTGAAGTCAGGTAGCATGATGCCTCCAGCTTTGTTCTTTTTGCTTAGGATTCTCTTGGCAATGTGGGAGCTCTTTTTTGGTTCCATATGAACTTTAAAGTAGTTTTTTCGAATTCTGTGAAGAAAGTCATTGGTAGCTTGATGAGGATGGCATTAAATCTATAAATTACCTTGGGCACTATGGCCATTTTCACGATATTAATTCTTCGTATCTATGAGCATGGAATGTTCTTCCATTTGTTTGTGTCCTCTTTTATTTCGTTGCGCAGTGGTTTGTAGTTCTCCTTGAAGAGGTCCTTTACATCCCTTGTAAGTTGGATTCCTAGGTATTTTATTCTCTTTGTAGAAATTGTGAATGGGAATTCACTCATGATTTGGCTCTTTGTCATTGTTTTATAGGAATGCTTGTGATTTTTGCACATTGATTTTGTATCCTGAGACTTTGCTGAAGTTGCTTATCAGCTTAAGGAGATTTTAGGCTGAGACGATGGGGTTTTCTGGATATATAATCATGTCATCTGCAAACAGGGACAATTTGACTTCCTCTTTTCCTAATTGAGTACCCTTTATTTTTTTCTGTTGCCTGATTGCTCTGGCCAGAACTTCCAACACTATGTTGAATAGGAGTGATGAGAGAGGGCATCCTTGTCTTGTTCCAGTTTTCAAAGGAAATGCTTCCAGTTGTTGCCCATTCAGTATGATATTGGCTGTGGGTTTGTCATAAATAGCTCTTATTATTTTGAGATATGTTTCATCAATACCTAGTTTATTGAGAGTTTTTAGCATGAAGCATTGTTGAATTTTGTCAAAGGCCTTTTCTGCATCTATTGAGATAATCATGTGGTTTTTGTCTTTGGTTCTATTTATGTGATGGATCATGTTTATTGATTTGCATATATTGAACCAGCCTTGCATCCCAGGGATGAAGCCAACTTGATCATGGTGGATAAGCTTTTTGATGTACTGCTGGATTCAGTTTGCCAGTATTTTATTGAGGATTTTCGCATCGATGTTCATCATGGATATTGGTCTAAAATTCTTTTTTTTTGTTGTGTCTCTGCCAGGCTTTAGTATCAGGATGATGTTGGCCTCATAAAATGAGTTAGGGAGGATTCCCTCTTTTTCTGTTGATTGGAATAGTTTCAGAAGGAATGGTACCAGCTCTTCGTTGTACCTCTGGTAGAATTTGGCTGTGAATCCATCTGGTCCTGGACTTTGGTTGGTTGGTAGGCTATTAATTATTGCCTCAATTTCAGAGCCTGTTATTGGTCTATTCAGAGATTCACCTTCTTCCTGGTTTAGTTTTGGGAGCGTGTATGTGTCCAGGAATTTATCAATTTCTAGATTTTCTAGTTTATTTGCGTAGAGGTGTTTATAGTATTCTCTGATTGTAGTTTGTATTTCTGTGGGATCGGGGGTAATATCCCCTGTATCAGTTTTTATTGCGTCTGTTTGATTCTTCTCTCTTTTCTTCTTTATTAGTCTTGCTAGCAGTCTATCTATTTTGTTGATCTTTTCGAAAAACCACTCCTGGATTCACTGATTTTTTTGAAGGTTTTTTTCTGTCTCTATCTCCTTCAGTTCTGCTCTGATCTTAGTTATTTCTGGCCTTCTACTAGCTTTTTAATGTGTTTGCTCTTGCTTCTCTACTTCTTTTAATTGTGATGTTAGGGTGTCAATTTTAGACCTTTCCTACTTTCTCTTGTGGGCATTTAGTGCTATAAATTTCCCTCTACACACTGCTTTAAATGTGTCCCAGATATTCTGGTACATCCTGTCTTTGTTCTCATTGGTTTTAAAGAACATCGTAATTTCTGCTTTAATTTCTTTACTCAGTAGTCAGTCAGGAGCAGGTTGTTCAGTTTCCATGTAGTTGTGCAGTTTTGAATGAGTTTCTTAATCCTAATTTGATTGTACTGTGGTCTGAGACAGTTTGTTGTGATTTCTGTTCTTTTACATTTGCTGAGGAGTGTTTCACTTCCAATTATGTGTCAGTTTTAGTATAAATGTGATGTGATGCTGAGAAGAATGTATATTCTGTTGATTTGGGGTGGAGAGTTCTGTAGATGTCTTATTAGGTCCACTTGGTGAAGAGATGAGTTCAAGTCCTGGATATCTTTGTTAACCTGTCTTGTTGATCTGTCTAACATTGACAGTGGGGTGTTAAAGTCTCCCATTATTGTTTTGTGAGAGTCTAAGTCTCTTTGTAGGTCTCTAAGGACTTGCTTTATGAATCTGGGTGCTCCTGTATTGAGTGCATATATATTTAGGATAGTTAGCTCTTATTGAATTGATCCCTTTACCGTTATGTAATGGCTTTGTCTCTTTTTATCTTTGTTGGTTTGAAGTCTGTTTTATCAGAGACTAGGATTGTAACCCCTGTTTTTTTTTTTTTAAACTTTCCATTTGCTTGGTAGGTCTTCCTCCATCCCTTTATTTTGAGCCTATGTGTGTCTCTGCACGTGAGTTGGGTCTCCTGAATACAGCACACTGATGGTGATGGGTTTTGACTCTTTATCCAATTTGCCAGTCTGTGTCTTTTAATTGGGGCATTTAGCCCATTTACATTTAAGGTTAATATTGTTATGTGTGAATTTGATTCTGTCATTATGATGTTTGCGGGTTATTTTGCCCGTTAATTGATGCAGTTTCTTCATAACATCAATGGTCTTTACAATTTGGCCTGTTTTTGCATTGGCTGGTACCAGTTGTTCCTTTCCATGTTTAGTGCTTCCTTCAGGAGCTCTTGTAAGGCAGGCCTGGTGGTGACAAAATCTCTCAGCATTTGCTTGTCTGTAAAGTATTTTATTTCTCCTTCACGTATGAAGCTTAGTTTGGCTGGATATGAAATTCTGGGTTGAAAATTCTTTTCTTTAAGAATGTTGAATATTGACCCCCACTCTCTTCTGGCCTGTAGTGTTTCTGCTGAGAGATCCGCTGTTAGTCTGATGGACTTCGCTTTGTGGGTAACCCCACCTTTCTCTCTGACTGTTCTTAACACTTTTGTTTTTTTCATTTCAACCTTGGTGAATATGACAATTATGTGTCTTGGGTTGCTCTTCTTGAAGAGTATCTTTGTGGTGTTCTCTATTTTTCCAGAATTTGAATGTTGGCCTCTCTTGCTAGGTTGGGTATGTTCTCCTGGATAATATCCTGCAGAGTGTTTTCCAACTTGGTTCCATTCTCCCCATCACTTTCAGGTACACCAGTCAGACATATAGTTCATATAGTTCATATTTCTTGCAGTGTTTGTTCATTTCTTTTTACTCTTTTTTCTCTAATCTTGTCTTCTTGCTTTATTTCATTAATTTGATCTTCATTCATTGATATCCTTCCTTCCACTTGATCAAATCAGCTATTGAAGCTTGTGCATGTGTCACAAAGTTCTCGTGCCGTGGTTTTCAGCTCCATCAGGTCATGTAAGGTCTTCTCTACACTGTTTATTCTAGTTAGCCATTCGTCTAACCTTTTTTCGAGGTTTTTAACTTCCTTGCAATGGGTTAGAACATGTTCCTTTAGCTCCGAGAAGTTTGTTATTACCGACTTTCTGAAGCCTACTTCAGTCAACTCGTCAAAGTCATTCTCCATCCAGCTTTGTTCTGTTGCTGGCGAGGTGCTGTGATCCTTTGGAATAGAAGAGGCGCTCTGGTTTTTAGAATTTTCAGCTTTTCTGCTCTGTTTTCTTCCCATCTCTGTGGTTTTATCTACCTTTGGTTTTTGATGTTGGTGACCTACAGATGGGGTTTTGGTGTGGATGTCCTTTTTGTTGATGTTGATGTTGATGCTATTCCTGTTTGTTGGTTTTCCTTCTAACAGTCAGATCCCTCTGCTGCAGGTCTGTTGGAGTTTGCTGGAGGTCTACTGTGGACCCTGTTTTCCTGGGTGTCACCAGCAAAGGCTGCAGAACAGCAAATATTGCTGCCTTATCCTTCCTCTGGAAGCTTCGTCCCAGAGGGGTACCCACCTGTGTGAGGTGTCTGTCGGCCCCTACTGGGAGGTGTCTCCCAGTTAGGCTACACAGGGGTCAGGGACCCACTTGAGGAGGCAAGTGTGTCCATTCTCAGAGCTCAAACGCAGTGCTGGGAGAATCACTGCTCTCTTCAGAGCTGTCAGACAGGGACGTTTAAGTCTGCATAAGTTTCTGCTGCCTTTTGTTCAGCTGTGCCATGTCCCCTGAGGTGGAGTCTATAGAGGCAGTGAGCCTTGCTGAGCTGCAGTGGGCTCCGCTAAGTTTGAGCTTCTCAGCCACTTTGTTTACCTACTGAAGCCTCAGCTATAGCGGATGCCTCTCCCCTGCCCAGCTGCAGCTTCACAGTTCGATCTCAGACTGCTGCGCTAGTAGTGAGCAAGGCTCTGTGAGCGTGGGACCTGCCAAGCCAGTCACGGGAGAGAATCTCCTGGTCTGCCGGTTGCTAAGACCATGGGAAAAACACAGTATTTAGGCAGGAGTGTCCCGTTTTTCCAAGTAGTCTGTCAGAGCTTCCCTTGGCTAGGAAAGGGAAATCCGTGACCCCCTGTGCTTCCTGGTGAGGTGATGCCCCGCCCTCCTTTAGCTCACCCTCCGTAGGCTGCACCCACTATCCAACCAGTCCCATGAGATGAACCAGGTACCTCAGTTGGAAATGCAGAAATCACCCATCTTCTGCGTCGATCATGCTAGGAGCTGCAGACTGGAGCTATTCCTATTCGGCCATCTTGGGTGAAGATCTACCTCTTTATGAGTTTGAAAGAAGATGCTCGATAGGGATTATTTATTCTAGAATTAGTTTTTTCTAGTCAAACTTAATTCTGTAGGTAATTAAAGCCATTAATATAGTTCTTGACATGTAGTGATAGCTTAATAAGCAGTTAAACATTTTTGGGATTTGGAAGGAACCATGCTTATCTCGTTTAAGTTCCTTATTTTATAAAGAAGTAAACTAAATCCTGGAAGGACCTAAAGTCTCTCAGGAGTGACTTGCTCAGTGTTACCAGTTGCTGGCAGCTCAGGAATTTGAACCCACGTCTTCTGGTTTCAAGCCCTGTGTTGTGTGTGTGTGTGTGTGTGTGTGCGCGCGCGCGCGCGCGCGTGTGCGTGTGCGTATTTCTATTTGACATATATGTCTTCAGGTTCTTCATTGCAATTTAAAGTGCTGTTGTACATTCTACATAGTTTATAATGAATTATCCAGGCTTCCCTATAAAGAACTGTGTTCATATATAACCTCATCCCATACTGTGCTATCTAGGGAATTAATAACTTTCATTGATTTGTTAGTTGCTAGTTAGCAACTTCTTCCTTCTGTAAACTTGTTTTCCTTGAGCAGTCTACTACTTTTGTTTAAATTGTATTTTGTTTATACCTAAGTCTCATTGAGGTTTACATTTTTGTAGTGTTCCAGAAGCTATTACTAATTGTGTCAGTTGGAGCTAGGCTTACTTTTTTTCTGGGAGGAGAAAGGTAAAACCTAAAAATATAATGAATCAAGTGACTAATAAGGCAGATGCCTTTGATATTTAAATAGATATCTCTCTTTTATGCTTAAGATATACCAGTAGAAAATTGTGTGTAAATTTCATTTTTTCTAAAATACTCTGTCATTCATTGGACATTTCTATTTAAGTCACTTAGTTTAGATTTATGTACTAGGTTGTCTCTCAAGTAATCAATGATCTATAAATATGTTTCTGTAGATGAGGAGTACTCTATTAAAGGAATGTTATATGAGTTATCTTTCAGTTTAATCAGATTTTAATTTCTCCTTTGGAAGTTTCAAAGTTTTATAGGTTTTCTCAAAGGTTTACATATCAAAGCATGAAACATGGAAAATAATCAATTCTTTGCTGGGAAAAAAAGTTAAGCCTTTTTAAGATGATTGCTACTCTTTTCTGGTTATAGTACTATTTATTACAACATGTTATATATACAGGTGACACTAGAACAATGCTGGAGTTGTGGCCCTGACCCCCGCTGTGCAGTTGAAAATCCTCATATAACTTTTGTTTCCTCAGAAAGTTGACCACTAATAGCCTATTGTTAATTGGAAGCCTTACAAATAACATAAATAGTCAATACATATTTTGTATGTCACATGTATTAGATACTATATTCTTAATTGTGTATTATATATAAGAATATATTCTTAAAGTAAGCTAGAGAAAATCAGAAAGAAGAGAAAATATATTTACTATTCATTAAGTAGAAGTAGATCATCATAAAAGTTTTTATCCTCATCATCTTCATGTTGAGTTGACTGAGGGGGAAGAAGAGGAGGAGGTGCTGGTCTTCCTGTCTCAGAGGTGGCAGAAGTGGAAGAAAATCCACATGTAAGTGGATCCACGCAGTTCAAACCCATGTTGTTCAAGGGTCAGCCGTACTTACTATGTATTCAGTTCTGAAACTTCTGATCATGTGTTAAGAAATCTGTAATGTAGGAATCAGCAAACTTTTTTTCTGTGAATAACGAGATAGTAAATATTTTAAGCTGTAGACCTTAAGGTGTCTTTCACAGCTACTCTTTTCTTGTAGCATAAAAGCAGTAAGTGAATGTGTTCCATGAAAACTTTATTTTTAAAAACACATAGCCCAATTTGTTGAGACACTCCCTTCCCCAACTTCTTACAGTGAGAAATGGTTGCCGCGGAAGAAGCAGGGTCAGGTGGAGAGCCAGGCTCTAGCTCCTGATCCATCAGTCACTTAACTGTCCAGAGCCTCCTTTTCTTTCTTTATTAAATGATAAGATTTGCCTCGATGATCTCTAGAGCCTCTTCTGCCAATAAATAACTTTAAATTTAGAATTGCTTGTTTCACCTGTTGAACATAGGGGCTGATTCCAAACGTCATCTAACAGTATCCTTAAAGGTGGATTTCAGATAGCTACATAATTAGTTTTTATTCAGTGACTTTTCCTCATTATTATTTCAAACTGGTTTCTCGCCTACCTTAGTTACTGCTCTCTTTAATCAGGTTTTTTTTTTTTTTCTGTTAAAACACAAAGTCTAATTTAGGAGAAAATATAACCATTTATTTCTAGTGCAGGCTGTTTCTGTGTGTGTGTGTGTGTGTGTGTGTGTGTGTGTGTGTGTACACTTACTGGTTTCTTGTATATATGCCTTGGTGGAGTATTCTTAGTTTAAAATAGATTGTTTTCATTGGCATAGAGTCCCTAAAGTATGTATTGTGATATTTTTTAATGTAAAATAATGTCTCTTATGCAGATATTTGCCATTAGCTTCTTGACATTTTTAAGAGAAAATCAATTCACAAAGTATATAAAAGTAGAATAAAAATTCCAGGAAGAAAAGTGGAGAAGCAGTGACACTGTAAGAGAAGACCACTGCTTTTGATAATACATACTTACCAGCATCAATACATTTATTTCAAGATACAGCAAGTATTTGGGTATTTAACAAGATAATGTAGATGAATAGTGATTAAAAAAAAATTAGTTGGGAAAGAAATGAAAACAACCATCAAACTTCCTCATTGAACAAACCTTTTATGTTAATACAATTAAAAAAAATACATTTGTACTTGATAAATATGTCAGCTAACCTATTAATGTAAGCACAAGATAACAATTGCAAATCTGTTGAACTTGAAATTTTAATATAACCATGTAAAAGTAACAACCAGTTGTAAATCAAGTAAATTATTCTTAGTAAATCATTAAATTAAATGGCTCATTGCCAGATGCTAGATTGATAGGTTATGTTGTTTAACAATCTGACAGATACATTTACACACCCACCAAGCTCTCATTGTAATTTAAGCTAAATAAACCTTTCATATGATACGTGAATGCATTTTAGAACAAGATATTTTCAATAAATAATACTTTTATAAAAATCATAGAAACATGGTATAGGTGAGTAAATGCAGCAGATGTCTCACAGAACATTTGTATAAATAGTTTTGGAAGATTCTTTATATTTTCCTCAATTCTTTGCATTTCTAGCTTAAAGCTAGATCTTGAAGATTAGTTTGATGATGATCTTTTGTTTATAGATTTTTAAAGGAAATAATAGATTCAGTATCACTATATATTAGATTTAGGAAGCATTTTAGTGTTGCTTCCCTGTTGCCCAAGTTTTATTATGGTATAGAATGCTAGTTGCTGTTAACAACTCCCCATCTTTCTTTAGCTAGGAAGCATTAAAAAAGAAAAAAATCTTTTCCCTCTGAAGCAGGAAAGATTACAGTGGTACCCCTAAGTAAAAATAAATACTCTGTCTTGTTTGGTAAATGAATAGCGTTTCTTATTCTTTAACCAAGAAATTGGTAAATGTATGTTTCCTCCAAGTGTATTTTCTTTTTTTTCTTTTTCTTGAGATACGGTCTTTCTGTGGTGCTCAGACATGTGTAGAACTCCTGAGCTCAAAGGATCCTTCTGTCTCAGCCTCCTGCACCTGACTAGCTGGGACTACAGGCATACACCAATGTGCCTATCTCTCCTAGTAGGTTTTTGATAGTCTCTTTCTTCTACTTCTCCATAATATTCAAACCATATATATTTGTAAGAAGTCACAAAATACATGTAAGCAAGAAGAAAAAATTAATGTTACCACTTAGAAAAAATGATCACTAATGCCTTGGCGTTCATCCTTCCTAATTGTTTCCCATGGAAATATATATATCCACATGGGATCATATTATACATATTATTTTGTAACCTACTCTGTCCCTTTGTCATTTGACAATATTTTAACTGACTTTTCTTTGTTTTTTTCTTTTTTAGATACAGGGTCTCACTATTTCATTCAGGCTGGAGTGCAGTGGTGTGATCATAGCTCACTGTAGCTTCAAACTGGGCCCAAGGGAAGCCTCCTGCTTCAGTCTTCCAAGTAGCTAGGACTACAGGAGCATGCCATCATGCCCGGCTAATTTTTTAAAAAGTTTCTTAAAGATAAGGTCTCATTGTGTTGACCAGGCCGGTCTTGATCTCCTGGCCTCAAGTCAGGCATAAGCCACTGCACCTGGCTCCCCGTTTCTTATTGATACATATACTGTGCCTTTCTGTCTTTACTAACATTCCATCAAATGGATGTAGCATAATTTGCCTTCCACTGAGCACAGTAAGACTCTGCTTAAAGTTTATCTCTCTTTGGGATAATGAAAATCTGTATACATAATCTGTGTACAACTGTGTAATAACTTCTTACAATCAATTTTTAAAACTGGAGTTGCTGAGTCAAAGGATATAGGCTTTTAAAAGCCTTTTGAAAAATATTAACAAACTACTACAAGATGCAGATAGAAAAACCTATTCTTGATTACAAGACTTTAATTTGATTCTCAACTTTACTGTTTACTAGATATCTAACTACTCTGTGCCTCAGTTTCCTCATATGTAAATCTTTTTGGACATTTCTGAGTACCTACTACATACCAAGTGCTATTTTTGGCATTAGGGATAGAGTGGCCAGGAGGCTGTTTTGTTTCTTGTAGGATGTTCAGCAGCATCTTACCAGTCCTAACAGTAAAAAATGTCTTCAGAGACATTGTTAAATGCCCCTTGGGAAGCATAATCACTTCTCACTTGAGAATTGTTGATTCAAAATCTAGATCCATGAAACTGGGTCTCGGTAGAAGAATGAAAACCTGCCTGTTATGTGATCCTTGGAAGGGCACCGGTGAGATCAGTCAAGGCTTCCTTTGAATATAGTTGTCCTTCAGTACCCGTGGGAGATTGGTTCCAGGACCCCACCCCTGCTGACACACACACACACACACACACACACACAGATACCAAAATCTGTGGATATTTAAGTCCCTTATTTAAAATGGCATACGATTTGCATATAACTTAGTGCACATCCTCCCATATACTTTAAATCATCTCTAGATTACTTATAGTAATACAGTACAATGCCTGCAGATTCCTTTATTGTTGTGGATTCAGTGTAGTACCCTGTCATGGCAAATTCAAGTTTTGCGTTTTGGAACTTGTGAAACTCATGGAAATGGAGGGCCAACTGTATCCAGTAGTCCCTCTCCTATCTGCAGAGAATATGTCCCAAGATGTAGCCAGTGAAACCTTGGGTCGTACCAAATCTTGTATATACTATGATTTTTAATCTGATAAGTGAAATGGTTACTAAGTGACTAACAGGTGGGTAGCGTATAAAGCGTGGATGTGCTGGACAAAGGGATGATTCACATCGCTGGGACAATATTTCGTCATGTTACTCAGAACCATGTGCAATTTAAAACTTATGAATTGCTTATTTTTGGAATTTCCCATTTAATAGTTTGTGACCGTGATTGTAGGTAATTGAAGACACTGAAAGCAAAACGTTAGGTAAGGGGGACTGCTGTAGACACAAGACCTTTTTCTCAGGTTTTACTTGGATGCCAGAAGGAAATAATATAGTTATGTATATGAAGAAAAGTTTTAATCCCATTAGGTGGAAAGTAAAATACAGGATCGAGTGAATCAGAAATTAGCGTTTTCTTAATTATAAGTTATCCAAAGTCAGATTTATCTTTCAAAATCACACATCTTTTTATCTAATTCTTATTTATTTGATTAGAATTATCTGAATTTTGGAGGAAGAAAACAGAACAGAATGTTAGGTTAAAAATTTGATTAGACATGTAGTCTTGAGCCACAGAAACCATTAACCTGTAGCTGTACACTTTGTTATTCTTCATCTTCTGGAATATTACTTTTGTGGTACTTAACAATACTTTTTCTAGAGTACTGCATTTATTTGAAAGTATTGCAGTGCCAGAAAAACTGGAGACAGGAAAGAAATATTTTAACTTCTTCAAAACTTAGTAGGGACCTGAATGCAGGGAGAAATTACAAGCTAAAAAATTAAAAGATAACTAAATCAATTGCTTACAGAATAAATATTAATAAAGCCTAGCCCTTTCAGAGTCTGGCCATTACCTATGTTTTCACCTTTCATTTCATTTCAATTTATTCTTTTGAAACCTATGAAGTTTCAGGGAACCGGAATAGAGACTGACTTCTAACATGGCATTCTTATTCTTGTCTCAGTGGCTCTGATTTAGTTCTATACTCGTGCCCCCAGTGTGTCTCTCCTTTCTACATAACAAGGTCTACATCTCCTTCTAAATCTTTATCACTGTGATAATTATGTTCAGCCTCATTTCTTTTTTTAGCAGTTTTCCCTTATTATAAAAACTGTGGAAAATAGAGGAAAAAGTAAAAAGGAAAATCACCTTACATCTTACTGTCTGGAGTCTCACCACTTTTAACAGTTGTTTCTAGTTCTCTTTTGGGAATGTAGATGGTATGGTTTTGTATTTTTTAATTTTTCTCTCACCCCCAATTTAATGTTGTATTATAAGCATTTATTTTATCTTTAATAGTAGTGTGTTGTATTGGCCTATGATAGTGTAGGAGGTGGGGTATGGTACAGGCTTCTGGAGAGTACCCAGCAAGGGTTTGCTTCTCCACTGAGTAAAGATTACCTACCAGTTAATAAATGGGAATAAGGATATTTTATCTTCCCATTTATTATTCCATCCTTACAAGTGAGAACAGCAATGAATTGAAAATAAAATAGGCTTAAGTTATACAAATATATTTGCATAATATATTTGTTTAAATGAATAAATATAATTCTGTTAGATGCTTCTCTTCACCAACCACTTACATACTGTGTAATAAACTACTCAGAGTAATTAAGGGTTTAATATTATGTTTTCATAATTTTGCAAAATTTTTTAATATTAAAATTTGATAAATCATTTTTTACCTTCTCTTCGCCAGCTCCCTCCCTCTCACCCACCCCCACCACAATAAAACTAGTGCAGAAGAATATATTGAGCCTTAAACTTGTAGTGTTCTAGATGTGTTAATGTATGCTTCCTTTGGTAATATTTGTCTTTTAACATTTAAAAAAAAATATTTTAAATGCACAAAATCTCCAAGAAAATTTTTAAAATCTGTTAAATAAACAATACACATAAAATTGTTAAGATGGTAAATTTTATGCTATGTTGCACAATAAAAAATAAATACAGTTTTAAAAAGACACATTACAGACATATACAATTTTGTCTTTATAATCCAATTTTAATGAATTGAAAATCATTTTTTCTGTTTAATCCTTAATTCATCTGGTAGCCTTTGACTGAAGGAAATAAAATTTAACCTGAAAGTAAAAAATGTGCAGTGATGAAAGGAGAAGATGTTTCTCCACTAACATGGGAGGCATCCATGTTCTATTTTTAAAAACGATTGCACCTATTTATAGTAAAGCATCTCCTGGCCTTGGGAGTTTCTAGTCTCCCTGGTTTGGCTGCCTGCCAAACTCTTTTAGAGTTGCCTCTTTCCTAGGTTTATGGCCTCCTGCTATCAGCTGGGACCCATTACTGACCCATCATTTGACGTTCTTCGTTGTGGATCTGGAGAAATACAGACTGTCTCTTTTGATAGCAATGATAATTGAGGTATTGCATCGAAAGTATCAACAATGGCTTTTATGTATGAATTTTGAAAATCAGTCTTATCACTTCATAGTTACCTGATAGGAACATCTGTAGACTCTGATGAGAACAATGATAGCAGTGGATATAATAATCTTACAGAGACTACTATGCAGCCTTGGTTTTTTTCCCTGTGCCAATGCTCTCAAGACCTTTCATCATTTGAAACTTTCCCTTTTAGATTTATAGATTGCATAGCTTTGATCAGATGTCATTAGAGCCTTCAGCTCTGTGCTGTGTTTTACATCCTATTGTTTCCTTTCGTCTGAATTTAGTCTCCTGAGTATACCATCTGATTTCGTCCTGCCTACCCACACTTAGCCCTCCTCTTTTTACTGTATAAAGCATGCCTTAGGACTAAGGAGGCATTGCTCTTCTAGCCACTCTGACATTCAGTGTGACTTGAAGAGTGAGGCTTGAAAAAAGCAATCTTAAGAAGGATTTGGTCTGACAGTTTGTTCTTGAGATTGGTGGCAGATTAAATGTTACCACTGTTTTCCATTTGTCTCATTTTATAGTGAACTGTCAGTCACACTTATCACCTTATCAGCACACTGTGTTGTTAGCTTCTGTACATTACTAAATGTTCACCTATCATCTAGGGATAGTTCAGCTCATAAAGGATCAAATGAATAGGCAAAGGATGGACAGATATGGAACTAGCTGTGTTTTTCCTACTCAGAGGTTAGGCTGGAGCCCAGCTTTTAATGACAAAGATAATCTTAGCATTTTATAAAATTTATCTGCTGTAGGTTTGTTCCTGACCTTGGCATTGCTCACATTAATTGCTCGTAAGTGGTACTATGCTGATTAAATAAATATGTTCCTTTTTAATGTCTTATCTGGGTACAATAATTTACTGTCCCAAGGATTTTCTGTAATGCTAACCAAAATGTTAAGGTGCAATACCTACCCAGAGGACCAAAACTATAGGTTAACATTAAAGTCTAATTTATTTGAATGTAGTTGTATAAAATACAATACATACAATTGAACAAGTAAATTACCTTTGTAGTGCTTTATGATGGGCAGTCTAATTGTGTAAGTTACCTTGGCAGTCCTGATGGTTGGCCCATAACAATTGCATAAAATATTTGTGGAATTTGATACTCTTAGTAAAGGACTATGTATGTAAGATGTGCGAGAAACGTAATTATGCAAAAAACATTTTAAAGGTCCTCTTTAGAAAGAATACTTTTTTGGGGGGGGGAGGGGGGGGGGCGCCAGATTGCCGAGCAGGCAACCTATAGCTAGAAAGGAGAGAAACCTTCCATGTGGCATCTAAAAACTTTTAATTTTATTTCATGCCCCACCACACTGTTGATAGTGGAATGTAGGGATTTTAAAGACAGGATCGTTCCCTTGAGATGAAATAAGCTCAAAAGGCAGTTAGACTGAAACAGGATGATTACTGTCAATCCCCGTACTCTCAAGGTGTTTTTTTTTTTAAGTTTATATAGACATATGTTTATATTTGCATATGTGTATTTGTGTATGTTTGTGTATTATTTAAAGAAATGCATTGAAAGGTTTCTGGGAGGAAATCTTGGGATTGAATGTAGCAACTCTTAGGATGCCTGCAGTGTGTAAGGCAGGCTAAAGGGTTGGAAGGAATATAAAAATGATGAAAACAGCTTACTCTCAAGAATCTTAAAATTCAGAGAGAACTAGTGATTAAAAGGGGATGATATGATAAATAACTCTAGCAAAAGGCAGATATGATACAATAGGAGACAGAGTGTGGAGGTTTGGAGAATTGAGAGATACCATGTTGAGATTATTAGGAAAGTCTTCATGGAAGTTGTTTATATTTGACATGAGCTTTGAAAGATTATTAGGAGGAGAGAGCAACAGGCAGAGGGAAGAACATTAAAAGAATGGAAATTGTAAGGCATATTTTGGCAATTATCCAATTTAACTGAAGTATGGGACAATAATGGAGTATAAACCAATAAAGATAGTATTGAGAGAGCCTTAAATTTCGTGATAAATAGTGGATTGTTTCTGATTTTGAGTAGGGGAGTATACTTCATTTTAGTAAGATGAAATCCTGGCTATAGTATGTAAGATGGATTGAAGGCAGGTGAGGTTAGAAAAAGAGAAACTAGCTAAGAAGCTATGGGAGAGAGATAATTGGAGCTTGATGTACAGTCCTATTTATAAAGGTAGATTAGCCAGCATCTGCTTCTCAAAGAATGATTGAAATACTTTTTTACTTTGCTTTTGAACAAACAGCCTTACGAAACTCCAAGGCCTGCTGTATCAGATTCATTTATTTATTCACTGAGTGAGTTTTTATTGAGCAGTCACTGTATGTCCAGCACTAGGGATATGGTAAGAAACAAAACAAAATATCCTGCCGTCACATATAATCATTTCAAACATATATGGTGCCTTATCAATAAAAGGTATTAGTGTGATTGTTAGTAGTTGTCACTACCACTGCTTTATGTGAACCAAAAGCCTAAAATATTATTTTGCCAACTCTGTATTTTATCTCCTAGAAGATTTTTTAAAACTAATGATTAGGCGTTAAACTTTATAGCATTTAAAGATTTAGTAATTTGTTTTTAATGACAGCATTTATAACAATTATAAAAGAGATAATATATAAAATGAA
Organism: Hylobates moloch; assembly: GCF_009828535.3. Lineage (NCBI taxonomy): Eukaryota > Metazoa > Chordata > Mammalia > Primates > Hylobatidae > Hylobates > Hylobates moloch. The sequence continues at coordinate 93,086,027 of NW_026652277.1, read as the reverse complement.
CACAAAAGAAGCAAATGTCTATTTCAGATATATTTGTGATTTATGGACATTGCATTGCATCTAACAAGTCCCCCCAGTTCCATCTCTCCCACTTCCAATTGGTAGATTTTAGTGACAGGACCCCTTTCCCAGAAGCAGTAGCTCTCAAACTGTATTAGAAAACTGTATTCGAATATATATATATATATATATTTTTTTTTTTTTACCATTTTCTCTGCTTCTTAACTACTAACCCTGTTCAAGCCACACATTATTATTCTACTGAATAGGTATTAGTTCATTATCCCTATGTTTCCTCACCACACTTTAGGACCTTTATTGCTTTAGTATTGTAGACTTTAAATTTCTGGAACTGATTGCTAGAAGGAAAAGCAATCCTTTTTTCGTAGTTGATTTAAAAACATCTAAGGAAAGATCAATTTGAGGTTCTTTGATTCTTCTGATCTTTGGAAAGTTTAAAAGTGGTTTGTATAATCATAGTTCCTTGCAGTGATACAAAATAAAGTCTTCTCTTCTTTTCTGCAAGCTCTTATCCATTGCTTTCAGAAAACCGGGACTTTTTCTCTTCAACCACAGCTGTGGACTAAGGTCTTCACCTTCATTAAAAAGTCCCTTTTAAATGACAACCAAATAGTCCAGGACTTGTTGAGAGTGTTCTTTGCTTTAAAAAGTTTGTTTTTATTGTTATCCCCTTTGTGATTGTACTTTTGAGTTCTCAAAGATGTTCACGGGGTTCTCTTTGGCACCATCTCTTTGTTGATTTTAAAGAGGGGTCAAAAATGAATTTGATACTTATTTTGTACAACCAGGCTGTTTTGAATTCCCTGAAAACCAGATAGAAGCCAATCAAGATCTGTAAGGGGCTAAAGGGTTACCCTTCAAACCCATTTCCAAAGACTAAGGATTGAGAATTTTAGAAATTGAGAATTGTCTTCAAAACAAAAGCAAACCAAAAGCAGATTGTGGATTTGAAATTAGAACTCTGTTTCGTTAGATGAAAAAGTGTATCTCCAGACTAAAATAGCCAACAGTGACCTTGTTGGATTTGTGATTTGATGCTCAAGAACCGTCAGCATCAGGCATTTCTTTCCATTCCCATTTCTCCATTATTTTCACTTTCTCCTCTTTCTAAATTCTACTTTTGAATATTCAAGTAATTTTAGAGTTTCTGGAGTGTATCAAATCTTCTTTATAATGAAAACCTAACTTTGGGAGGCTGAGGCGGGTGGATTACCTGAGGTCAGGAGTTCGAGATGAGCCTGGCCAACATGTGAAACCCCATCTCTACTAAAAAATTACAAAAAAAAAAAAATTAGCTGGGCATGGTGGCGGGCACCTGTAATCCCAGCTACTTGGGAGGCTGAGGCAGGAGAATCGCATGAACCCAGGAGGCAGAGGTTGCAGTGACCCAAGATTGTGCCATTGCACTCCAGCCTGGGCGAAAAGGGCAAAACTCCATCTCAAAAAAAAAAAAAAAAGAAAAGAAAAGAAAGCCTATTTCTGTGGTTTTCATATTATGCTATTTTGCCACATACAAATGTATTTGCAAGCAAAATAGAATAAAGAAGGTCATAATGGGTAATTCTTTTAGGAATTGGTATCCAGGAGGTACTTTTGGCCTTGAGGCAGGATGTTGAAGTGGAGAGGTTTCTTTATCAAACCTGCTTCCCCTAATCATCTCTCTCTTCTTTCCTGGCTTTCTATCCCTCTTTTCTTTCAGATGAGAAAGGAGCTGGGCTGGGGGATGCTAAATTTGTGGTAATGGAAGACTGTCCCTGTAGAGTGTTGGCATTCCTCAAACTGGATTGGAATATGTATTCACTGCTAAAGTATGGTCACAGCAGCCTTTTTATTTCCAGTTTACAGGAGAACTGTGCTAGTAACATTTTCCCAATTTAAAATTTTTCTACGATGTTACTTTTAAAATATCAACTTTATTGATATTTTAATTCATATATCATACAAGTCACTCATTAAAATGTATAGTTCAGTGGCTTCTCTTATGTTAGCAGTTGCATAGCCATCAACACTGTCAGTTTTAGAACACTTTCATCACCCCCAAAAGAAACCCTACAGCTATTAGTGGTCACTCCCCGTTTCTCCTTTCCACAGCTCCTGGCAACCACTAATCTTTCTGTCTCTGTAGATTTACCTATTCTAGACAATTTATATAAACGTTATTCAAGATATGGTCTTTTGTAGTGGTTTCTTTCACTTAGCAGTCTTTTCAAAGCTTATCCATGTTTGTAGCATGTGAAAGTACTGCATTCTTTTCTTGCAATCTTTTTTTTTTTTTTGCTATTTTTGCACTTACGGAGCAAAGAAATGGTCGTTCTCTCATCAACAAAAAGATGAGCTGCCAGTGTTTTAAAAAATACCATGTTTTAATGATGTAAGGGTAAAAAATAAAAGAACCAGAGTAACTATATATTAGAACTTAATAGAGATATTTTAAATCTAGAATAAATATTTACAAGATGGATAAGTTCTATGTTCATTCATGATAGTTTCATTCAAAGGATGTTTCCTATTTCAGGTCTTCATACCATCAAAACCTGAAACGTGGAATTAAAATTTGAGTTTGCTGTGTTTCCATTTTTATTGAAAAATTTAATGGAGCATTTCAGTCTCCCTTTATTCTTCTCCAAAGCATAAAATGACTTGAAAATATACAGGAAAATTAAGAAGGTTGTTTAGACCCAGATGGTAAATAGTGAGCACTATTTATCGTAATATAATGAGAGTCAAATTGAATGCTAAACGGGTACAGTTTTTAATTATAATAGAATATGTTGAAGTCGCATAAGAGCAGTGTTATTTCCAAGATTTCGAAATAGGTTGCCCACATATATTGTTACTTAAACTAAATTCTACTAAGAAGAACAGTACATTCTCCTGAATTGCAGTAATATGCTTCTACTTCAGATCATTTTGGAAAAACCTGTCTTAGCCTGTGGTTTCAAACATTGGACTGGACTTGGAATCCCTTATTACTATGTGAGATTCTATTTCCTGCCCATAAGGCTCTATAGGATAGTGGCTTCAGTCCCACTGTCTGCTTGCCTTTCTCTTTGATTTCTGCTCCAGGAAGATACTTACCTCAGTTCTGAGCCTGACTAATCTTATGGATTTTTTATTTTATTTTATTTTATTTTTTTGAGACGGAGTCTCGCTCCGTCACCCAGGCTGGAGTGCAGTGGCGCAATCTCGGCTCACTGCAAGCTCCGCCTCCCGGGTTCACGCCATTCTCCCGCCTCAGCCTCTCCGAGTAGCTGGGACTACAGGCGCCCGCCACCACGCCCGGCTAATTTTTTTGTATTTTTAGTAGAGACGGGGTTTCACCGTGGTCTCGATCTCCTGACCTCGTGATCCGCCCGCCTCGGCCTCCCAAAGTGCTGGGATTACAAGCGTGAGCCACCGCGCCCGGCCTGGATTTTTTCTTTTAATATTTTCTTATGTGTTTGGAGCTATAGGGATATGATTAAAGATAAGGTTCTGGAGCCATATATTGACCACAGAATGTTACAAGCAAAAATATAAAAAATGATTTCAAATTCTTCTTGTATTTATACCATTAAGGAATTTAAGGAATATCTTCTTTTGATTAAATATATAAGCATTATATGTATTGGATATATCAGTAGAGATATTGTTTATAGTTTTCATGTCATTTTTCTATAGGTAATAGTCATAATTGATGTTATGAGCTTTTTAAAAAAGAAAAGGAAACTCTTTGATGGTGATAACTATGGTATGCCTTGATACAGAGACTAGAGAAATATTATGAAAACTTTATTATTTAGGCTGGGTGCAGTGGCTCACACCTGTAATCCCAGCACTTTGGGAGGCCGAGGCGGGCGGATCACAAGGTCAGGAGATCGAGACCATCCTGGCTAATGAAACCCCGTCTCTACTAAAAATACAAAAAATCAGCTGGGTGTGGTGGCAGGTGCCTGTAATCCCAGCTACTCAGGAGGCTGAAGCAGGGGAATCGCTGGAACCCGGGAGGCTGAGGTTGTAGTGAACCGAGATCGTGCCACTGCACTCCAGCCTGGGCTACAGAGACTCCGTCTCAGAAAAAAAAAAAAAAAAAAAAAGAAAACTTTATTATTCAAGATAATTTGATCAAGTGAGAGAGAACTTCCATCTAAGACAGTCTAGCAGATTTTTTTTGGTTATTTTTTTCCCATTTAATTTTTGCAGAGCGTGTTGATTTGCTTTTTTATAATAAGCATTATTTAGAAGTTTGCTTTTTGACCCTTGTTTTTAAGTAGGCCAAACTATCATATGTAAATAAACTAGTTAATACAACCAGTAACAGTGGTTCCAGGGAATAATCAATAGCTGCTGGATTTAGACCTTGTAAAGTCTAAAGTTTGATTTCTGTATCCTTTTCCTTAGTAAATATCACTCTAGGTAGCACTTGAAGTTCCTGTTAGGATTTCCCCCCCTCCCTGCCCCATTTTCTCAAGATGTTCTGTTTTTAAAGAGAAAATTAAGAGGATTATTAAAAACTTTGAATCACTATTTTGATTTATATCAACAAGATTCAGTTTTGTCTGTTTTTGAGTTTCATGTAAATGTAATCATACCATGCAACTCTTCCTCTGTATGGATTCTTTTGCTGATCATTATGTCCGTAAGATTCATTCATGTCATTGCATTCTCATTTCTTATTGCTGAACATTCTTCTATTGTCTGTCTACATATGCCATACTATTATTTTATTCTGCTGTTAGTGGACATTTGAGTCGTTTCTGGCTTAGGGCTTCAATGAGTAAAGCTGCTATGAACATTGTTATAAATATATGGCATTGTCATGAAGAAAAATATCCTAGTGAGTATAGAAACTAATATTTTTCTTATTCTGTGCTAATCAAGAGTACATAATTTCCTGGCAGTCGAGAGGTTATCTTTAAATGAGTAAGTTTAATTAGCCTGAAAAAATATTGACTAGTACATGAAAAAAGCTCTTTCAGCCAAGATGGTTTGCTCTGTTCTTACTGTTTTGTTTTACCTAGTTTTAAAAAGAAAGAATTGAATACCTAAAATAAGAATTATTACTTAACAGAAAACAATAGCAAGATGATAGTAACCTTACTTTGTTAGTTAAATAACCATATACTACAATGCCCACAATCCTAAAAGAAGAAACCCGCCAAAGACATAATAGCTTTTTAACACTTGCTTATTATTAAAGTAACTGTGATGATAAAGAATGTGTAGGTTGTAGCAGAAAACCATATTTTAGGTTCTATTACAGGCTTGTAGTAAATTGAAAACATTTTTTTTTCTTCATGGAATTTCTAAAATGTTTTTGCAGTCATTTGAAGCTTAATTGCAAGTGAGGCAATAAAAGGGAAGAAATCCAATTACTTTATGTGCAAAGCTTTCATTTCCTAGTTAATGAAAGAAAGGATTTTGTTCACTAAGCATGCATGCTTTACAGTTCTTCTTAGTAAATTAGAAATTTCCTTAAATAGAAAATTAGGAAAATACTTCCTCAGTATATACTCTTTGATAGAAGGTAGTTTTACTAAGTTAAAGTTTATACTTAAGAATGTTGCAGCCCAGGTGAAAGGGTCAACAATTAGATTAGATGGGTCATTGAAGGTAATAAAAATAGCAAGCACATACTTGGTGCTTAATGTTTGTGAGGCATTGTTCTAAGCTCTTTAAATATATTATTTCGTATTCCTCACAACAGTTATATCAGGTTGATACCATTATTATTCTCATTTATGATGAGAACCTGAGAGACAGAAGTTTGGCAATTTATTCATGGTCACACAGCTATTGAGTAGTGGCCATGCTGAGAATTGAATATGATCAGTCTGCCTTCAGAATATGTATCCTTAACCAATATGCTGTATGGCTTTTCAGTCTATTTCTATAACATCCAAAAATAGGAAGGGGAAGGAAAGAAGCAAGAAAAGGTAAGGGCAAAGGACCTCAACTCTGTATCTTTGATTTTCTGCAGTTTGAACATGGTGTACTTGGGTATAATTTTTTGGCCTTTTATCTTAGTTGGTGTTCTCTGAGCTTCCTGGATGTGTGGTTTCGTATCCAACATTAATTTTGGGGAAATTCTGTCATATTGTTTCAGATATTTCTTATGTTCAGTTCCTTCTTTCCATCTGGTATTTCCATTACATGTATGTTACGCTTTTTTAGTTGTCCCACAGTTCTTGGATATTCTTTTCCATTTCTTCAGTGTTGTTTTTTTTTTTTTTCCTTTGCTTTTCTGTTTTGGAAGTTTGTATTGATATATCCTCAAGCACAGAGATTCTTTCCTCAGCTGTGTCCAGTCTCCTAATGAGCCCATCAAAAGCGTTCTTCAATTCTGATCTCTTTATTTCTTTTTGAATCTTTCTTAGAATTTTCATCTCTCTTTATATTACCTATCTATTCTTGCGTGTTGTCTACTTTTTCCATTAGAGCCCTTAGCATACTAATGATAGCTGCTTTAAATTCATGGTCTGATAATTCTAACATATCTGCCATAATTGAGTATGGTTATGATGCTTGATCTTTCTCTTCAAACTGTGTTTTTTACCTTTTAGTATGTTTGTAATGTTTTAATGAAAGCTAGACATGATGTAGTGGGTGAAAGGAACTCAGATAAATGGGACTTTATCTTCGGGGAGGGGAAGTGTTCTATAATCCTGTGATTAGGTCTCAGTCCTTTAATGAGCCTGTGCCCCTGGGTTATATGCTTCACAAGTGCCTCTATCCTGCACCCCTTAGGTGAGACAAGATGGCTGGAGGGGACTAGAATTGGGTATTTTCCTTCCTCTAGGTAGGTTAAGCTCTAATAAAACTCCTAGCAGGTCAGGCTCTGGTAAAGTAGTTTCTCTTCAGGGCAGGCCTTGTTAAAAAGAACAGAATGTTCCATCATATTTCAAAATGCAGTTGTCTGTTGGTATTCATGGGGGATTGGTTCTAGGACCCCCTGCAGATACCATAATCCACAAATGCTCAAGTCCCTTATATAAAGTGTCATATTTGTGTCTAACCTATGTACATCCTCCCATATACTTTAAATAATATATAGATTACTTATAATACATAATACAATGTAAATGCTATGCAGATTGTTAGGCTGTTTTTTAATTTGTATTTTTTGTTGTATTATTTTTTATTTTTATTTATTTTGGATATTTATAATCTGTGGTTGGTTGAATTCATGCATGTGGAACCCACAGATAGAGAGCCAACCGTAGTTATTTTTCAATTCCCCCTGCCAGAGCCCAAGGGTTTTTTTTTTTTTTTTTTTTTTTCATCTTCATTGTGGGAACCTGCTTGAGATCCTGGAGGTAAAACTCAGAAGGATGAGGGTCACCCTATGACCTGGATCCCCTGGAGTTTTTATCTCTCAGACTTGTCCATATTTGAGCCTCCAGCAGTTCATCAATTACAGTTCAGGTTTTCCTACCTTGGGACTGGGTTTCTATCTCCATAAGTTGATTCTGTGTCTCTGCCTGCCTGTCTCTGTTGTTTTCAGGGCTACAGTTTGCCTTATGACTTCACTTCTTTGATAGACTTAAAAAGAGGTGTTTATTTTCCAGTTTGTTCAGCTTTTTACTTGTTAAAACAGGATGGTGACTTGCAAGCTCCCTGCTTGCTGGACCAGAAGTGGAAAGTCTCATAATATGAATCTTGTTATTTCAGCAGTCATAAGGTCAATATGATAGCTATTATTATTCTTATTTTACCGATCAAAAGCTTAGGCTCACAGGGCTAGCTACATAATTTGTGGGCCTAGTGCAAAATGAAAATTAGAGACCTCTTGTTCAGAAAACAGGAATAAAAAGTACCATTAAAGGTACTAAAATATAAAGCTTTTTTTTTCTTCCACAGTCTCTGTACTTATGAAGATGTGTTTTTGTTACTTAATGTTGTTTTAAATCAAGAAAAGTTAAAATTTTACATTCTTAATATGAATTTTATTATTTATATTATGCAGTGAAGTTTTAATTGCAAACATAAGAGCGTTTAACCCATATATGGAATCAATGAAGTGATACATTTCACATTCTTAGCTTCCACATGCATATGTCACTTGTTCTTAGCAGAGCAGTGGAAACATGCAGAAACTAACTATACTGTTTTTATTTCACTTCTTGATACACATATTTTCTATCAACTTTACCTTCAGTTTACCGATGAGGAAAGGAAAAAGAACTGTCGGCTGCCCTATCTTTTTTCTTTCTCTGTCATCATTTTCACTGTATGTGTTGGCTAACACAGGGAAGTGACATGAGTAAGATAGGATAGGATATTTTGGTCTTCCTTATTTCTTAGAACACCATTGCCTTCTTTCTGCTTTTGAAGCAAGTTCTAGTAGGAACAGAAATCATGGTCTCTTGCAGCTGTCAGTAACCCTGCTCACCCTGTCATAGAGCTAATATACTTATCTTGTATTCACTTGCAGTCTTGTACTGTAACTCTGTGCTCATGGAGCATCATGAGCCCTATATGCAGATGTACAGCAAGGAACAGTGGGGACACACATTGCACATATATCTTGTGCTTAAGCTTATGTCCCATCGGATTTACAAAATAGATAAAGAGAAAATTATTACAAATTTCAAGATGCCCATAGGAAAATATTAAATGTAGCATTGGGGCTCTGTGAGACTGCATAGGTTGCAAACCTATGAAGCCAACCATGTTCAGAGATACTAAGTGATTTATTCAAAGTCACCCAGCTGGGAAGTGTCCATGCTGGGGTTAAAACTCAGGTGTTTGGCTAATTTTTTTCTTTCATAATTTTGCTAATAAAGTGGTATTATCAAAAACTACTTTTTTTCCTTCTCTGCAAACCTCCAGAATACTGTGTAAAAACAAGAATAACAATAGTGAGATGAGTGTTAAAGATATAGCTGTAGGTATAGCCACTCCTGTTGGGTTTACTGCTTTTAAAAAAAATCTTGCTAATTCACTACTGAGAGGTGACTGGGCATTTGCATGCAATCCATAGAGTCTTATGAGCAGGAGCCTACCATTGTCAAGAGAGGAACCTATTAATGACAAGTTTAGCAGTACTGTAGCCAATTCCTGTCTAAAGTTAAAGGCTCTAAGTATAATTATGATGGGTATTTCAAATTGGATACTTGTAAGAGTGAAAGCAGGTGCTGTTAAACAGTTAAGTTGGAATAACAGGCATCAACTGGAGTTACTTTGAGCAAACCAGGACTTGTGTTCACCTGCCTGTCATTCACACACATGCTAAGCCGAATAAGCATGCCACTCCTGTGTGCCCCCAGAAAACTTCTATTTTCTAACTCCATCATTACACTGATCCACACTGAACCAGATTATGTTTGTGTCCATGTGCAAAACTAGAGTATGAGTTTAAGATTAGGAAACGTGTTCTTCATTTTTGTATCCCTAGTGCTTACTAGTCCTGGTATGTAACTATAAAATGTACTACTGCAACCACTACCAGCTACCATTTATGAAGCACTTATGTGCCAGCTGCTGTGAAAGGGACTCTCTTTAAATTACTTTGCTTAATTCTCACAAAAATCCTGCAAAGTATTATTTTAAGGAAACTTACCAGTGTAGCCATTCAGTATTTGGGATGAATAATAAGAAACTTTTTAGAACCATTTATAAAGCACTCTAGGTCATTCTTTGAGAAATGCTGCAAACTAGGGAACCAGGAGATTAGAGATGGGCTCACATCTTGATTTTCAGAAGGAAAATGTAGTGGATTATGAATGCTGTATCATTAAGCTTGACATGGATTCTATGCAAAATTCAAAAGGACTTTTTTTTTTTTTAACAACTTACTTCTTTTCCATAGTCTTACCAGCACTCACTGTTTGCCTGCCATGGATTCTTTAAGAAAAGTTCCTGGCTGGCATGATGGCTCACGCCTGTAATCCTAGCACTCGGGAGGCTGAGGCAGGTGGATTGCTTGAGCTCAGGAGTTCAAAACCAGTCTGGGCAACATGGTGAAATTCCATCTCTACAAAAAATTAGCTGGGCATGGTGGCTTGTACCTGTAGTCCCAGCTACCTGGGAGGCTGAGGTGGGAGGATCACCTGAGCCTGGGAGGTCAAGGCTTCAGTGAGTGGTGATTGCACTCCAGCCTGGATGACAGAGTGAGGCTCTGTCTCAAACCCCAACAAAACAAAACAAAAATTAGCTGGGCATGGTGGTGCATGCCTACAGTCCCAGCTCCTTGGGAGGCTGAGGTAGGAGGATCACCTGAGCCCAGGAGATCGAGGCTGCAGTGCAGTGAGCTGTGATCTTGCCACTGCACTCCAGCCTGGGCAACAGAGTGAAACCGTGTCTCAAAAAAAAAACAAAAACAAAAACAAAAAAAAACCCCACAGTTCCTGTCAGACTAAGCTTGCTTTTTGGCCAAGATTCTTAAATATACGTCTGGTCAAGATGTAGAGAGGTGGGCCTGATGATCAGATAGTAAGGTAGATTATGAACCGGATAGACAGCTATCCAATTAACAGAACTGATGTCAGTTTAGGGGAAGTTCTCTGCTTTCTTCAGGGGTGAATACTGGACTTCATTCTTTTCAGCATTTTTATTAACTGTGGATATCTGTGCCATATTGTTCAAATTTTCAAATGACCAAGCAATAAAGATTAGTTAAGATATCAAATGACAGAATAAATCCCTCGGATAGTGTTAAAATAAATGCCAACAAATTGGATAAATGTAAAATTCTGAAGCAAATGTACCCGAACTTAACTGTCCTGAATGTAGCACAAAAGAAAATGTCATTGAATTTTAGATGACCAAAGGTCCGGTATGAATTAATGGTCTTCTGTTGCTTTGGAGAAGGTCAGCTCCAAAATTTATTCCTCCATTTGTTTTCTGCATGGCTGTAGCATAGAGAGTATGGCTAAATGGGTAGATGTTACAAATTGTCTGAAGAGGATACTTTCTAATATTTGTAATTGTCCAAATGTAAAATATGCTGTATCATCATATGCAGTGATTCCATAACACTGGAAGATTTTCTTACAGAGAGAATGGATGTGTAAGCGAGATGTTACAGTAGTGTTTTGTGTATCACATAATTCACTAAATGTCTTCAAGGCTGCTCCCACTTCTGAAATTTATGTAAATCCTTGATAACTTCTCCAGCCCAGTGAGATACTGTTTGGGATGGTAGTGTCCATAGGTCTTACAGAGAACATTTACTGAAAGATGTCCATATGATTGGGGAAATAAAATGTAGATCGTAATAAATTAAAACCTAAAAATACAATTTAAGAAAGAATATTAAATTCAAAAAGAGTACTCTGTGTTGACAGCTTTAATTTGAAAAGATCTATTTTATATATTATAAAGAATGGTAAACAGGAGAAAAAGAAACTAAAGATTTTGAATAAATAAGATATTGGGAATAAACAAGAATTATATGCAAGGTTTTTTCTCACATAAAATAGTTTTAAGGTTGTATATAATTCAGTTTTGAAAGCATACAAATACAAACAAGCAGTAATTATAGCTATCTATATAGGAATATAAGACTGGTTTTTATTAATATATTTATAGCATATAGTCAAAAGACTTTGAGTAAACAACTAATGTAGGTAATATAGTGGATAATATTAACTCATGAATTTTTTACTGAAAATTTTAGTAAAGGTTAAACCTGTGAAGATTTCAATAGGTAATCAGATAGGATAGTATTCTGGGAATTATGTGTTGTTGAGTAACTTGTTAGAAAATGTATTTCAGATATCAGGTTCTACTGAGGCAGTAGATTAGTTTTTTCCTAAAGTATTGCTCGACCACATCACAGTCACAAAGCCTCCCATCTGCAACAATGGTGGTCAGATTTTTGTTCCTCAGTGCAGTTCATATGCACAACACACTTCTCCAGGAGTAATATTTTTTCTTTTCACTGCCCCCATTGAAAAACAGTGACATATATGAATGCTAGCTCTAGTTGGCTATTTATTTAGGTCCTTCCACATTGTGGAAATAGAATAAAAATCTTCAGATTCATCTTTTATTCCTTACATGTAGAACTAGAGGTCAGTCAGTTACATCCACCATCTAGCATGTTTCCCACTCAGTGTTCTTCACATGGTGCCATTGCCAATTCCAGGGAGGTCAATGCTTCAGTGAGTGGTGATTGCTCCACTGCACTCCAGCCTGGGCAACAGAGTGAGGCTCTGTCTCAAACCCCAACAGAACAAAACAAAAATTAGCTGGGCATGGTGGTACATGCCTATAGTTCCAGCTAGTTGGGAGGCTAAGGTAGAAGGATCACCTGAGCCCAGGAGATCAAGGCTGCCGTGTGCTGCGATCTTGCCACTGCACTTTAGCCTGGGCAGTAGAGTGAACCGTGTTTCCTGTTTGACTCTTTCCTATTTTTCCTACATGCATAAAAGTTAATGTCACTACCTTTATAAAATCCTAATCACCCACGACTACTATTACATTTGAACTTCAAAGAATCATACTTTTCATGTGGTCTTTATAGTGTACTTTGAGTTAAAATTATTGGCATGCTTGCTCTGACCCTCTATCAGATTGTATTTGTTTTTTTTTTTTTTTCTGTTTTGTTTTTGTTTTTTATTTTTGAGATGTGTTTTTGCTATGTTGTCCAGCCTGTTCTCCAACTACTGGGCTGAAGCGATTCTCCTACCTCAGCCTCACACATAGCTGGAACTACCATCATGTGCCACCCGGCATGATTTTTTTTAATTGCAGTTTTCTGTTATGTCATTGTAAGAATATGCATGTATTGTTAAGCATTGGGTAAATATTTATTTTTAAATCTAATTTTTGATAGATAGAAATTCAGCAAAAGGCACCATGGTGCAGGGCAAGGAACCCTGTTAGGAAATTAACCTTTGCCACAATAGCCACTTACGGAGCCGTTGGACAAATCATGTCATTTAATTTCCTTAATGTTAAAATGAAAAAGTTGAATGTAATACATTTTATGTTTCTTCTTGTTCTAAGATTCTAGGAATATTAAAGGAAACTGATTATAAATAAGTTATAATTTGAGATGTCAGTTTTTAAAGAAAATTTTGAATAATTACCACTAGAACTTAGAAAATTGTATAGCTTTCCTATTGTAGTATATATTTATGCCCTTGTCTACATTAACTGGCCAGCTGAAGAATAGTGAATCACCTTCTAGAAGCTCACCTGTTATGTCTGTTATTTAAAGGGCTAGGAAATGGTGGTAAATGTAGGAATTGGGACCTAAATAGTTTTTTATTCAATTATATTCTGTGGGTAGCGTTAATGAATCACAAAAAGATTGGGTAGTGAAGCTTCTGCTAATAAAAGCTTTAATAATTTGAATGAGACATCTGCTCAATGTGAATCTAAGGAAATTACATTTTATGAAATTGCTTTATCTAAGTAGACTTATGTTCTTGCTTGTTAGAAAATTTTGTTTAATAAATTATAGATTGCCTAATTTTATGTACCCACAGTTGACTGCATTCTTCACTTATTAAAAGACAAATTTCCTATGCAATGTTTTCAATAGCAGCAGAATTTAAAGTGGAGTGAGTCTGTATGTGTTGCTTGCCATGTCTGAGATGAATGTGAGGTATCAAAAGGATGACAGTTAAATGAGGGAAGGTGTGGTCATCAAGGTATTAATTTACTGTTATCACACACTGGTAATCCCTGCCCATAAATCCTAACAAGATAATAGCATTTTTATTCTTAAATTTTCTAAAATTTGGCTTCCAGATATTATTTACTTTGTATTTATATGATAGCTGTATTTTAAGTATCTTAAATAATTGTATCTTGTAAGTCTTTGCAAAATACAATACAATTGGTATGCTACAGAGCAGAAGTACAAATTGATAGTTTATGTATTCATGTTTGTTGTTTAAGGTTTACAACCTTTATGTCTTGAAAATATTTGATAGAAATGACTTCTTGTGTTATAGGCAAACCTGGAAAAAGTCAAACATGTTCTTGAAGATTTTTCCATTTTAGAAAAGCTTTTGAGGAAGACATAATCCATTACACGTGTCTGTTAACCAAAATGTTTAATTGGAATACATTTTGGAAATCTGTAATATTTTGCAGATGGGTAAACATTAACATTGGTGATTTATATTGTAAATATAATATATAACAGCATCAAATGTGCTTTGCTATAGAAACTAAGTAGACTTTAGAGTGGCCATGAGACAGGATTTTTAGCATGTACACAGGGTACTGCTGCTCTCTTCTTGTTTAATCTGCATTATTTAAATTGCCTTGTTGCTACAGATACTGTAATGAGGGACAAGAAGAAAATTATTCTGAACTTCCTATCTTATTTCATGAGATTTGATTTTAATTATTTTAAATGTTTGATTTTTGAAATGCTGGATTCTTCAGTGTGACAAAAGAGAATTATCATTTCAACTGTCTCTTCCTAGTCCGGTATCTGAGGCCAGCCATGATTTTCCCCTTCAGTCAGAGACTGAGTACCTGTCTTGTCAGCTTTTAGAATATGGCAATATTAGGCAGTCCTAGCAGTGGTCATGATATAAGATTGGAAGTAGTCTTTGCTTATTTTTACTTTTTTTTTTTTAACTTTCATTCTAGATTTAGGGGTACATGTGCAGGTTTTAGTTATATAGGTAAATTGTATGTCACAGGGGTTTGGTGTACAGATTATTTTGTCATCCAAGTCATAAGCATAATACCTGATAGTTTTTTGATCCTCTCCCTCCTTCTACCCTCCAACCTGAAGTAGGTCCCAGTGTCTGTTGTTCCCTTCTTTGTGTTCATGTATTCTCAGTGTTTAGCTCCCACCTATAAGTGAGAGCGTGCAGTATTTAATTTTCTGTTTCTGCATTAGTTCGCTTAGGATAATGGCCTCCAGCTCCATCAGTGTTGCTGCAGAGGACATGATCTCATTCTTTTTTGTGGCTGTATAGTATTCCATGTGTATATGTACCACATTTTCTTTATCCAGACTACTGTTGATGGGCATTTAGGTTGATTCCATGTCTTTGCTATTGTGAACAGTGCTGTGATGAACATATGTGTGGATATGTATTTATGGTAGAACAATTTTTATTCTCTTGGGCATATACCCAATAATAGGATTGTTGGGTCAAATGGTAATTCTATTTAAGTTATTTGAGAAATTGCCAAACTGCTTTCCACAATGACTGGACTAATTTACATTCCTACCAGCAGTGTGTATGTGTTTCCTTTTCTCCACAGCGTTGCCAGCATCTGTTATTTTTTAAATTTTTTTAATGATAGGCACTCTGGTGTGAGATGGTGTCTCATTGTGGTTTTGATTTGCATTTCTCTAATAGTGATGTTGAGCATTTTTTTATATACTTGTTGGCTACGTGTATGTTTTCTTTTGAAAAGTGCTTATGTCCTTGCCCATTTTTTAATGGGGTTGTTTTTTGCTTGTTAATTCGTTTAAGTTCCTTATAGATTCTGAATATTAGACCTGTGTCGGACACATACTTAGCAAAAATTTTCTCCCATTCTGTAGGTTTTCTGTTTACTGTTGATAGTTTCTTTGGCTGTGCAGATGCTCTTTAGCTTAATGAGGTCCCATTTGTCAATTTTTGTTTTTCTTGCAATTGCTTTCGGTGTGGAAGTAGTCTTTTGATAGGCTTTGCCCACCTTGATTTACTGGTGATAGTATTGGGTTTAAATGTACAATGTAATGGAATAAAACACAACACCTAGATATTTAAAATTTAAAAAAAAAAAAACATTGAATCTATGTGTGTGTGTATCTTTATTAGGGGATTGCATGTTTTCAGGTTTTTTGGAACCTTCATAATGGCAGTATATATGCAAAGATTTTCTTTATTCCATCTCAGTTTGTTTTGTGCTGCTGTACTGCTGTAACAGAATAGCACAGACTCATTTATAAACAAAAGAAGTTTATTTGCTCATGGTTCTGGAAGCTGAGATGTCCAGGAGGACAGCTCCAGCATCTGGTGAGGTCCGTCATGCTGTATCATCTCATGGTTGGAAGCTGGAAGGGCAAGAGAGCACTCGAACAAGAGGGGGCCGAAATTGTTTTTATAACATTCACTCTCTTGATAACTAACCTATGCCTGTGGTAATGATATTAATCTGTTCACGAAAGTAGAGCCCTCCTGACCTAATCATCTCTTACTAGTCTCCACCTTTCAACACTGTTACATTGGGATTACATTTCCAACATGTGAACTTTGGGTGACACATTCCAACAATAGCATCTCCTGGGTCTGTATTTTAAGTTATTATTATTCATCTAGGACTAGTAAAATAAGTACTTAACTTCCTGTCATTTTACACAAAAATCTGTAAAAATATTTTTAAATATAAATAAGAAATAACTTTCAGTTTTTGTTAAAGTCTTTCAAGAAAACTATAGAAAATTAATAACTCTTAATGGATATTAAGCTCTAAAAGATTAAGTATTTGTTACTCTATCTAGAATTTTAGAAGGATTCCTTACCTATGTAGTTTGTGCTTTGGTGTATCCGTCCTTAAATGTTTTAAAAATAAAAATAGTGAAGTTAATTTCTTATGTTTACAATTATCAGTGAAGAAGAGTATCATCTGAATTTAATCTTTGTAGCTTTCACTAATATATATGAAGAAGTATATACTGTATATACTATGAAGACATAGAAAAGTAATCTGTAAAATCACCTTTGCCACACATTGTTGTGTTCAGGTTATGGCCTCCACAAGATTTGATAATGGAGGGATACAAAGTAGATTTTAAAATGATCAATCCTTTTGCTTTTTTGATTTGTGGGACAACCTTTCAGATGCCAACTCTAAGGATAATTCATGTCTGAATTGTTAAAATCCATCTAGAATAGCCAACTCTATTTGGAATAATAGGGTTTAGGGCATAGACATTTCTCATTCATAATCTGACCATTGTAGGAGCAAAAGAGCAGACTGTCTTTACAGCAGCATTTGTCAACCTACCACTCTGGTAAGAAATACATTTTACATTATGATCCAGATTTGTGCTCACATATGTGTACAAATGTGCAAAACAACAATCTGGGAATATTTGCCTTTCTTTTATGCAGTGTACTCTATTTTCTATTCTGTATCATTTTTATATGCCAAAAAAAATGTTTCCTTGTGGCCCATAAAATAGATTTCAAAAATTGCTAGTGGGCCCCACCTGCAATTTGATAAACTGTTTAGGATTTCTCTTACTTTTGCCTTAGTGTTTCTCTTTACTTTGCACAGCTATATATATGTTCTCATTTCTACAGTTTCCTATGAAAATGGTTGATGACTACCCATTTAAATTGAAATGTAAGGAAGATGAGAAGCTTTTAGAACACAGATACATGTGTGAACATCTGGAAAGAAAGATATTTTCCAAATTGTTTGTGGTAGTTCTGGGGGTGGGAGCTGGGATTACTAGAGGACCTCTGCATTGCTCAGTTTAGCTTTTTCTTTCCTTTTCAAACTATGACAGATAGTTTCATACTCAGCAGTATTTTAAAAGGTAGTTCTAATTTGGTGACAAATGCCTTATAAACAAGAGTTTCTATTTGAATTTTTAAAAAAGGTCTTTTTTAGCCTGAAGAGGTTCCAAAGTCTTAGATCATAGAAAATAAATAGGAAGGAATTCCTCACAAGTTTGGTTTGTTTTATGCTTTTTTCCATGGAAGAAGATTCAGTAAAATACACCAAAAAAAAAAAAAAAAAAGAATGCTAAATTTGGAGTGGCAGAAAATAAGAATTTTAGTTCCTGTATTCCTATTTGGCACATAACATCTGAGCCTCAGTTAATTTGCCAGATTATCTAAGTTTATTTTCAACTTCAAAGTTTTCTGATTTTTAAGCCAAATTAAAATAGGGATTAGACTTAACTACCTACTTAAAGACTACTTTAAGACACTCTTCAGAGTATTATAGGCTGTGATGTGACCAATGAAGACCCACCCCAGGAAGCTGCTAGGATCCTGCCCTGGAATATTTGAAGTTTGCATGCTCGTGGCCACACGATCCTCAGATTCCCTTGCAAATTTGATTATTTATAGTAGCAGATTGAGTAATCAGTTGAAAAGAATTTCTTACTTCATGACTACAGGGAATATTTTTCTTGAAATTATTTTGAAATCCTTTTGCTAAGCACGATAAGTCTGAACCTGTATTAGAGGTTGAAAAGTGAAAGAATAGAGAGTGTGAAATGGATTATGTTAAACTTCTGAAAATTATATACTGTTACAGGTGGCTAATTCTGTATTTGAGAGTTATTAAAGAATTGGGCTGGGTGCAGTGGCTCACGCCTGTAATCCCAGCACTTTGGGAGGCCGAGGTGGGCAGATCACGAGGTCAGGAGATGGAGACCATCCTAGCTAACACGGTGAAACCCTGTTTCTACTAAAACAAAACAAAAAAATTAGCTGGGTGTGGTGGTGGGCGCCTGTAGTCCCAGCTACTTGGGAGGCTGAGGCAGGAGAATGGCTTGAACCCGAGAGGTGGAGCTTGCAGTGAGCCGAGATCGCGCCACTGCACTCCAGCCTGGGCGACGGAGCGAGACTCCGTCTCAAAAAAAAAAAAAAAGAATTGACACCTGGTAATAGTAGGCTAATTGGTTAAACAATAATTCTAAGGGAGAGTGTAGTGATTAAAAAACAAATAAGGGTAGATATATGTTCTTAGAAGTTAACGTATCTCTAATAGCTAACAAAAAATGAACTCATGTAACAACTAAGTTGTGAATTCTTTAGGTAGTCGTAGAAGAAATGATCTTGAAATGGTTTGAGAAATGATTTTCTTTATTTATTTCATTTTGTTTTTAAGAGATGGGGTCTTACTCTGTCGCCCAGGCTGGAACTGCGGTGGTGCAGTCATAGCTCACTGCAGCCTTGACCTCCTGGGCTCAACCAATCTCCAGCCTCAGCCTCCCGAGTAGCTGAGACTACAGGTGTGCACCACGACACCCAGCTAATTTCTTCATTTTTTGTAGAGACAGTCTTGCTATGTTGCCCAGGCTCATCTCAAACTCCTGGGCTTAAGGGATCCTCCTGCCTTGTCCTCCTAAAGTGCTGGTATTACAAGTGTGAGTCACTGCACTCAACTGAACGTTTTATTTTCTTAGTTTATTAGAAGTAGGCTTTAGAATTGATAATCCAGTAGGTGTAGGTTTTTTCATTCTGTCCTACGCAGTGTTTTTTGTGAGAAAGTAAGTTTGGAATGTGTAACTATGACTTCTGCTCCTGAGAACTAGAAGAATATTATATTTAAAAAGTAATTAATAATATAGATTCAGGAAGAAAGTATATCCAATACCATTCATTAGGCTTTTCTTGGCAGTTGTGTCTCATATACAGTGTGTGGATGATGGGTTAACAGTGTGCTCATGAAGACTCCGAGGCCTCCCCAGTCTCAGCTAACAGGAGGTATTAGTCCGTTTTCATGCCGCGGATAAAGACATACCCGAGACTGGGCAATTTACAGAAGAAAGAGGTTTAATTGGACTCTCAGTTCCATGTGGCTGGGGAGGCCTCACAAACATGACGGAAGGCAAGGAAGAGCAAGTCACATCTTATGTGGATGGCAGCAGGCAAAGACAGCTTGTGTAGGGAAACTACCCCTTATAATACCGTCAAATCAACAGTACAGGAAAGACCCGCCCCCGTGATTTAATTACCTCCCACTGGGTCCCTCCCACAACACATGGGAATTATGGGAGCTATAAGAAGAGATTTGGGTGGAGACACAGAATGAAACTGTATCACAGGAGTACATTAGTAGTAGCTAGGAAATAATATGAAATGCATTTCTTCAAAATATATAATTTCATATAAAAGATGGGAATTATGGTATCTACAAGATGAAATTTGAGTGGGGACACAGAGCCAAACTCTGTCACAGAAGTACATTAATAGTAGCTAGGGACTAATATGAAATGCATTTCTTTAAAATGTATAATTTCATATAAAAGAGCTAGTAGTTAAGAACAATTATATTAAGAGTTTAATTGTTTTATTCACTATTTTGGGGTCCCAATATGTGAGGATTGTCATTGCAACTTCAACAGTCATGTTTGCTTGTTTTGTATATAACAAACAATATTCTAGGTTTTATTATACTATGTTTCATATATTTTTTTACACTAACTTTACCAGAAACCTGTAATTAATTGGGGCTTAAAATCTTGTTAAATTTACTCAAGAAAAATTAATAAATCCAGTTATTTACTTTAAAGCTGCAGAAGAAAGAAGATCAGCAACTGGAGCCTAAAAAAGGTACCAGCCCTAAAAAAGCTGCGGAGCCCACTGTGGATCTTTTAGGACTGGGTAAGTAATAAAAAATAAAAGTCACTGCTAGAGTTACAAAACAACTGAAACTTTTACTTGGAGTGAATATAATGGCTTTATCTTGAGTATGCCAAAACATACCTGTTAACTGAATTTGAAAACGGTATGATTAGTTTGCTAACTTCCCACAAAAAAGAAATCTTTAATAAGGGAGCCAGTGTCTGTCAGCACTGTTTTCACTGAAATACAAGTAATGAGTTCCTTGGGGAAAAGAAGATATCAAAGTAATCTTCAAAGGCTTGGTAGATGTGACATTTTAGCGCTTACAATAAAGAGTGGATCATTTTCTCTTCTCTCTCTCTCTCTCAAATTTTTAGTTTTGTGGGAGATTTTTCCCCTTAGCAAAATAATTCTAGGATAGCCTTATTGTAAAATATGTTGGTTTAAAATAAAATTTAATTTTGGTTAACTGAAGCAAGACATTTTGCATCCAGATCTAGTGACTAGATTCATATAACTTATTCAATGATAATGAGAAGTGCTAATTTTAATATAATGTCCTGTTTGTTCTCATGGCTGAAAGGTATATGTCATCTGTGTGGTAAGTAAACAGGCCTTCATTCAAGGGGTGTTTATATTGTGCTTATCTACAAATATTGTAGCTTCTCTTTTTTTTTTTTTTTTTTTTTTTCACTTTTTTTCTTCTAAAAGAATTGGCTTGATGAAAGGTTACTTTTAGTAATATCTGAGCCTTGGCACAGGAATAATTTAAATTTTTCTTTTTTTTTTAGTTTGGGGAAAGATTGAGAAGGAAAAGAGTGAAAGGCAGTTAGTTGAAGTGGAAGAGTTGAACTTCATATACTGCTTTCCAAAAAATTGATCTTAGTTGTTATTGAATAAATTGTGTCTGTTTTAAGAATTATAGCTGAATGTTTTATTCATTTCTTAGGAAGCTAGTACATCATACAAATATACTCCCTGGAGGTACAATTCTTCTATGATGGTAAAAAGTTGTATATTAGAAATATAAAAAATAACTGTAATTTTGAAAATAAGGCTTCAGTCCAGGGGCTCTAAATATAATTATGTTGAATTGTAGTCCTCATAATTTGTTTTATTTCCTTTACTGTAAATGAGAGAAAAAGAAAAGACATTATTATTAAAGAAAAAAAATCTTAGTAAAACTTTAGTATATCTTTATCTTCACTGCAGCATTCCTTTTCCAGTCTATATGCCTGGTTTATTAGTTTATAACTTAGAAATATAAAATATAATCTAGGCCTGATTCATATCTTACACACTCATTCATTCAACAGATAGCTACTGTCTACTGTGTGTCAAGGTACCATTGTAAACACTAGGGAGATAGATCTGAAAGAGGACAGACTACAACCCCTGCCTTCTGGGGCTTTCATTCCATCTGGAGAGACAGTGAATAAACAATTAAATAAAATGTATTGTAGGTTATATGTGGCAAGTACTGTAGATGGAAGAAAACAAAAATGGATGGTTGTAATTTTAAATAGGGTGGACAGGGAGGCATTCACAGATGTCTTATTGGAGCAAAGAGGTGAAGAAGGTCTGGATATCTGGATCTGTAAGCAAGAGTATTCTGAGAAGAACACAGCAGATGCAAAGGCTCTTCAGTAGGGGCCTACTTGAAGTGTGCAAGGACCAGCAAGGATGACAGTGTGGCTAAAGTGGAATGATCTAGGGGAGAGTAGTAACAGAGGAGACAAGGAAGGAAGGGGTAGGGAGGGGGCAAGCTGACTATAACAGGACTTTGGCTTTAACTCGGAATGACCTGGAAACACATTGGAGGAATTTGCTGAAAAGAAATAATCTGACTTTAGTATTTAAAGAATTATTGTAGCGGTTGTGCTGAGACTAGATGATAGTAGGGCAAGGTGGACAGGAAAGGGTTTTTTTAAGGATGATATTACAAGATGTTTAGTGTTAGAAATGAACTTGTAGAGAGGTAAATCTGATATCTCAGGACAAGGAAAAATTGCTCTAGCAGTGTCCTTGAATAGCCCGGAGTGGATGGGATCTAGTTGACAAATGGTATGAGTGGCCTTTGAGATAATCCATTATTGTTGGAATAATACTGCATAGTAAATAAACCTCAGGTTTCAACAGCTTACAACATTAAACATCTGTTTCTCTTTCTGTGGGTCAGCTAGGGCAGCTCTACTGCAACTTCATTTGATACATTTTCTACCTTGCTGATTATTGCAGGGCACTTTTTACCAGCCATTTCACTATTGCATATTGTGTCTCTATTTTAAGTTCCAACAAGTGTTTCCTTATCTTCTACCACCTTGTCTCAAAGCCATTGCCATAGATTTTAGGGTTTGGTTGTGGCAGCACCCGCCTTGTATCAGTTTCTAAAGCAGTCAACTCTTGCTGTGCGTGTTACATAGCAAACAACTCCAAAATTTCAGTGGCTTACATCAACTAACATTTATTTCTGTCACTCATGGGCCTGTAGGTCTGCTGGGACATCACTCTTTTGGACAGTGGAACAGCTTCAGGAAACAGTGTCTTTAAGGGAGAACCAAAGTTCATTTAGCAGGAGAAGCTAGGGAATGTTTGTGAAAAAAGGTTAAGAATATTAGGGGGATTTTGCAGTGACTCACAGTGGGTCATTAGATCATTTGGCAGAAGAGTTCCAAAGACAGGAGGGGTGGGAGATGGGGTTGGAAAGAGGGCTGTCTTGCTGTGAGGGAGTTGTAGCAGCAGGGAAGGGGAAGTGTCTTACCCAGAGCATATACAGCTCTTCACATCTGCTGGTTATCGATTTTCTAAACTCTTAAAAAATATTTTCAGACTTTTTTTTTTAAAAGCTGTGTTTCAGCATAAAATTCGATGAATTCATGAAAGTCCAGGAGACTACAGAGAATCAAAGGTCCCTTTCAGCTCAAAACAAACAGTGGTTCTAAATCTGGATTGGTGGTTGGTGTCCACCTTGGGCCTCAGGCTATTTATCTGCTCAGAAGCATGCCGTTCTCCTCCAATGGGACCCTGGTTTTCCCCTGTAAATTGAAACACAGCGGGGATTGGGGGGGTAGGTGCCTTGAAGCATGATTTATGGTCATGCAAAGATGACAGCATATCTCCGTATGAGTGAGACTAGGACAGACATTAACGTAAAACATTTCCAGAAAATATAGAGAAAACCTGTACAGTGATAGTTCAGTTACACAGCTATGGATCCTTGGGACTCACAGCCTTCTTTATCACTCTTAACAGTTTCATAATAGCCTAATACTTAAGACTAGTTTTTGATCTTTCCTTTAAATGGGACTTTAATGAACTTACTTTCTTTTTTGTAACCCAGTAACTCAGGTAAAACCTTTCTTAAGCTCACCTTTCCTGATCTACTACCCATTCGAAGTTCAGACATAAAATGCATTATATTATATATACTTTTTAGCAGAGGTTGTCCATTTTTTTCCAAGAAGGGCCAAATAGACATTATTTTTGGCTTTGCAGGCCTTATGATTTCTGTTGCAACTACTCAACTCCTATTGTAGTGTGCAAGTAGCCATAAACAAACATGTAAATGAATGAGCATGCTTGTGTTCCGATCATGCTTGTGTTCCGATCAACTTTAAAAACAGGCATGGGCTAGGGTTTGCTCACCCCTGCTTTATGTTCCCGATAGTACCTATAAGAGCTGCTTCATATTTAGATATTAATTCGTGTTTGAAAGCTATAGGACTACTATTTATTATAGTACTTTACTCTCTAATACCATAAACAGGGTGAGATACTTGACCTGCCTCTAGTCTTAGAAATTACCGAGGGCCTGGGGCCTTTCTTGACTAAGTGCAAGATTGAATAATCTCTGAATGTACCAGATTTGAATCAAACACAGACATATCCTGACTTGAGTATGCACGTCCTATGTTAAAATAGAATTAAAATCAGCTTCTAGGGTTTGTGAGAAGAGTGCTCTTCGGGTCCCCTTACTTAGGAAGCTAGTTTAGGACTGCAAATTATACTGTTAGGCTAGTGTCTATTCTTTGTTGTTTGTTAGTTTTAAAGATGATAAAAATTGACAGACTGCTTACCAATTGGTTAGGACAGTTCCCCCAGACTAATGCTTCTATTCAATGGGGCTTATTTTTAGGGTGTGGGGGCATAAGACCGCCTCTGAGAATAAAGTCTTCAAGCACATGCTTTGGGCATAAGGCTTGAGAAGAATTACACATTACTGGCCTTGAATGTGACCTTAGAGGTTTCATTTCAACCTTCCATTAATGGTTCCTGCAGGGGTTCTGTTTTGTGGCCATCTGTGTACCACATGCACCCTGCAGAGCAGCCTGGTTCCTTGTCAGGAGGCATTACCCACAATCCTACCAGACACAGAGTTGTATGTGTCGGGTGCACTGCCGAGGCTGTCTGGGGGGACCGCATCCTCTCAGTGCCCCAGAAAGCATCTCACAAAGAATCGAGTCATGATCTTGGTAATGAATATCTAGCTCAGGGGTATACTCATGTGTTTCTCTATTCACTGTTTATATAAAACTAATTTGATTTTATCCATTCTAGTTGTTACTTTAATCTGGGGAAATTTCTATCTAAACATTCATAACTTTTACTTTAAATTATTTTAAATACTGAACTATATGGAGAAGTAGGTAGAGATTCCCTCAGTTTTTTCTTAATTGAAACACTCAAAGGAACATACAGTTTTGGGCAAGTCGATGAGAAAAGTTTGCAAATTTTAGTTTCCCCATTCATATTTGTGTTCAGGAAATAAAGGCTTTAACATATGACAGTGGTCAAGACAATGCTAGTGAAATTAAGCCATTAGTATATAACCCATTTTATTATTAGCAACATTTACCCAGTTTTATATGAGAGAGATGAATACAGAAAGTACTACAGAAAGTACTCTACTTACCTTTCAAGCAGAAAATTCCTACAGAGAAATTTCTAGCCATTTCTCAAAGTCCATGTGCTATAAAGCAAATTTGGGAATGAGCTGAGTAAAAGAATGCCAGATTTAGCAGCAGTGGTCCTGGTGATCCACAGTTACCAGTGGACCTGGAAAACCGCTGGTGTCCTAGAGCTACCTATTTGACCAGATCTGGAGGACGTTTGTGTAGTTGTGTGCACATCCCCCTTTTCTTGGAGGAGGATTGAAGGTGAGGAAGACTGTAGCAGAAGTGCCCAAGAAAATTTTATAGTCAAGTTATGTTTTCAGATGTGGTTTAAAACCTGATAACAACGTGTATTGCCTCTGCTCAGAAAAGTATGTTCAGTGAACTATTATTATGAACTGTTATTACCCTTTCAAAAAGGAGGTCTCAGGGATTGGTTTATTCTTATGTAATCACACTGCATAGGAAAGAAAATGCAGTTACATGAATATATTGGTGTAAGGTAACTAGCAGTGGGCAGATACCTGCAAGTGGTCCTGAGTCAGTAGTAGGGCAGTTGGTGAACTGACACCAGAAACAGGTGCCGTTGGGTGAGTTCATATCACAGACTTTAGAAGAGAGCAAGAAGGGACAGCTTCTTGGAAACAGCACAGAACCTCCAGAGAATGTGCTGGTGGATAGGACAAAGAATTGTTAGGTGTTGAGAGGAGTAAAATTGACCTCTGAATGAGGCGACTTCAAACTACAAGTAACAGGAAGCCTGAAAATGGCTTAAACGTAAGGACATCTAATTATCTCATTGGAAGAGAAATCTGGAGACACGGTGGTTTGGGGCTGTGCAGTGCTGGAACAGTGAGCGCAGGGAGCCAGGTTCCTCTTTGCTTCTCCTCATTCTGCCACCCTCATCACAGCACTGGCTTTACTCTGGAGTCTTGTCGCCTTATGGCCAACACATGGAAGGTGCAGCATCCTATCCTCATAGGACCACACCTAAAGGATGGCTTTTCCTCACCAGTTTCTTTTCTCAGGAGTAAAAACTTGCCAGAAAATTCCCCAGCAGGATTCCCAGGGTACGCTTGGTCAGAATTGGATTATATTACCTCACTAGTTGCAAGAGAGGCTAGGAAAATAGTATTCATCCTATAGAGTGGAGGTAGGCTGTGCCAGCAAAAAGCGCCCAGATGGGGCTTTGGCAGTCTGTGGTATCTGGCACAGTTGCATTTCATCCTGACAGCAGCTCTTTAGGGTAGAGAGTATTTTACACACTCATACACACTTTTCCCCCTTTTTTTAAATTAACTAATAATAAAACTAACAACTAATAAGCTAACAAAAATTAATTTCCAAGGCACTGCTGCTGTACTATAGAATTGGGACTCAAACCTAGATCTGTTTAATGCCAAAGTCTAATTTCGGCTCTTAAGATGAACCAAAGCAAGGCATCTAACCCAAGTATTAAATTATCTTATGTTAATAATCAGATACTGCTAACTAGATGCCAGGGGCTGTCTTGTGTGCTGACAGATATTTATTTATTGAATTTTTGCAACAGCCCTGAGATTGGTGAACTATCATTATTTCGCTTTTATAGAGGAGAAAACTGAGGCACAGAGAGGTTAAGTGAGTTGCACAAGGTCACAGCTGGTAGATTACAGAACTGGGATTTAGACTGAGTAGACTGACTTCAGGGCTCAGATTCTTAACACTATGTTGAGCTGTGATAGAAAATAAAACTCCAACAGGTGAGATTATGCTATACACAAAATAGACATTGGACCCATTCATCAAATCAATAGATGGCAGTATTAAGTCATAGGGGCGGGACACTTGGTTTAGAGGTAGTAGTACCTGTGTTTTGTCTGTCCTCTAGCAGCTTCGTCTGGGAAATGGAAATAGGAACTCTTCTGTAGCTTGAGGGCCAGAATAAATGGTATGCCTTATGTGAAGCACCTAGCACAGTAACTTGCACACAGTCCTGTGCTGAGACTATAACCTGAACACCAGGTCATGGGAGATCACCAAGAGGTAGTACAGGCCTTTGAAGGAATTTGTGGAGAAGGGACTCAAAAATTATACTGAGTAACACACAGTAGGACTCCTGCTGGGTTGTTCCTTGAATAGCCACTACCATTAGAGAGAAAGAGGGAGATAGAGGGAAACAGTGATTTGCAAAGCATGGTCTGTGGCGTCTGATGGATTTGCAGTTGACTAAAAGAACTGAGGAAATTGGGTGGCCTCAGGAATCTAGTTTATCACCATTTTAAACATTTAGAAAGAAATTTGGTTATACAATCTGGTTTCGTATCTATATATTTCTTGTTTATTGAGGCCATAAAATAGTGCAGTGATTTGATATATATTTATTTTTTAAACAATCAGTTCTACAGGCTTCCTCCTTATACCACTTCTCAGCTATTTCAGATAGCTCTAAATCAGTGTGCATGTGTGTGTGGTGTCTTCTGAAAGACGGCAGCACCATGGGGCTCTTCCCCTTACACAGTATCATAGTGCCTGTGCATAAGAGAATCCTCTGATCAAAAGTTGGCTGGTTTGTAGAAATGTGTAGTAGATTTCCCTGCTGGCACAGTAGACTGGCAGTTTGGTAGTGGCTTGAAAAAGGAGGGCCAGGTGGAGCCAAGATGGCCAAATAGGAACAGCTCCGGTCTACAGCTCCCAGTGTGAGCGACGCAGAAGATGGGTGATTTGTGCATTTCCATCTGAGGTACCGGGTTCATCTCACTAGGGAGTGCCAAACACTGGGAGCAGGACAGTCGGTGAAGCGCATCATGTGCGAGCCAAGCCGAAGCAGGGCGAGGCATTGTCTCACTCGGGAAGCACAAGGGGTCAGGGAGTTCCCTTCCCTAGTCAAAGAAAGGGGTGACAGACAGCACCTGGAAAATCGGGTCACTCCCACCCTAATACTACGCTTTTCCAACGGGCTTGGAAAATGGCACACCAGGAGGTTGTGTCCCACACCTGGCTCTGAGGGTCCTATGCCCACGGAGTCTCACTGATTGCTAGCACAGCAGTCTGAGATCAAACTGCAAGGTGGCAGCGAGGCTGGGGGCTGGGGGAGGGGCGCCCGCCATTGCCCAGGCTTGCTTAGGTAAACAAAGCAGCCAGGAAGCTCGAACTGAGTGGAGCCCACCACAGCTCAAGGAGGCCTGCCTGCCTCTGTACCCTCCGCCTCTGGGGGCAGGGCACAGACAAACAACAAGTCAGCAGGAACCTCTGTAGACTTAAATGTCCCTGTCTGACAGCTTTGAAGAGAGTAGTGTGGTTCTCCCAGCACGCAGCTGGAGATCTGAGAACGGACAGACTGCCTCCTAAAGTGGGTCCCTGACCCCTGAGCAGCCTAACTGGGAGGCACCCCCAGTAAGGACAGACTGACACCTCACTTGGCCGGGTACTCCTCTGAGACAAAACTTCCAGAGGAACGATCAGACAGCTGAATTTGCAGTTCACGAAAATCCGCTGTTCTGCAGCCACCGCTGCTGACACCCAGCCAAACAGGGTCTGGAGTGGACCTCTAGCAAACTCCAACAGACCTGCAGCTGAGGGTCCTGTCTGTTAGAAGGAAAACTAACAAACAGAAAGGACACCCGCACCAAAAACCCATCTGTACATCATCATCATCAAAGACCAAAAGATGGGGAGAAAACAGAGCAGAAAAACTGGAAACTCTAAAAAGCAGAGCGCCTCTCCTCCTCCAAAGGAACGCAGTTCTTCACCAGCAATGGAACAAAGCTGGACGGAGAATGACTTTGATGAGTTGAGAGAAGAAGGCTTCAGACGATCAAACTACTCCGAGTTACAGAAGGAAATTCAAACCAATGGCAAAGAAGTTAAAAACTTTGAAAAAAAAATTAGACGAACGTATAACTAAAATGACAAATGCAGAGAAGTGCTTAAAGGAGCTGATGGAGCTGAAAGCCAAGTTTTGAGAACTACGTGAAGAATACAGAAGCCTCAGGAGCCAATGCGATCAACTGGAAGAAAGGGTATCAGTGATGGAAGATGAAATGAATGAAATGAAGCAAGAAGGGAAGTTTAGAGAAAAAAGAATAAAAAGAAACGAACAAAGCCTCCAAGAAATATGAGACTATGTGAAAAGACCAGACCTACGTCTGATTGGTGTACCTGAAAGTGACGGGGAGATTGGAACCAACTTGGAAAACACTCTGCAAGATATTATCCAGGAGAACTTCCCCAATCTAGCAAGGCAGGCCAACATTCAGATTCAGGAAATACAGAGAATGCCACAAAGATACTCCTCGAGAAGGGCAACTCCAAGACACATAATTGTCAGATTCACCAAAGTTGAAATGAAGGAAAAAATGTTAAGGGCGGCCAGAGAGAAAGGTCGGGTTATCCACAAAGGGAAGCCCATCAGACTAACAGCTGATCTCTTGGCAGAAACTCTACAAGCCAGAAGAGAGTGGGGGCCAATATTCAACATTCTTAAAGAAAAGAATTTTCAACCCAGAATTTCATATCCAGCCAAACTAAACTTCATAAGTGAAGGAGAAATAAAATACTTTACAGACAAGCAAATGTGGAGAGATTTTGTCACCACCAGGCCTGCCCTAAAAGAGCTCCTGAAGGAAGCACTAAACATGGAAAGGAACAACCGGTACCAGCCACTGCAAAAACATGCCAAATTGTAAAGATCATCCAGGCTAGGAAGAAACTGCATCAACTAACGAGCAAAATAACCAGCTAACATCATAATGACAGGATCAAATTCACACATAACAATATTAACTTTCAGTGTAAACGGGCTAAATGCTCCAATTAAAAGACACAGACTGGCATATTGGATAAGGAGTCAAGACCCATCAGTGTGCTGTATTCAGGAAACCCATCTCATGTGCAGAGACACACATAGACTCAAAATAAAAGGATGGAGGAAGATCTACCAAGCAAATGGAAAACAATAAAAGGCAGGGGTTGCAATCCTAGTCTCTGATAAAATAGACTTTCAACCAACAAAGATCAAAAGAGACAAAGAAGGCCATTACATAATGGTAAAGGAATCAATTCAACAAGACGAGCTAACTCTCCTAAATATATATGCACCCAATACAGGAGCACCCAGATTCATAAAGCAAGTCCTGAGTGACCTACAT
>NW_026652277.1:92974633-93050808 GCF_009828535.3 Hylobates moloch | reverse complement strand
TATCTGATCTTTGACAAACCTGACAAAAACAAGAAATGGGAAAAGGATTCCCTATTTAATAAATGGTGCTGGGAAAACTGGCTAGCCGTATGTAGAAAGCTGAAAGTGGATCCCTTCCTTACATCTTATATAAAAATTAATTCAAGATGGATTAAAGACTTACATGTTAGACCTAAAACCATAAAAACCCTAGAAGAAAACCTAGGCAATACCATTCAGGACATAGGCATGGGCAAGGACTTCATGTCTAAAACACCAAAAGCAATGGCAACAAAAGCCAAAATTGACAATTGGGATCTAATTAAACTAAAGAGCTTCTGCACAGCAAAAGAAACTACCATCAGAGTGAACAGGCAACCTACAAAATGGGAGAAAATTTTCGCAATCTACTTATCTGACAAAGGGCTGATATCCAGAATCTACAATGAACTCAAACAAATTTTCAAGAAAAAAACAAACAATCCCATCAAAAAGTGGGCAAAGGACATGAACAGACCCTTCTGAAAAGAAGACATTTATGCAGCCAAAAAACACATGAAAAAATGCTCATCATCACTGGCCATCAGAGAAATGCAAATCAAAACCAGAATGAGATACCATCTCACACCAGTTAGAATGGCCATCATTAAAATGTCAGGAAACAACAGGTGCTGGAGAGGATGTGGAGAAATAGGAACACTTTTACACTGTTGGTGGGACTGTAAACTAGTTCAACCATTGTGGAAGTCAGTGTGGCAATTCCTCAGGGATCTAGAACTAGAAATACCATTTGACCCAGCCATCCCATTACTGGGTGTATACTCAAAGGACTATAAATCATGCTGCTATAAAGACACATGCACACGTATGTTTATTGCGGCATTATTCACAATAGCAAAGACTTGGAACCAACCGAAATATCCAACAACAATAGACTGGATTAAGAAAATGTGGCACATATACACCATGGAATACTATATGCAGCCATAAAAAATGATGAGTTCATTTCCTTTGTAGGGACATGAATGAAGCTGGAAACCATCATTCTGAGTAAACTATCGCAAGGACAAAAAACCAAACACCACATGTTCTCACTCATAGGTGGGAATTGAACAATGAGAACACATGGACACAGGAAGGGGAACATCACACTCCGGGGACTGTTGTGGGGTGG
Organism: Hylobates moloch; assembly: GCF_009828535.3. NCBI lineage: Eukaryota > Metazoa > Chordata > Mammalia > Primates > Hylobatidae > Hylobates > Hylobates moloch. The sequence continues at coordinate 93,049,655 of NW_026652277.1, read as the reverse complement.
GGGGAGGGGGGAGGGACAGCATTAGGAGATATACCTAATGCTAAATGATGAGTTAACGGGTGCAGCACACCAACATGGCACATGGATACATACGTAACAAACCTGCACATTGTGCACCTGTACCCTGAAACTTAAAGTATAATAATAATTAAAAAAAAAAAAAAGGGAGGGCCAAATACAGTAAGAGGATTAGGATTATCTTTTAAGACCATGTTAGTCATTTTAGCAAATTAGCCTAAATACTATTTAACTGTATGAAAAATTAACTGAAAAATAAAAATAAATGGCTCCACTTAGCTCTCAGGCACACTTAAACAAATTGAAAACAACTTAAAGCTTCAAAAGTTTAATATGCTTCAAATTGACATTTGTGACTTGAATTTACTAAAATAAGACATGTGAGTTGATGTTACAAATCAAGTCTTGTGTTTTAATATAAAGAAATTCCAAGTAATAATAAAAATTAAGGAGAAAACTTTAAATGGTTTCTTGAGTAGAAAATAAAAAGGGTTCTTTGATCAACATGGAAATTTAGAAAGCTTTAAGAAGTTTTGCCATTAAGGAGAGAATCACTTCGTATCATTGAAGCAGCCTTCTTTAAACAGTGCTGTTTCCACTTTAAATTCATCACTGGTTATGATGAAGCTTCACTAGTTATGGAAGAAGAATTAGATTTGGGAGTTTTCATTGTAGCAATGGTGTACTACAGGTAGAAGGTTCATGCTCAGTCAAAAATGGTAATGAAAAACAGCCATTTGTCACATTCTTATCTGCCTTAAACTGGATTAGTAATACATAAAATCTCATGTTGCTCTTTGACATTTTTTCTTATTTGTGCAAATAGATTATGACCAGCTAATGCCTCTGACATTCAAGTAAAGGATGAATTCAATTAATATTTATTGAGCACCAGCAGAGTTCATGCAACACTGGTAAACACCAGAAGATGCAGCTCTGTGTGTTTATAGTAGCGCAAGAGGGGGATGGGGCTGCTGTCCAGAAACTGGAAGACAGAATTATCATTGAGGGAAAAGATGGGATTGTCTAAGAGAACTGGTTGTGAGAATTCAGTTGGAAATCTGGATTAATGCTCAAATTCCAATTTAAATTCCATTTTCCTTAATTCAGAGGTTGATTTTTTCTTGCTGCTGCTAGAGGAGAATAAAATAAGTTTATTCTGTGCTATGCAAACTTATTTCAAGTAAAATCTAATGTTTTATGGAGATCACCTTTAGAGTGAATAACAATTGGAAAAGATAAGCAAATGCCCAGATAAATGCAGCTTTTAGAGCTGTACCTTTGTAGAGGATCTTATGATTTAAAACCCATCTGTCTCTTATCATAGGGCACACAAGTGCTATGTTAGGACAGTTGGAACAGATTAGCAGGAGGGTAAGATATGGCTCCGACCAGTGAGGTGGCAGGTAGAATAGTCCTGGGAGGTGCTGTGACAACAGTGATGCAGTAAGCTTTAGACAGAGGGGCGCTGGAGACACATTTATGATTGAGAGAAAGAATTCCAGCCTCACTGTACTTGTTCACCTGGAAAGGGGAAGCCCTGGTGTAGGGATTCTAGTTAAGAAGCAGTTGTAATCTCATAGGCAGATAGTTGTGTGGAAGCTGTGTCTATGAAAACAGAGGAAGAGGAGCCAGTCCAGGATATTGGTAGCAATGGCTGTGGAGTCTTCAAGGAGAATGTGGCTTTAAACTCTAAGAGAGGCGATTTTACAGGAGGAAGGATCAGCTAGGGCTAAATGTGCTGGTGGTAAGTAGGATGAGGACTGAAAAGGATTAACTACTACTTGTTTTCCGCATGGCTCTGCTGTCACCAAGAAATCCTCCCATAACCTGTGTTTGGAAAGCATTTCAATTAGTCATGTATTGAGTATGTGCTTTGTGCCAGGCATTAAATTAAGGAGGCAGCTGCACTCTTCCTGGTGATGAAGCAGGTGGGACTGATCATGGCTCTGAGTTATAAAAGTGGTGCCAGCGAGGAGTAAAGAGGCTTCTGGAGTACTGGGGCATGCCTGTTCAGCCTAAGAACATTCCAGTGCCATAAAAACTAAAAATGAAAAGGATAAGATGCTTGGGAAGGCTTCTACTTTGCAGCCCCTGGATTAGCGGAACATTTGGAGGTAGAGTTGGTAGGCCTGACTGACCCGCTGTGTGTGGTATGGCCTGCAGTGGAGGTGGTGCTGGGTGTTGTGGGCTCAGGAGTCATCCTGTGCCTCAGAAAGGAGCTTGTGCCAAGTACTATGCCTGGGCTGGGTAGTGAAGCCAGCCCCTGCCCTCAGGGCACATTTTAGGGAGGTAGGTCACTGGTCATGTAAATTATTGTAACTCTGGGTAGGGAATGGGCACCTGTTTCTGCCTGAGAACACCAGGAAACATTTCTCAAACTGGTTATAGCAGTTGAGTTTTGCGGGTGCACCATTGAGACCCGTGTTGAAGTCCTAGGCTTACTGTGCAGATTCCCTCCAGGTGAGGTAAGGATTAAACTGAGATACTTTATTGATCAGAGTATCTGGCACATAGTACTTAAATCAATATTAGTGTTTAAACTTGTATTAAAATATGAAGGGTTGTATTCTTATTTCCTTTTAGTTTTAGTTTATAAATTTAAAGTCACTTGGAACGCGCCAAGGGGAAGACAGTATTGTTAAAAATACTTTATTTGCCTTATCCTCATTTGGATTATTGGTGTCAGATGAATTCTGGTATAGTTACAATTAATAGAGTCATTTGGCTCACTTCCCATATTGAGGATTTTTAGGTGGCAAGAGACTGGCCCTCATGACTTTGTCATATTTGAAATGTTACCTCTTTCTAACATCTCTCAGTGTCATGATGTGAAGTGGGCCAGTGAATGCATGCTGGGAATGCCTTCTGTTCTTGGAAGTTGTAGCACTGATTTTAATAATTTTTTTCTGCAGCTGAAAACATTTTAACCTTTTCCTGTCAGTTTCTCATATGTGGGTAGTTAAAAACATTCATCTATCAATTCAGTTCCCAAATAAGACACTAGCCTAACATCTTAAGGTAATGAAGAAAGAAAATACTTACCACAAGCTACTTAACTGTAGGTTTGATGTCTTGCCTTTAAGATGGAAATCCCATCTTCATTTTACTGCATTGTCCTAATTTCTTCTGTTTGCTCATTGCCTTTTCAAGGGGTCCTTTGTGCTTCATTATCGTTCTTTATGATGTTCCCAGCTGAATTTCCTCCATTTGCCCTAGGCTTTTCTTGTACTGTGGATCTCCCATTATTTTTATTGTCCACCAGCTACTGTTTTTGCATGCTAATTAAAGGGGGACTGCTGCCTCCTGCTGCTCCCACCATCAATTCTGTAGCTGAGCAAGGTGCATGTCTACGGTGAATTCTGATTAGTTTTCACAGACATCCCCTAATCTCTTAGAAGGCACTGTGTGGTCTGATGTTCTGTCTCCCCTGAAAGAGGAAGTTTCCGTGTGTGTGTGTGTGTGTGTGTGTGTGTGTGTGTGTGACTGTACATGTGTGTGCATGCACCAATGAGGTATAACCCAGGTTGATTTAAATGTTTTTCTTACATTATGGTGATTTACACTATTTAATTTGAATAAGCCTTATGCTTTCTAAATGTTAAAGTTATTTATCTGAATAACTGTTTTCAACGTCTTGGTATTTTCTTGATTTTGTGGCCTCTGAGCTTTTATTAATCAGCAAAGACCATGTCATTAGTGGGCCCGTGATCAAAAGGATGCATTTAACTCCTAATAATTTGTGAATATTCTTAGTTGACCAAGGCCTCATTATATCCTACAGTTGCTTCCAGGAGCCCAGTTTGCTCACTGATGACCATATCCACCTGAATCCCTCCCTAAAAACTGAAAAGATACTGGTGTCAGTACAGGATAGTGGAGTGGGGACATGATGAGGAAAATTTTGAGTGTGGCACCAAATGATTTTTAGACTCTTTAAGTAACTGCTTCTCAAACTTAGTACAAATAATTATAAACTATTTTAAAGTTGTTTTTTAATTTTCAGAACTTCAAGTGATTTGTTCATAATTAGGTGCAGTTGAAATTACATGGCTTTCGATGAAATGTGGTTTAAAGAAAAGAGCACTAGTCTAGGTGTGAGAAGACTCTGTTCTAGTACAAATTTTGCTGCTTAAAAAGGTGAATGACATTGAGGAAGTCTTTTCATTGCTCTGTGTCCTAGTTGGTATAACTGGAGATAATGGAAGGAGATGCCCTTCTCATCTTGCATGGGGACAAAAATGATAACATGTAAACATTTCTTTAAAAACATCCAGGATGAATGTGATGTTTATAATGATGGTAATGATAATGAGTCTTTAATTGTCCTTTTTAAACACTGAAAATTAAAAACACAATGACCTTCAAAATGAATGGAAGCAATCCCTTTTAAATAATGTGTTAAGCAAGCTAAATGTTGTAAGTAAAATTAGCAACTATTAAAAAACCCATTGGGAACTTGTATTTACCAATTTTGCAAGACTGAGAAGTTTTCATTTAGGTTAAGAATTTGTTTTTTCAACAATTCTGTGAATGCATAGCTTTGATAGTAACTAGAAAAATTGATGGCTGTGAAATCCAGAACCCACCATTAAGGGATCACATGGGGAGAAGATGGAGTAGAGACAAAAGAGGGGCAGGTATGTTGCAGATGGTGAGAGCAGAGAGCAGTCACTTATGCTCATCACAAGGATGCTGTGTAGAGAAAAATCTTGGTGAGGCCTGGCAGAAAGTTCCTTACCTCAGGTTTTTGGGGAATATGAAAAAGTCTTCCTTAATCAATTGAAAACAGTGTCAGCCTTGCCACAAAGATTGCTGTCCCTAAGCAGGTGCTTCCTCCGTCTCATTCTAAAAAGGATTCCGAAGTCCCTCAGACTTACCTTGTGAATTGACTTCATGACAGCTCTATTAACCATGGTGGCTGGTTACAGAGAGATCACAACTTTGTTGTTTGTGTGAAATGCCAGAAATTTCAAGAGGCTAATTTTAATATAGTAATAATAATAAAAAGCACATGGAAAGAGAATATGGACTTGTTTATAGTGCAGTGGTAAAAACAGAATTCAAGTTACATTGCAGTGAATGGACATGAGCTGTGTAGACTTTATATAGAGGAATGTTCTGTTTTTATGGTGAAAATCTGGAAACTACCTAAATTCTCTTGAGTCACACATGGAATAAATAAATTATTATAGGCACATGCAGTATCACAGAATGCAAATCCCCTACCTATACATAAATAATTTTATATAAAGAAGACTATTTTTGTATGATCCTATATACATTGTTTTTAAACTTGTGGTAAAACACACATAAAATTTACCATTTTAAATATTTTACAATATATAATCAGTGGCATTAAGTACATTCACATTGTGCAACTGTCACCACCATCTGTGGTGGGTACTTTTAGTTTCTTCATTTTTGCATGGTTTGAATCTTTTACAAGAATGTGTTGCTTTTACAGTAAACATTGAATAAGATTACAATCTAAGACTTTGCTCCTGCTCTGTGACACTGGACAAGTTATTAGTCACATATGTGATACTAAAGGGGGTTAAAGGTAAAATAAGACTTCAGAAACCAAGTAATGTGCTGTGTGTTGTTTTATGGATTAGAAAATATATTGCTAGATACCAAATGTGGTTTAGATTTGAAAGTATAAGTAAATATTCTGAGAGGAGTCTAAGGTACTAAGTAGAACAGACTTAAAATTTCTGAAAGCTGTACAGTTTATAAAAGTAATAAGACACAGCATTGGCTTGTAGTGGATGAACTTTGTGATTCTCACTAAATGCATCCTGGGCACACTGGTGTTCTGTGAACTAGATTGACATGCGCTATAGTAAAAAGCAATTGATAGTATTTTCTCAGTTTGCCAAAAAATCAACGGGATTTTCTCATGTTAAATTTTTTTTTCCATTAATTTGTCTGATTTTGTTAACTACTACTTAATAAAGTAAAAACAACTGTAACGGAAAAACTGGAAATAGTTGCTTATATTCAGCTTGTCACCGTTTTTTTTCCTTTTATTTTGGTTGTAGTTTACATTGTTTTAGAGGACATGTGCTTCTATTTGAGTTTAAATTTTATAAACATATAAAATTTGTACATAAATATATATACATTTTATATATAATTATATTTGCAGCTAATAAAGTGCTTCCTCAATTCATGTGATAGAATGAAACATGTCTAATTGATGATGATATTTGCCCATCTCTAACTCTGTAGCTCACGAGTTAAAGCACCACTGGCTTATATGTCATTATTATTGGACTTTCTTTACCGAAGTGCAGATACAAACAAAAAAGGTATTCTTTAGTTGTGTTTTTAAACCTAGAATGCCTTGTCCCTTTAAAATACCACTTTATTTCTGGCTGATATTTATATAATGTACTGTACATCATGTAAATGGGGTATGGAATGAACTGGAAAACAAAGTAGCGCTTTAAGGAGGTCTAACTTTAAACTGAATATTGCCATTTGAAAGGGTTAGAAATGAAAAAAATTATTTTCATGTATGAGTCTTAATACTTTGATAGTTGTCTCAGTTTAAAATTCTATATAAATTATAATCTATGTACATTGTTTTATTGCTTCACCTTTTAATTGTCCATAGTACTTGATACAGATATAACATGTATAATACATATCAATATATTTCTTTTAATGGTTGTGATAATGTGATATCACTGAAAATGACTTGAAAAATTTGCAGTTGAATAACTTCCAGATTAACCTAATTTGGGCTTTACACACTCTTTTGTAAATTAAATAGCAAAAAATATTTTATCGTGATTATGTGTTAATAATTCTTTGTAACTGAAGCTTAAACAGGGAAATAAAAGATACCAATTTCTATAGTTATACTTGGAAAAAGACAAGAACTCTCTAAGTTTCTGTGGATTGTGGTGGAAATATGAATGAGATGGTAGATCCTCCATTGAATTGGTCAGTATTTGAGTATCTACTTTGTGCAAGATACCCCATTCATTGTTGAAAAGGTTTTTAAAGATGACAGATTTCCCTTTGATGAGAGTATGGTCTACCAAAGAGGGATCAAATGAGACTGTAAATTGTTAAGATAGAAGGTTAATTAGGCTATAACTCTGAAGAGGCTGGAGTCGTGATGCTCTGAACTGTTACTTGGTTGTGGTTACAGAAAACTGAACCTTGTGAGATGTTCCAGTCCTGGAGTGCTGTGCATGCAAACTCAACCCACAGCACTCCACTTCAGCTCCTGCCCCCGGCCCTTACAAATGTTCACTAACATAAAAAGGGGATATAAAATAAACCGGTTTTGAATTCTTGAAATTACAGTTTTAAAAACTGTTTTTTAATTTGAATTTTTAAGTAGGAAGCTCTGTCAGAGTCCCTTTCCCTGTACAGTGCAGTGGCTTGGTACAGCCATCACTAAAAGTGGCTGTGCTGGAATAAAGAAAGGACTTATTTTGGAGTTTTATGGATGCTTCCTGTAGAATCAGTTTAAGTATTGTATGTGTGTTTTCTTTTTTCTATCTAGTTTTCTTCCATGTTGTGACTTCAAAACATAACATTTCAGATGTTTTAGATTATCAAAACTTATTTCCATGGTAGGTAAAAATGATATTATCTCCAAAACACACACACCCTCACACATACATTTGTGGAGAGGGATTATTAATAAGAGTGTGGTATCAAATTCCACCTTAGCCCCTTATCTCAAAAGTAGTTTTTACCTCATAAGGCTATGAGGATTAAATGAGTTGATACATGTTAAGTACCCAGAACAGTGCCTGGCATATAGGAAGCACCATAAAAATCTATGATCTTATTAAAAAAAATTAGGGTGCAAAATAATGTGAATAGTATGATACCACTGGTTAAAAAGGAGGTTTGGATATATATCTAGAAACCAGTGGATAAAGAATATTTCTGGGGGAATCAACAAAACTGGAAACGGTTTCTTGGGAAAGGGGATCCGGGGTGGGTAGAAGGAGAACAAATGTTTTACCAACTTTTGAACTGTTCTTTTTTTTTAACCATATATCAATTTTTAACATAATGCCATGTTTCAAGTAATTTAAGATACGCTACATTAAGACGAGAATCTATATTCTTTTCAGATGGCCCTGCTGTGGCACTAGTGACCAATGGGAACACAACGGTGCCACCCCTGAACGATGATCTGGACATCTTTGGACCGATGATCTCTAATCCCTTACCTGCAACTGTCATGCCCCCAGCTCAGGTATGTGATAAGAATATGGTTCTATATGGTCACTGCTTATTTCCTTTTTGAAAAGTTTCAAAATTTCAATTTTGGAAGAATTGTTTCTGAACAGTAACTGATTTAAAAGTCTCCTGTTCTTTAGGCCAAGGTTTTGCAAACTAAGCCAGCAGCTTGTTTTTGCAAATAAAGTTTTATTGGCACACAGCCGCTCCCACTGGTTTACGTACTGTATGTGGCTGCTTTCCTGCTACAAAAGCAGATTAACAAGAGAGAATGTATAGCCCACAAAACCTAAAATATTCACTGTCTTTAAAGTTCTAACCCTTGCTTTAGGGAAACCTGTTAGTATTTAGAATGAACAAGTGGAAAAACCCTGACTACCTCAACTTTCCTGAGATCAACAAGGTCACTTACTTCAGAGCTTTTAAAACTGTGGCTGTTTGTAAATATTGACTGCAGAAGTTCTAGCAAATTCAGTACTCATTGTCTTTTTAAAATAAAGGTAAAATGAAGGTAAATTATGTTTTAAGTTAGCCTTAAAATCTACCTTGCTTTTTTTTTTTAAGTGATTTTTAAAAAATCTAGAACAGTAATAATAATGATCGGGATATTTTAAAAGTATTAATGGTGAAGAAATTTTGAATTGCCTTCTTAACATTACATGGAATTTTTGTAATGTGAACTATATGAACTTTCAGGAAACAAATTACTCTTAAGCATACAACATTAAGATTCTATCTTAAGTTTATACTTTACAAATAAACAACCAGTTTGTGCAGCATAATTTTTGAGATAAAATATTTCCTTTTCCATGTGGCACATATACACCATGGAATACTATGCAGCCATAAAAAATGATGAGTTCGTGTCCTTTGTAGGGACATGGATGAAACTGGAAAACATCATTCTCAGTAAACTATCGCAAGGACAAAAAACCAAACATCGCATGTTCTCACTCATAGGTGGGAATTGAACAATGAGAACTCATGGACACAGGAAGGGGAACATCACACACTGGGGACTGTTGTGGGGTGGGGGGAGGGGGGAGGGACAGCATTAGGAGATATACCTAATGCTAAATGACGAGTTAATGGATGCAGGAAATCAACATGGCACATGGATACATATGTAACAAACCACATTGTGCACATGTACCCTAAAACCTAAAGTATAATAAAAAAATAAAAAATTTCCTTTTCCATAGAAAAACTGAGTCAAATCTGAATTGTTCTGATAGACAGTTTTAATAAGAAAAAGTCAATATCTTATAATAAGGCTAGTAACATATTTCTGTTGCACATATTTATTGTTATTATGATAGTCATTATATAGTTACCATTAGAATGGAACAAGTAGATTTCTTAGGAATAATTAAATGGATTTTTATCAAAATTGTCTGCAGCAGTAGTGTTTATTTTCAGCAAATAGCTTATTTTATGGCTTTGCCCCTTCTTCCCCTCCTGTAACACACATAAAAAAGAGAGTATTGTTACTGTTATTTCAATTAACATTAATTACCTTACAAATTGGTACAGGCATAGGGGTACATGTGACAAAATTGTCTAATATTGTGTCTTTGGAAAGAAGTATTTAGGATATTTGACAATCAGAATGTGAAAAGCCATTTATTTTTAGTCTAGCATTGTAGTGCGGCTGTTATACCTGCTAGACTTATTTAGCACTGTCACTGGAGTCTGACAGTTGCTTTGCAGCTGCTTAAGAGAGTTAGAACCCATCTCTGAGGTTTCAGTGTACTTCACGTGTTCTCTTCTGTATTAAAGCAGCAAGTAGAACAATGCAGACTTCGTTTAATTCTTAAGCACAAGTAGTGCCATGACAAGGAGTGTAGCCTCTGGCTTTAAGAGGGGTGGCAGCTGGCCTTCAGACTTTAGGCATTCTGAGCAGTACCTGGTAGGACATAGGGTTAATTTTAAAAATCATATCTAATACTTCTTTTGGAACACTGTTATGTTGAGCACTGGTTAGATTGTACCAGTTATGTTGAGCCCTGTAAAATATTTGGTGAACAGTAGTATCTTTCGTCTAAACTTCATGTAGAGATTAAAATCCAGATGTATTTGGCCAGGCATGATGGTTCACGCCTGTAATCCCAGCACTTTGGGAGGCTGAGGTGGGTGGATCACCTGAGGTCAGGAGTTCAACACCAGCCTGGCCAACATGGTGAAACCCTGTCTCTACTTAAAATGCAAAAATTAACTGGGCTTGGTGGCGTGCGCCTGTAATCCCAGTTACTTGGGAGGCTGAGGCAGGAGAATTGCTTGAACCCGGGAGGCGGAGGTTGCAGTGAGCTGAGATCACGCCATTGCACTCCAGCCTGGGGGACAAGAGTGAGACTTCGTCTGAAAAAAAAAAAAAAAAAATCCAGACATATTTTCAAAATAATGCCTTGAAAATGGGGGATGGTGCTGAAACTACAGATTTTATGCATATATTGCTACCATGTAATTTACTAATTTTGTTGGGTTTTTAATACATGAAGTCGAGCTCAAACTAGTTGTGGACACCAAGATTTTGAATTCTTCTGAACCCTGTATTCTTTCACTCCTTGTGTTATTTTCTGAGTATATGCAAATTCTAGTAAAATATTTTCTAACTTATGAATATGAAATAGATTGATTTTACCCTCTGCCTTCCCATCTGGGGTCTAGTCTTTCTTAAAGGGGTTAGAAATACTTAGCCGACAGGAGTGTACCTGTGTTTTGGGGGCTGGAGAGGAACAGTTCCAGAGTCTTCATTGTTGACATGGAGAAACCCCTTTCCTGTTCTTACATATACATGTACATATAATATACATATACATATACTATACATATACATATACATATACATATACATACACATACACATACCCATATACCAACAGTACCTAGACATACACAAGGGCTGAGTCCTGTTTTTTCTTGGTTAAGCCCTTGGGTCCCAGAAGGCCAGAGAGCCTTCAGTTAGATGCTCTGCAGCTTCCTGAAGTGTAAAATGAGAGGCAGAAGTTGTTCCCCTTTTATCCTGGGGTCGTAGTGCTGGTGAATGGAACACCAAAAAGTAAGTGGACATTTGAGTGCTTACTAGTCCTGCTGATTGCTTTGGCTGTTTTTAGACTGTGTCCTTGTTGAGGTAGACGTTTCATATTATGATGTTTACAGTATGTATTAGGCTGCTCTGCAATCAGAGTGGAATCATAGCTTCCCAATATTTTGGGTTTTCTTATAGTTCTCTCTTATCCACAGGGAATAGACCCCAGGGTTTTCAGCAGACTTTTAGGTTGAACAGATACTAAGTGTGATAAAAAGATCACTTAGTGATGTAGTTGCTTTGTTTTATAAATAATATTAACAATAAACACCAAGTACTTAATCCAACCATTGTGCAAAACACTTCTTGTGATCAAGCTTATCCCCAGTTTACAGGGGAGAGACTGAAAGGAGAAGTTAAGTAACATGTCTGAGTGTACCACAGAAAGTCGTGGGGGCAGGCTCTAGCCCTGGCACACAGGCTGCAGCCCATGCTTTTAGTGCTATGATCTGCTGCTGCTTCGTTGGTAGCTTAGATATATTTTATTCAAGGGTATTGTGATATTTAGCATTCCATGATATCTAATTTCTTACATATTTGAATTTTTGGAAAATTAAGTGGCTTTTTGTCACTTAAAATTCTTGCTTAGTCATAAGATTCAAAATACTGTTCTGTGTACTTTGTAAGTACAGTGTTTGCATGGTAACTTATTACATGGTGTTCTAGGAGGACATTAAATGTTTGAATTTAATTTCCACTTGCAACTCACCTTATTCTCTAGTTTGAGAAGAATCAGCCAGCTTTTACTAGTCTTCATAGAATTCTTTGGAACTCTTTTCATATTCAAAACAAGTCCATATAACATGTGAGTGTGATTTAATGTTTAATGACTACGGAGATGATTAAGGTTAGCAGTTGTGATTGTATAATACTGTGTGCAAGATATGAGATTAAGTGAAAATGTTTGTTTTATATTAAATATCTACATGTTTATTTGTATTTGTGTTCATTTACCCCCTTGTCCAAAAGTGAAGGGCAGGATATGTTGAGACTATGGATGGTCAAAGTTTTGCTGTACCTTCATTTCTGGATAGATTAGAAGCAGTCTAATATTGTAGTTAAAACTGATTAGATAGATGTATAAAAATCCTATGATGCAGGTTTTGAAAAGATAAAACCTTTTAAGTAGCCATTGCAAATCCTCTTACAGTCTGTTGTAGTTGTAGAATTGTTCTTTATTCCAAAGGATACCAGTTTCTTGAAGCAGTGGTTGCTGTGGAGTGGTGGTCCTCTCGTCTGTAACTATTGTTGAGCCCCAGGATTTGATGAGCAAAAACTTGGCGTCACCTTAGGTAGTAAATGCAACTTACTGTGAAAATGCTTCAGTCTACCTACATGAACAGATTCAAATTAAGAAGTACTGTCTTGACTGTAGATGTTTCTGTATGGGCTTGTAAGTGATCCTCTTGAATGGCACCATTGTACCTTCTACATTTGGATTTTAAGTAATGGATAAGCTGCGCTTTACTATGCAGAATTTGATAGCTGATTGTGGTGTTTGTCTCAGGGGACACCCTCTGCACCAGCAGCTGCAACCCTGTCTACAGTAACATCTGGGGATCTAGATTTATTCACTGAGCAAACTACAAAATCAGAAGAAGTGGCAAAGAAACAACTTTCCAAAGACTCCATCTTATCTCTGTATGGCACAGGAACCATTCAACAGCAAAGTACTCCTGGTAATGAATTTTGATATCTGCTTTCAGTGACATTACTAGAAGTACATCCTTTGTAATTATAATAAGATCAATTATATATCTTTTATTGTTCCATGTCGTGAGTGCTTTTGTTGTTGCAGTTTATACAACTATGAAGCCGAAATGAACGAGCATTAGAATTAAAAAATTAAGAGGCATGTACAGGATTCACAGAACTTTATTTGGAATTAACAAGCTGTTCATAGATCACTAAATGTTGTTTCAGAAGCTTATAGAACACGGATTATCTCTGATGAATTATTGAAACTTGATTTGCATGAAGTTTATGACTGCGTATAGTATATTTTCTCTGCAGGTGAAGTCTTTAGTTAGTTATAGTTACCACATGGATTAAAAAAATCTATGAATTTTTTTGTAATCATAACAAAATATTAGCATAAGGCTTATTGTTTACAGAGTTTTAATCTTTCAGACCATTTCCTTTAAAATAATGAGCTGCATTTCACATGTGAGCTAAAATTGTTTGGCAGCCCACTACACCTATTGAAGCGAGATATAGTCAGCTCTCACTTCCCTGTTTGGTACTGGGGGACCAGTGGTACAAGTCGGCAATAAAACAGTGTATGATGTCATGCTGCATAGTTTGGTCTTCACAGTGGAAGATATTTTGTGTGGCTGTTGCATATGATTTACATTTCTTAATTAAATTTACTCAGGTTAATAACTGATTTGTCTGCATCCTAGAAACAACCAGCTCTCAGGGTTTAGGTGTGGGTTGGTCTGAGTAGTAGGAGCAGCCAAACTGGAATTAAAATGTTTGCTGTGAGTAGTTCAGAAAGGCAGTTTTTCTGTGATTATAGAGGTGAGTGCAACTACACATGATAGCTCCGTCTTCATTCATTTTCTTTTTGTGGTGCAGGTGTATTTATGGGACCCACAAATATACCATTTACCTCACAAGCACCAGCTGCATTTCAGGGCTTTCCATCGATGGGTGTGCCTGTGCCTGCAGCTCCTGGCCTTATAGGAAATGTGATGGGACAGAGTCCAAGCATGATGGTGGGCATGCCCATGCCCAATGGGTTTATGGGAAATGCACAAACTGGTGTGATGCCACTTCCTCAGAACGTTGTTGGCCCCCAAGGAGGAATGGTGGGACAAATGGGTGCACCCCAGAGTAAGTTTGGCCTGCCGCAAGCTCAGCAGCCCCAGTGGAGCCTCTCACAGGTAGGGGTCATTTACTTTCTAGCTTCTCCCAAATCAAACCAGATTTATTTTCTAAATCTTTTTTTTTTTTTTTTTTAAGTCTAGTGATCTGGCAGAAAGAATTCAATAGGGATAATATGTTATAGGGTCAAAAGTATCTATAAATATTATGAAGTTGTATCAGATAGACAAATGATGTGTTATTATCCCTATTTTAGAGTATTCTGTAAAAAAAAGGTTAAACGCCTTTCATTTCAAATTGTAATGTAACTAACTGTAACGTGAACACCACTGATCTGTTTGCTAATGGCCAGAAATTATCTTAGGCATCACGAGACTCCCTTTCTGCCACCTCTGAGATTAGCACTAAGCTTTATCCAGCTTGCTGGTGGGACGTTTTTACAGTCCACCTAGACAACTTAGCTTCACTAAGAATTTTAGGATCTTTTATTAGAAAAAAAAATCTAGCCTTATATTCTCAAAGCACTATTTTATGATGGCTCTAAGGCTATTTTTCAGGTCAGATGATTACTGCCCCATGGCTGTCTAAAAATTCTTTTTGTTCAAAAACCTTTGTAAAGTTGTATTTTCTTTTTACATACTCTATAATGACTTTTATGTTTAAAAAGAGTACAAAAGGATTCAATTCCCATAAGGTGTGAACCAGACATCCCCTCATATTATAAAATCCTATTTCTACCTAAGTTAGAGCTAAGATAGAACATTTCTATTTCAGGTGCTGTGTTCTGACTTTTCTCTAGCTGCACAAAGGCTCTTAGAGAGGTTCATGCTCCCACTCTTCTTCCTTTTACACTTCCCATTGATGTTCCTCCAGCATTTTGGCAATCTTGGTTTCTGTTTGGTCACTTGTTTTACCTTTAGAGCATTCAGGGAATAGTCTAGAGTGATTTCTAACATTAGCACAATCACTGTATATCCCAGTTAATTTTGCTACCACCATTTACAAGAATGTAGGTAAAACATTGGTCTCTACCCGCTGGGAATCTAAAAAATTGTATGTGCTAAGTGTCAGTCACATGGTCAACATGCTGAAGCACACCCAGCTCAGGTTAAGGTGCTAGATGAACCAGGAAGGAGTTAATACTGGCTCTTACTTGCAGATAATGCAGAAGGGTGATGCTGTTCTCCAGCACTCCATCAGTGCAATCTACTGGCCAACGACAAGGTGGTTAAAATGTCCTTTAGTAGGTATGAAGACGTGATCTGCTTCTTCAGACACTTATGCCTGATTAGTGATGTAGTTTATGTTAGTGTCTTTGAAACTGTAAATAAGTCAAATGTATTAAATTAAGAACACAGTCTAACTCTGAGTGTAAGTTTTAAACCCACTCACTCTAAAGTAAATCTTGCCTTTTTTGGAAGTAAGAGAATTACAGGGTTAAGGTGCTTATATATATATTTGACTCCAGTCTTGAAGAAAAATACATGTAATCTTACACTTTATTGCATACCATGAAAATAAATTTTAGATGTTTATGTTGTTAGATCAGCAAGAGAAATAAATGCTTTATGACCACTTTTAAAATATTTAGGAAGTATATAAGATTTTAATAGAGAATAATAGCTATCATACAAAGTTTATAGGATAATTTTAGACTATTTTACTTCCTAAAATTTTCTTACTCCTTAGTAGTTAAAGCACAATATCCTAGTGTAGGTGAAAGTTAGAGTAGTGGACTCATTAAAATCCCAAGATTGCTTTGGTATTTTTTTTAAGTTGTGGTTAATCTTTGGGGAAACTGAATCTAGAAAGTAGATAAAGAAGGGAACAAAGTAGCTATTTGCTTTAAGAAATATTTGTATGGTACGCTGCTTTTATTCCAGTGCTTGGACTAGTTTTCACATTAATGAAAAAATGACCAACTGTGTGGCTAAAGAGACAGGAATTAAAAGTGAAGTAAGCCTCTTGAACTAAGCCTTTTATATGTTTCACAGATGAATCAGCAAATGGCTGGCATGAGTATCAGTAGTGCAACCCCTACTGCAGGTTTTGGCCAGCCCCCCAGCACAACAGCAGGATGGTCTGGAAGCTCATCGGGTCAGACTCTCAGCACACAACTGTGGAAATGAAAGCTGCAATACAAGTTTCCTCCAGAACTACCACCTGACATTCCTTGCTGAAACGCATCTAGTTCCCTTGTTTATTCATATGCACATTGTTTTCTTTTTACTCATTTGTTCATATTAAGAATGATCTGATTGACCGTGTTGGTCTGTACCGATTCAATTTGATGTGGTGAAAAGCAGGTTGATAAACCATTTTATGTCAAGGGCAGCTTTGCTCATATTTCCCATGATTTCATATACTGCATTATTTGAGAAGCTGCTCAACTTGCAAAATCAGTTTTCCTCTCAATAAAATTATAGCTCTAATGTTTGCACATAAGGGAAGTAGTTATCATGTTAGTAATACCTCTAACAGTATAAACCCCACCCCAAAATTAGCCAGTAATCCTGTAGGAAGGTACTGTATGATCAAATGTTTAATCATATAAATATAGAATGTAAATGTCTCACTGAGCACTGTTTTCTAGTGTATCAAAATTCCTTTATTTCATCATTCACTTCACTGTGCTGTTGTTATGATGTGCTTAACAGGGAACATGGTTAGTGAAAGGAAGATAAACCTGGATATTACTCCAAAACTTAGTTTAATGAATGTTTAAAGAATTCAAATTTTATCTGCCTCTCTTGTAATTTGGATCTCTTCTTAATGTACATAGTGCTAACATGAAGACCTTTTTCTGCACTATATGCAAACAGGGTAACTAAAAGCCACTTTCAATCCTTGAAGGTATATCCAGGTTTATGACAGTAATTGTGTTTACATTTTATGGTGCCTAGTATTGACAAAATGTTATTTCCCTACATTAAACAGATGACTCCATAGACCTTTTCATTTGTGGGTTTTTATTTCCTATGATGTATACTGCCACTAACCTTCCAAAAATTACTTAGTGTTGCAAAGTCAGGAATCAGGAATGTTTAGCTGACAAAATACTTGTCTGTTTTAAAAACCTGTTCAAGTCTACCAATTTTAAGGGCAGATTGGAGAAAAAGAAAAAATATATAATATACTCAGAGTGGTATCTTGCAGTATCGGCACTGTACAAAAATCTTCCAATTTAGTTGTAGAGAAAACATGCAGAACAAATGAAGACAAAACATACATTTTGTACCAACCATCCAATTAGCTTATGTTAACTGACAAGCTCCATTTAAACAGATGTCCATCAGATGACAAGAAAGGCTGTTGTACTGAAGTAAAACAAACAATACCTGAATGCTCTGCAGCCTAAACTCCAAACATCCTCTTCCATATGGATCCACTGGCTGGGCAAACTGCACCAGTTGCTGCTTCAATTTATACCTCAATTTTCACTGTGTCCAGGTGGTACTTTGGCTCGTTGGCTAGATTAACCTTCTCTGTCCGAGTGTGCCACACGAGAACCTAAAGGGGAAGGAAATAGCTTGGGTAGCGCACTCTTCATGCCGACACTCGAGGTCAGGCAGCACAAGTGTAATGAATACCTTAGTGCAGTTATTCGCTTTCGGTTCCAGTTCTTCGACTGTTGTTATCTGCTTGAGAAAGTCAGATTCTTGCATCCCTGGCTGGGATCCACGACGCTTAAATACAGCTTTTGGATTGGACAAAATGACTTGAAGACTTACAGCAAATCCTTTGTGAAAAATAAACAACAAAAAAAGAGAGACTTTAAAATACTGGTGTACTTCTCTTTTTTCTGTATAATTTTGGTCACATCAAAACAGTTTTTAAAATACCTACTGTGTGTCAGGTCTTGGTTTTTACAAAGTTGAATAGGAACATTACCTGTATTACAGTCTCAAAGGAAAATCAGTCATTACAATATTTTACATTCCGTGTAAAATAAAGGTGTGCACAGGAGCATCTATGCAAAATAGGAAGTTTAGTCTGTTGATAATAAAGGGTGAATTTTATAAGCTGCTGTTTCACAGTGGTCATCAACCCCCCACATTTGCCACTCTAGGAATAACTAAGAAATAAATGCAGCTGAAAAACATACATGCTTACCTAACTACACGTGGGATATGAGACCACATGCCCAGCTCTCCTGCCTGCCCTGTAATAATTATGTATGCTTCCTTAAATTCAGCACTGCTTGGATTCATTTTGCATTTAGAAGAGGGAGCAACGAAGTAAAGCCAATTAGCTAGAAAATGAATCATACCTAATTTTTAATCATCTGGTTTATATTTTAATTCGGTTCAATCTAAAAAGGGTATGTGGGGCAGAAATCAGTGCAGGAGATATCAGGCCATCATCTGATAGTTTTTTTTGGTATTTCATTTACCAAAAATAAGTGTAAATTTTCTTCAATGGTTTGGTCATACGAAAAATCATTACTGGCTGGGCACAGTGTCTCACATCTGTAATCCCAGCACTTTGGGAGGCCAAGGCAGAAGGATCACGAGCCCAGGAGTTCAAGACCAGCCTGGGCAACATAATGAGACCCTGTCTCTACAAAAAATAGAAAAATTAGCTGGGTGTCGTGGCACGTGGTGCGTGCCTGTAGTCCCAGCTACTTAGGAGGCTGAGGTGGGAGGATTGCCTGAGCCTATGAGGTTGTGGCTGCAGTGAGCTATGACTGTGCCACTGCAACTCCAGCCCGGGCAACAGAATGAGGCCCTGTCTCAAAGAAAAAAGAATCATTAGTATTTAATCTGTAGTTTAACAAACTGTTTAAAGCTCAACCATTGAAGCACTCTACAATTGTTTTTGCCATCTCAGCAAGTAATAATTGTTTTGAAGGTGTGAAGCCCTGGATCTCTTTTTCCTTAGTGACTAAGGTGATACCGTGAAGTCAGGCACCCTCCCAGAGTTGAAGCTCTGAGGACCAACCCCCAAAACATTTCTCAGCAACTTTTGCCCTTCTCTACATTAAATGAGTTGATTTATGATTCAGTTTGCAAAGTAATACTAAATGATACCAGGTGGTAATGGAGAAGCTGTGAGAACGCCACAACCATCATCCTCTCCAGATGCCAGACTGGGCCAGTCTCCTGTTCCAGACCCTGCTGCCTTTTGGAGAAAAGTTAACACTAAGCCACTTACAAACATAACATGGTATAGCAGGTGCTGAGTGAAGCAGAACAAAGAATCATAAAGCATTAGCTGTAGGACTAGCCCCAGTATCGATACCTCCACCAACCCTAAAGGGAGGGAGGTGGCACATTTTAGCAGGGAATACTGGATTTGGAATTAGAAGCCTTTTGTTTTTGCCTAGGTCCCTGCCCCTGGGACACTGGCCAACTCATTTAACCTTTCTTGATTTTCTAACTTCTCCATTTCTTTATTTGCAAGAGAAGTGTAACACTTCAACTCAATGTTTGATGAAAAGTTGAGGTATGGAAAGACTCCACTGACTGCAAAGCACTGTTCAAAAGATACTACAATATATAAATAAAAATACCATTGTCAGTGTGATCATGAGGGGCAGGTGATGCCAGCCACCATTTATGGCTGGAAGAATACTGATTGACAGATTTAAAAGGTTTGGGAAAATTCCAGGTAGCAAAGCCAGGACACCTACATGTGACAGCAACTCCGGTAACAAGTCCGAAGCCTTCCTTAGACACAGCTAGGACAACCACCAGACCCCTCAACAAAAGCCAAAGGTTCAAGTTGATACGTAAAGTGTCCTTTCCAACAGGTCAGATCAGATTTTAGTGTTAAAAGCTTTCTTGCTTTTTTCCATATGGGTATAAATAAGCTTTATCCTTTTTTTTTTTTTTCAAATCCAGATGAGAGCCTGCCCTTCTGAGTCACACTAAAACTCCTGATATGTTCTTCACATGGCTTCAAGATACTGGTTGTATTTCCCCATTCTCTCAAAAACATGGGATCCAAATTGTGCAGAGGTCATTTCTGGAAATGATATGCAGCCACCTGGATCGGATTTCCTTCATTTTCCCCTAAGACTTTAACACATTAATCATCACGACTACTGAAGGATTCAGGTTATTTTGTTGCTTTCCTTAGCACAGGAATATCCTTCCAACTCTAAACACAATTACATGGCAAAATCTACAATTTATGCAAAGTTAACAGCCAGTTGTGAAGCTATACATCATTTTGCTGCAAGGTCCCCTTTCCTGGTGTCACTAGAGAATGGTGCACACCTGAAAGGCCAGCACCCTGGAGACATGTTAGCGTGTGGCTCTCCACAGTACCCAAGTGTTTTTCTGTTCTCTAATACGAAGGGGTGGAGGAGCACAATTCAGATGCCCCTCAATCAGCTAACGCAATTTCCTTTGCTCAGTGATCTCTTGAAAGGAAGCAGGTCACAGCTGGCAGGAGAGACTGCATGTTAACTAGGTCAACCCCTGGGTTATTTTTGGGGAATCTGACCTGCTGTGAAGCTGGGGGCAGAGTTAAAGAGTTCTCCCCTCTGAAATCACAGTAAAGGGAAGCCTAAACCATTGATTCCCAACCTAAGCTGTTTTCTTGGGTAATGCCAAGTATTTATACTTCAAGTATTATATCTTTCCTTTTTTAGTGAGATTCGTTATCTTTAAAGATGTTGGTTACTTTGGAGATGCTTACGAAAATCATGGGAGTAGGATTTTCTGCCCTCGTCAGCTGAGTAAAAAAAAAAATGCAAATAAAAATGATTGTCCACTGAGAAGGCAGGATTTCCTGACTTCTTCAGCAGAGTTAGGTGGGGAGGATACAAAGTCACCCTCTGTATCTGCAGATTCTGCATCTGCAGATTCAACTAACCTTAGATTAAAAATATCTGAAAATAAAACAAAAAAATGACAATACAACAAGAAATAATAGGGCTTGTTTTTGGAGAAAGAGTTTCACTCTTTTTGCCCAGGCTGGAGTGCAGTGGCACAATCTCGGCTCACTGCAACCTCTGCCTCCTGGGTTCAAGCGATTCTCCTGCCTCAGCCTCCTGAGTAGCTCGGACTACAGACGTGCGCCTGGCTAATTTTGTATGTTTAGTAGAGACGGGGTTTCACTATGTTGGCCAGGCTGGTCTTGAACTCCTGACTTCAAGTTATCTGCCCCCCTCAGCCTCCTAAAGTGCTGGGATTACAGGTGTGAGCCACCGCGCCCAGTCAAAATAATACAAGTTTTAAAGCTATATAGTATAACCATTTGCATGGCATTTGCATTGTATTAGGTAAGTAATCTAGAGATGATTTAAAGTATACAGGAGGATGGGCCTAGGTTATATGTAAACACTATATCAGGGACTTGAGTGTCCATGGATTTTGGTATGAGTAGCAGTCCTGAAACCAATTCCCTATGGATACGCAGGAATAACTATTCCCTCTCAGGCAGAGGGATAGGGCCTACCTCCATATATGCTTACTGATTACTGTGTAGAAAATCTGTAAGACTAAAAGTCCAACAAGCTATTTCCATTTCTGGACAAAATTACCATAGGGACTGGTTTTTCCTCATTTGTTTTAAATAACGAAAAGGCAGACAAAATGATTGAAAAAGTTTCCAGACATTGGAAAAGAGGCACATGAGACAGAGATCTCTGAGAAAAGAGAAATGTGACCCCTACAACGGCCCCAGCTTCCTGCCTGAAGTATGTTTTCAGGCTACACCACAGGGAAGGGAAGCCGGAAACCTCTGCAGTCCCCTTGAATTGAGGAAACAACTGAGAATTTGAGGAGGCCAAGACAACTAGGATATGCAGGTGGAATACTAGAGAGGGAAGAACTCTGCTGATCTGTAGACGGCTCTCAAGTCTTCAACTGAGTATGAAGAGCAAATGCTCACACAACTATCTCAGGCCAGATACAGAACCACTGGCAAGGAGCAGGTGAATCAGTTACTGGAGGGGACTAGTTCCCATTCTCAGTAGCCAGAGTGGAGCTACCTAGTAACAGCTGAAGCCCCTGGAGGAGAACTTGGAATGTTATTGTGCCTGTTGTAAGGTCAAATTGATTAGCCCTAAACTAAAGGCTGAGATGGTTTTGCCTAACAAACTTCAAAAGCAAGCCCAGAAAGGATCAAAATGTTTCCAAGTTAACTCAGTTGTGTCCCAGTACAAAGCTCAAGAATACATATGTATTTATAATATAGTATGACATTACATATATATGTGTTTTTATGTATGGTTGTGTGTATACATATATGTCTGTCTCATCCAGTATCTAGCAACATAAAATTCAAAATGCCTGATGCCCAAGTCACCTCAGTGATGAAAAATACAATGTCTGTGATGAAAAATACATTGGATGGGATTAGCAGCAGAGGAGACACTGCAGCATAAAAGTTAACTCGAACACATAATGATAGAAACTACCAAAATGAAACAGAAAAGGCAAGACCAACACACACACACTGTACAGTAACAGGAACAGAGTGAAAGGTGAATGAATGAGGGAGACAGGGAAAAAATTTGAAGAAATGACGACTGAAAAATTTACAAACTTGAAAACTCAGGAAAGATATGTAAGACTTAAATAACACTCTCAACTACACCTAAATGACATTTATAGAACACTCCACCCAATGACAGCAGAATACAGTCTTTTAAAGTACACATGGAACATTATCATGATCGTCAGACCATAGTCTGGGCCATAAACCAGTCTCAATATATTTAAAATAATTTAAATTGTATAAAATATGTTTTCTGACTACAGTGGAATTAAAATAGATATAAGTAATACAAAGATATCTGGAAAATATCCCAAATATTTGGAAACTAAATATAATTCTAAGCAAAATACAAACCAAAGAAGAAATCAAAAGGGAAATGATAAAGTGGTTAACTGAATGAAAATGAAAATAAGACATATCAAAATGTGTAGGATACATCTAAAGGAGTGCTTAGATGGGAAATTCGTTTTTAGAAAACATTAAGCACTTACTGGATAAGAAAGGTCTGAATTCAATAACCTAAGTGCCTACCTTTATTTTTTTTATTATATTTTATTTTATTTTATTATTATACTTTAGGTTTTAGGGTACATGTGCACAATGCGCAGGTTTGTTACATATGTATCCATGTGCCATGTTGTTTTGCTGCACCCATTAACTCGTCATTTAGCATTAGGTATATCTCCTAATGCTGTCCCTCCCCCCTCCCTCAACCCACAACAGTCCCCGGAGTGTGATGTTCCCCTTCCTGTGTCCATGAGTTCTCATTGTTCAATTCCCACCTATGAGTGAGAACATGCGGTGTTTGGTTTTTTGTCCTTGCGATAGTTTACTGAGAATGATGGTTTCCAGTTTCATCCATGTCCCTACAAAGGACATGAACTCATCATTTTTTATGGCTGCATAGTATTCCATGGTGTATATGTACCACATTTTCTTAATCCAGTCTATCATTGTTGGACATTTGGGTTGGTTCCAAGTCTTTGCTGTTGTGAATAGTGTCGCAATAAACATACGTGTGCATGTGTCTTTATAGCAGCATGATTTATAGTCCTTTGGGTATATACCCAGTAATGGGATGGCTGGGTCAAATGGTATTTCTAGTTCTAGATCCCTGAGGAATCGCCACACTGACTTCCACAACGGTTGAACTAGCGCCTACCTTTATAAACTAGAAAAAGAAAGCAAATGAAGCCCAAAGTAAATGGAGAAAAGGACTATACTAATAGATATAAGAGCAGAAATGACTAAAGTAGAAATAGAAAACAATTGAGAAGATAAGTGAAATAAAAACCTAGTCATTTAGGAAAAAACAGTTAATAAAATTGATAAACTCTACCCATGCTTATCAGGAAGAAGCAAAGATATAAATTACCAGCCTCAGAAATGAAAGAGATAGGTTCTACAAACCTTAAAATGATAATATGGGACTATTATAAGCAACTTTTTATGGTAGTAAATTTGACAACTT
This sequence comes from Hylobates moloch, assembly GCF_009828535.3. Taxonomy (NCBI): domain Eukaryota; kingdom Metazoa; phylum Chordata; class Mammalia; order Primates; family Hylobatidae; genus Hylobates; species Hylobates moloch. The sequence goes on along the minus strand of NW_026652277.1, from coordinate 93,025,584 downwards.
AGATCAAAATAGAAAAGTTCCTTGAAAGACAAGCTATGACGCTCACTCACGAAGAAATAGATAATGTGAAATAGCCCTGTATCAAACAAATTAAGTTTATAATTAAAATCTTCCCCCCCACACACAACTCTCCAGGACCAGAGAGCTTCACTGGTAAGTTCTACCAAGCATTTAAGGAAGAAATGATAGCAATTCTACATGAATTTTTCTAGAAAAGGAGGAAATCTTTCTCAAGTTATTCTGTCAGACCAGCATTGCCCTGATACCAAAACCAGACAAAAACATTACAAGAAAACTACAGGCTAATAACCCTCATGATCCCAGAAAAATTCTCAAAATTTTAGCAAATCAAATTCAACAATAAAAAGACAATAAATCATGACCAGTTGAGGATTATCTCCAGATTGCAATGTTTGTTTAAAATTTCAAAATCAATCAATGTAATTCACCATATTAGCAGACTAAAAAAAAAAAAAAATCTGACTATCACAATAGCTGGAGAAAATGCTTTGACAAAATCTAACATCTAGTCATAATGAAAGAAGAAATAAAAGCCTCTCAGCAAACTAAGACTAGAAGTGAACTTTCTCAACTTATTAAGGGCATCTACAAAAATACCTAATGCCAACATTATACTTAATGGTGAAAGACTGTTAAATCCCTGAAGATTGGAATGAGGCAAGGATGGCTGCTCTTGACTTTTATTCAACAAAGTCCTGGAGATCCTGGCCATTTAAATAAGGCTCCCACCCCCGCAAAAAAGGCAGAAATATTGGAAAGGAAGAAGTACAGCAAGCCTCCTCTTCTCCCTTCAGCCACAGCTAACAGTATCAATAGTGCTTCTCAGTTCCTTCTGTTGTGTAAGTATCAATTTAGCCTCACCTCCATAGGCTCATCCCACTGCCACATTCTCTCTTCTCCAACTATACATCATCTAAGCTCAGCAAGGCTGTTACAAATAAGAACTAGTTCCGGTTTCCAAACGATGACTTTTGGCAACAAGACTTTTATAGTTTGGCCACAAGAAAGATACTAACAGCTTTTTCTCTGTAATAATAATTCTGGGTAGTTGTCCTAGAGTATTGGGCTCTTGACACACGTTTAGTGTTACCAATACCTATCAGGTAATTTCAAAAGCCTCTCTTTCCCCCCACTTTAAACAATAAGAAAAAGATTTCAACTTTCAAATTAAAAAGTATATACACACAGTGCAGTCATGGAACTTGCTGGAGAAAGATATGTGTGGGACCTCCTCTAATTCTGAGCTGGCCAACTCTCCTTTCATACCTCTTCCTAGCAACGCATACACTGCCTTTTGGAATGTTGTGTGTTTCCATCTTTCCTGCCCACCACCCCTCCTTACTGGGACATAATTCACATATATTAAAACTTGTCCTTTCATATGGTATGATTAAGGGGGTTTTAGCATATTCATAACTCTGGGAACCAATTTTTTTTTTTTTTTTTCTTTTTTTATTATACTTTAGGGTTTTAGGGTACATGTGCACAATGTGACAATGTGCAGGTTTGTTACATATGTATCCATGTGCCATGTTGATTTCCTGCACCCATTAACTCGTCCTTTAGCATTAGGTGTATCTCCTAATGCTGTCCCTCCCCCCTCCCCCCACCCCACAACAGTCCCCGGAGTGTGATGTTCCCCTTCCTGTGTCCATGAGTTCTCATTGTTCAATTCCCACCTATGAGTGAGAACATGCGGTGTTTGGTTTTTTGTCCTTGCGATAGTTTACTGAGAATGATGTTTTCCAGTTTCATCCATGTCCCTACAAAGGACACGAACTCATCATTTTTTATGGCTGCATAGTATTCCATGGTGTATATGTGCCACATTTTCTTAATCCAGTCTATCGTTGTTGGACATTTGGGTTGGTTCCAACTCTTTGCTATTGTGAATAGTGCCGCAATAAACATACGTGTGCATGTGTCTTTATAGCAGCATGATTTATAGTCCTTTGGGTATATACCCAGTAATGGGATGGCTGGGTCAAATGGTATTTCTAGTTCGAGATCCCTGAGGAATCGCCACACTGACTTCCACAATGGTTGAACTAGTTTACAGTCCCACCAACAGTGTAAAAGTGTTCCTATTTCTCCACATCCTCTCCAGCACCTGTTGTTTCCTGATTTTTTAATGATGGCCATTCTAACTGGTGTAAGATGGTATCTCACTGTGGTTTTGATTTGCATTTCTCTGATGGCCAGTGATGATGAGCATTTCTTCATGTGTTTTTTGGCTGCATAAATGTCTTCTTTTGAGAAGTGTCTGTTCATGTCCTCTGCCCACTTTTTGATGGGGTTGTTTGTTTTTTTCTTGTAAATTTGTTTGAGTTCATTGTAGATTCTGGATATTAGCCCTTTGTCAGATGAGTAGGTTGTGAAAATTTTCTCCCATTCTGTAGGTTGCCTGTTCACTCTGATGATAGTTTCTTTTGCTGTGCAGAAGCTCTTTAGTTTAATGAGATCCCATTTGTCGATTTTGGCTTTTGTTGCCATTGCTTTTGGTGTTTTAGACATGAAGTCCTTGCCCACGCCTATGTCTTGAATGGTATTGCCTAGGTTTTCTTGTAGGATTTTAATGGTTTTAGGTCTAACATATAAGTCTTTAATCTATCTTGAATTAATTTTTGTATAAGGTGTAAGGAAGGGATCCAGTTGCAGCTTTCTACATATGGCTAGCCAGTTTTCCCAGCACCATTTATTAAATAGGGAATCCTTTCCCCATTTCTTGTTTTTGTCAGGTTTGTCAAAGATCAGATAGTTGTAGCTATGCGGCATCATTTCTGAGGGCTCTGTTCTGTTCCATTGATCTATGTCTCTGTTGTGGTACCAGTACCATGCTGTTTTGGTTACTGTAGCCTTGTAGTATAGTTTAAAGTCAGGTAGCGTGATGCCTCCAGCCTTGTTCTTTTGGCTTAGGATTGACTTGGCGATGCGGGCTCTTTTTTGGTTCCATATGAACTTTAAAGTAGTTTTTTCCAATTCTGTGAAGAAAGTCATTGGTAGCTTGATGGGGATGGCATTGAATCTATAAATTACCTTGGGCAGTATGGCCATTTTCACGATATTGATTCTTCCAACCCATGAGCATGGAATGTTCTTCCATTTGTTTGTATCCTCTTTGATTTCATTGAGCAGTGGTTTGTAGTTCTCCTTGAAGAGGTCCTTCACATCCCTTGTAAGTTGGATTCCTAGGTATTTTATTCTCTTTGAAGCAATTGTGAATGGGAGTTCACTCATGATTTGGCTCTCTGTTTGTCTGTTATTGGTGTACAAGAATGCTTGTGATTTTTGTACATTAATTTTGTATCCTGAGACTTTGCTGAAGTTGCTAATCAGCTTAAGGAGATTTTGGGCTGAGACAATGGGGTTTTCTAGATATACAATCATGTCATCTGCAAACAGGGACAATTTGACTTCCTCTTTTCCTAATTGAATACCCTTTATTTCCTTCTCCTGCCTGATTGCAATTTATTGAGAGTTTTTAGCATGAAGGGTTGTTGAATTTTGTCAAAGGCCTTTTCTGCATCTATTGAGATAATCATGTGGTTTTTGTCTTTAGTTCTGTTTATATGCTGGATTACATTTATTGATTTGTGTATGTTGAACCAGCCTTGCATCCCAGGGATGAAGCCCACTTGATCATGGTGGATAAGCTTTTTGATGTGCTGCTGGATTCGGTTTGCCAGTATTTTATTGAGGATTTTTGCATCAATGTTCATCAAGGATATTGGTCTAAAATTCTCTTTTTTGGTTGTGTCTCTGTCCGGCTTTGGTATCAGGATGATGCTGGCCTCATGAAATGAGTTAGGGAAGATTCTCTGTTTTTCTATTGATTGGAATAGTTTCAGAAGGAATGGTACCAGTTCCTCCTTGTACCTCTGGTAGAATTCGGCTGTGAATCCATCTGGTCCTGGGCTCTTTTTGGTTGGTAAGCTATTGATTATTGCCACAATTTCAGAGCCTGTTATTGGTCTATTCGGAGATTCAAGTTCTTCCTGGTTTAGTCTTGGGAGGGTGTATGTGTCGAGAAATTTATCCATTTCTTCTAGATTTTCTAGTTTATTTGCATAGAGGTGTTTGTAGTATTCTCTAATGGTAGTTTGTATTTCTATGGGATCAGTGGTGATATCCCCTTTATCATTTTTTATTACGTCTATTTGATTCTTCTCTCTTTTCTTATTAGTCTTGCTAGCGGTCTATCAATTTTGTTGATCTTCTCAAAAAACCAGCTCCTGGATTCATTAATTTTTGAAAGGTTTTTTTTGTCTCTATGTCCTTCAGTTCTGCTCTGATTTTAGTTATTTCTTGCCTTCTGCTAACTTTTGAATGTGTTTGCTCTTGCTTTTCTAGTTCTTTTAATTGTGATGTTAGGGTGTCAATTTTGGATCTTTCCTGCTTTCTCTTGTGGGCATTTAGTGCTATAATTTTCCCTCTACACACTGCTTTGAATGTATCCCAGAGATTCTGGTATGTTGTGTCTTTGTTCTCATTGGTTTCAAAGAACATCTTTATTTCTGCCTTCATTTCATTATGTACCCAGTAGTCATTCAGGAGCAGGTTGTTCAGTTTCCATGTAGTTGAGCGGTTTTGAGTGAGTTTCTTAATCCTGAGCTCTAGTTTGATTGCACTGTGGTCTGAGAGACAGTTTGTTATAATTTCTGTTCTTTTACATTTGCTGAGGAGAGCTTTACTTCCAACTATGTGGTCAATTTTGGAATAGGTGTGGTGTGGTGCTGAAAAAAATGTATATTCTGTTGATTTGGGGTGCAGAGTTCTGTAGATGTCTATTAGGTCCACTTGGTGCAGAGCTGAGTTCAACTCCTGGGTATTCTTGTTAACTTTCTGTCTCGTTGATCTGTGTAATGTTGACAGTGGGGTGTTAAAGTCTCCCATTATTATTGTGTGAGAGTGTAACTCTCTTTGTAGGTCACTCAGGACTTGCTTTATGAATGTGGGTGCTCCTGTATTGGGTGCATATATATTTAGGATAGTTAGCTCTTCTTGTTGAATTGATCCCTTTACCATTATGTAATGGCCTTCTTTGTCTCTTTTGATCTTTGTTTGTTTAAAGTCTGTTTTATCAGAGACCAGGATTGCAACCCCTGCCTTTTTGTTTTCCATTTGCTTGATGGATCTTCCTCCATCCTTTTATTTTGAGGCTATGTGTGTGTCTGCAGGTGAGATGGGTTTCCTGAATACAGCACACTGATGGGTCTTGACTCTTTATCCAATTTGCCAGTCTGTGTCTTTTAATTGGAGCATTTAGTCCACATTTACATTTAAAGTTAATATGGTTATGTGTGAATTTGATCCTATCATTATGATGTTAGCTGGTTATTTTGCTCGTTCGTTGATGCAGTTTCTTCCTAGCCTCAATGGTCTTTACAATTTGGCATGATTTTGCAGTGGCTGGTACCGGTTGTTCCTTTCCATGTTTAGTGCTTCCTTCAGGAGCTCTTTTAGGGCAGGCCTGGTGGTGACAAAATCTCTCAGCATTTGCTTGTCTGTGAAGTATTTTATTTCTCCTTCACCTGTGAAGCTTAGTTTGGCTGGATATGAAATTCTGGGTTGAAAATTCTTTTCTTTAAGAATGTTGAATATTGGCCCCCACTCTCTTCTGGCTTGTAGAGTTTCTGCTGAGAGATTAGCTGTTAGTCTGATGGGCTTCCCTTTGTGGGTAACCCGACCTTTCTCTCTGGCTGCTCTTAACATTTTTTCCTTCATTTCAAGTTTGGTGAATCTGACAATTATGTGTCTTGGAGTTGCTCTTCTCGAGGAGTATCTTTGTGGCGTTCTCTGTATTTCCTGAATCTGAATGTTGGCCTGCTTTGCTAGATTGGGGAAGTTCTCCTGGATAATATCCTGCAGAGTGTTTTCCAACTTGGTTCCATTCTCCCTGTCACTTTCAGGTGCACCAATCAGACGTAGATTTGGTCTTTTCACATAGTCCCATATTTCTTGGAGGCTTTGTTCACTTCTTTTTATTCTTTTTTCTCTAAACTTCCCTTCTCGCTTCATTTCATTTCATCCTCCATCACTGATACCCTTTCTTCCAGTTGATCGCATCGGCTCCTGAGGCTTCTGCATTCCTCACATAGTTCTCAAGCCTTGGCTTTCAGCTCCATCAGCTGCTTTAAGCACTTCTCTGTATTGGTTATTCTAGTTATACATTCATCTAAATTTTTTTCAAAGTTTTTAACTTCTTTGCCTTTGGTTTGAATTTCCTCCTGTAGCTCAGAGTAGTTTGATCATCTGAAGCCTTCTTCTCTCAACTCATCAAAGTCATTCTCCATCCAGCTTTGTTCCGTTGCTGGTCAGGAACTGTGTTCCTTTGGAGGAGGAAAGGTGCTCTGCTTTTTAGACTTTCCAGTTTTTCTGCTTTGTTTTTTCCTCGTCTTGTGGTTTTATCTACTTTTGGTCTTTGATGATGGTGATGTACAGATGGGTTTTTGGTGTGGATGTCCTTTCTGTTTGTTAGTTTTCCTTCTACCAGACAGGACCCTCAGCTGCAGGTCTGTTGGAGTTTGCTAGAGGTCCACTCCAGACCCTGTTTGCCTGGGTATCAGCAGCAGAGGCTGCAGAACAGTGGATTTTCATGAACCGCAAATGCTGCTGCCTGATCATTCCTCTGGAAGTTTTGTCTCAGAGGAGTACCCGGCCAAGTGAGGTGTCAGTCTGCCCCTACTTGGGAGTGCCTCCCAGTTAGGCTGCTCAGGGGGTCAGGGACCCACTTTAGGAGGTAGTCTGCCCATTCTCAGATCTCCAGATGCATGCTGGGAGAACCACTACTCTCTTCAAAGCTGTCAGACAGGGACATTTAAGTCTGCAGAGGTTACTGCTGTCTTTTTGTTTGTCTGTGCCCTGCCCCCAGAGGTGGAGCCTACAGAGGCAGGCAGGCCTCTTTGAGCTGTGGTGGGCTCCACCCCGTTTGAGCTTCCTGGCTCCTTTGTTTACCTAAGGAAGCCTGGGCAATGGCAGACGCCCCTCCCCCAGCCTTGCTGCCGCCTTGCAGTTTGATCTAAGACTGCTGTGCTAGCAATCAGCGAGACTCCGTGGGCATAGGACCCTCCGAGCCAGGTGGGGGATATAATCTCCTGGTGTACCATTTTTTTAGCCCGTTGGAAAAGTGCAGTATTAGGGTGGGAGTGACCTGATTTTCCAGGTGCCATCTGTCACCCCTTTCTTTGACTAGGAAAGGGAACTCCCTGACCGCTTGCACTTCCCGAGTGAGGCAATGCCTCGCCTTGCTTCGGCTTGCGCATGGTGTGCTGCACCCACTGTCCTGTGCCCACTGTCTGGCACTCCCTAGTGAGATGAACCTGGTACCTCAGATGGAAATGCAGAAATCACCTGTCTTCTGTGTCGCTCACCCTGGGAGCTGTAGACCGGAGCTTTTCCTATTCAGCCATCTTGGCTCCCTCTTAAGGAGCTTTTAAGGAACTGATTTTTCTCTTATCATCATGAATTAAAGCCTCTCTCTGCCCCCCTCCCCCCTACCTTTTTGAATGAGACTACATCTGCTAGTGGGCACCTATTCTCCCATTTCCTATCCTCTCCCTCACCAGCAGGCATTGAAACATACCAACGTTTTTATTTGAAAACTTCATTTTCACTTTGCTTCTCCTATTTCCAGATTCCAACAAATAGCTTTAAACTTCACAATCATGTTAGTTACTATCCACTTTTAATCATAAAAATTGCCACTTTTGTTGCTTACTACTTTATCTGGTACAGCAATCTTCCTGTTTTTTAGTTTCTTATTCTAATTCACATTCACTTTGGCTAAAGTGCTTTCCTTAAGTGACTTTGTTTTTTTTGTTGTTGTTTGTTTTTTTGAGAAAAATATTTGAAATGTCTCTTTTGCCCTCACATAGACATAATGATTTCACGGGGTACAAAATCCTAGGATCCATTTCTTTTCTTCAGAACTCTAAACACCTTTCTCCATTATTCTGCATCATTCAGTGTTATCGAAAAAAACCTGATGCTAGTCTGATTTTTCCCTCCTTCACAGAGAAGCAGTTTTCCCCCTGACCCCCTCTAAATACTCTTGGGATTGTTTTGTTTATTATTAAATCCTGGCACAGTTGTTCTAAACTTGGGATACATTCATTCGTTCATTCACTCAACAAAAACATACATACCAGGCAAACTGCCAGGGACTGGGGAGAAGGTGGTAAGCAAAATCAGTCATGATCTGCATCTTAGAGTCATTGTAGCCCACGTGCAGTCTTGTCAGGGAGGTGGAATGTTGGCTAATGGTGCAGGTGCACACTCAGTGGTGAGTGCTATGAAGGACGGGTGCAAGTGCTATGTGAAGAAATCTGACCCTCCAGGGTGGACCAAGGATGATTAAGCTGGAATCTGAAGGATGGAGTGGGAGAGGCAGGTGGGTCGCGGAAAGAGCCTTCCAGGCAGAGACAAGTACACGTGATGGCGGGATTGTGAGGTGGGACAGCAAGCCCCTGAAGCTGAGTGCACAGAGAACACAAGGGAAATGACTTGAGCGAGGCTCGGGGGTGGGGATGCCCAACCATGCAGGGCCTGGGAGGCCATGGAGAAATGAAGTGCAAGGGAAGCTGCAGAAATGTTTTAAGCTGGAGCCTAACGGGTCAGGGAGCATACTATTGGGGATAAGAAATGAAGCTGTGGAGCTAGTTAGGAGGTTACTGCTGGTCCAGGTAAGAGATGATGGGGCGTGGGGGTGGGGGTGGGGGTGGAGGCAGCAATGTGGCAGAGGAGGTAGAGAGAGAGACTGGAGTGGTAAACTGGACCAACTGTGAAGCTTTCACGGGGTAGCTGCATACCTGCACATTCTAAGAATTAAGAGTAGTGGTGGCAGTGATGGTTGGCTTAACAGCAGCTACGTTTTAGGAAACATTCACAGTGAACCAGGCCTTGTTCTAGGTGCTCTGTCTGTATTAACCTGCTTAATCCTCACAGTGACCCCACTAGGTAGATACTATTACTACCATAATTTACAAATGAAGAAACGGAGGCACAGGAAGGCTAAGTAAGTAACTTGCCTAAAAGCTCACTCTGAGGAAGTAGCAGAGCCCAAATTCAAACCTGGCAATAGAACCACTCTCAAAACTCAAGTATTACAGGAGCTTGTATCCTGTTTCTTTCTGATTTTTAGAGACAGGGTCTCACTCTGTCACCCAGACTGGAGTGCAGTGGCACGACTGTAGCCTCGAATCCCCTGGGCTCAAGTGATCCTTCTGGCTTAGCCTCCCAAGTAGCTAGGACTACAGTGTGCACCACCACAGCTGGCTAAATTTTTTTTTTTTTAAACAGAATCTTGCTCTGTCACCCAGGCTGGAGTGCAGTGGGATGATCTCAGCTCACTGTAACCTCTGCCTCCCGGGTTCCAACAATCCTCCTGCCTCAGCCTCCCGAGTAACTGGGATCGCAGGCATGTGCCACCATGCCCAGCCAATTTTTATATTTTTAGTAGAGATGGGGTTTTACCATGTTGGCCAGGCTGGTGGTCTCAAACTCCTGGCCTCAAACGATTCTCCTGCCTTGGCCTTCCAATGTGCTGGGATTACAGATGTGAGCCACCACAACCAGCCCTGTTTCTTTCTTGATATTTCATATATATTTATTTTCTAATTCTGAAACTCTTACTGAGCATGCTGGATTTATAAGTCTCCTTCCACTGACATTTCTATTTCTTTGTACTTTTGCTTCTATTTTGGAAGAATTTCTGGAGGAGGGCTTTGGGATCCACTTCTCTGCATTGCAACCCCAACAGTATCACTGACACACACAGCCTCGATGCTGTCACCCTCTCACATGAGGTTATTCCAGCAGTCATGCCTTTTATTTATAGAAATCCTTGCTCTCCAATGACTCTTTCCTCATAGCTGCTGGCTCTTATTTTATGATGCCACATATTTTAAAATCTGAGAATGAACTCTAGAATTTTTAAAAGCTCTCTCTTGATTCCTATACTCTTTCAGTGGGAACTCCTGTGTCTTGGTTTACTTTTTTAAATTATCTACTCATATTTGCAAACAGAATTCAAGGCTGAACAGCATTGATGGCTTGTATTGGTCTTTGTCAGCAATTGTGAGAGGCTTTATTTTAGGCACACCTGTGGCCACTTTGAGCAGTTTCCACAGAAAAGCCAGGAAGTTACTCAGGGAAACTCAACGCTTTAGAGGGGGCTTCCCCAGTGGGCTGTGATAGAGCTTTTCCCTCCATGTTAATGGGAGGAAACTGCCCAGAAGTCAGGCAGAACAGGAGCCTACTACACAGCCCCCACCTGATGTGGGGGCATTCTCTGCCAAGCGAGGAAGCTGTGTAGGGGCTTGATGGCATGTGTCTGAGGCATGGCCCCCTTCAGACCACTGCATCTCTGCACTCTGAGAATAGGGGTGTCCAGGGGCTCCCATGAGGACACCATCCTCTTACTTCTCATATGATCCCCCTCCTCTGTCTGTCGGTCCATCCAAACTTAGCCTCACATTTCTCCCAGAAGCTTCATTGTACATGTCCTTTTCTGTTTTCCAGCATGGTTTTAGATATTTTCCTACTTTCTAATCTTGGTCTTTTTAATGGATGGAGGAATGTAGAAATGGTAAAACTTATTACAGTTAATTATAAAAAAGACCATACTCTGCCCCCATCCCTCAACCATTCTGGATAAATGAAGGTTTGTTATTCTTTCTCTAACAGCAGACTACAGCTTAAGAACTCAAACTATAAAACTCTTAGAAGACAACGAGGAAAGCTTCATGAGATTGGATTCAGCAGTGACTTCTTAGATATGACATCAAAAGCACAGACGACAAAAGATCAAATAGGTGGGCCAGGTGTGGTGGCTCACACCTGTAATCCCAGCACTTTCGGAGGCTGAGGTGGGCAGATCACGAGGTCAGGAGATCGAGACCATACTGGCTAACATGGTGAAACCCCGTCTCTACTAAAAATACGAAAAATTAGCCAGGCATGGTGGCGGTGCCTGTAGTCCCAGCTACTCAGGAGGCTGAGGCAGGAGAATGGCGTGAACCTGGGAGGTGGAGCTTGCAGTGAGCCGAGATCATGCCACTGCACTCCAGCCTGGGGGACACAGCGAGACTACACCTCAAAAAACAAAAAATAAAAGTAAATAAGTCAAATAGATAAACTAGACTTCTTCCAAAACTAAAGCATTAGTGCATTAAAGGACAGTATCAACAGAGTGGAAAAGGTAACCCACAGAATGGGAAAAATATTTGTAAATAGCATATCTGATAAAGGATTAATACCCAAAATATAAAGAATTTCTACAGCTCAGCAACAATAAACCAAACAACTCAATTCAAAAATGGGCAAAGTCCAAGATGACTGATATACAAAGAGGAGACAGCGGAGAATGCATGCCGCAGAGGCGAGGCCATCTGCGAGCAAGGAGAGGCCTCAAGGGAACCCACATGCTGACACCTTGACCTTGGACCTCCAGCCCCCAGAACTGTGAGAAAATCCATTTCTGTTGGTGAAGCCAAATAAATACATAAACATTTTATAGAAGTGTATAAAGGACTTGAACAGACATTTCTCTAAGAAAGATGTATGAATGGCCAAGAAGCACATGAAGTGCAAATCGAAACCAGAATGAGATACCACTTCATCCCCATTAGGGTGGCTATTATTAAAAAAACTAATACAACACAACAGAAGCAAGTAAGTATTAGTGAGGATCTGGAGAATTTGGAACCCTCCTGCATTGCCGCAGAGAGTGTAAAATGATGCAGCTGCTGTAGAAAATAGTATGGTGATTCTTCAAAAAATTTAAACAAAAAATTACCTGTGATCCAACAGTTCTACTTTGGACACCCAAAAGAATCTAAAGCAGGGCTCGAACAGATATCTGTGCACCAATGTTTACAGCAACATTATTCACAGCAGCCAAAAGGTGGAAACAACCCAAACGTCCATGGCTGTATGAATGGATAAATGAAATGTGGTCTATACGTAACAATGGAGCAATGGAGTATTAGTAGCCTTAAAAAGGAATGAAATTCTGAAACATAATATGAATGAACCTTAAAGATATTTTGCTCAATAAGCAAAAAAAAAAAAGGGGGGGAACAAATATGATTCCACTTATATGAGGTACCTAGAATAGTCTAATTCATTGAGACAGAGTAGAATTGTGGTAACCAGGAGCTAAGGGGAGGGGCAAATCAGGTGTTATTGTTTAGTGAGCATAGAATTTTGGTTCAATGATGGAAAAGGTGTGCAGTTGGACAGTGGTTATGGTTGCATAACAATGTGAATGAATTGAATACCACTGAACTGTCCACTTCAAAATGGTTAAAATGGTAAATTTTATGTTATGTATATTTCACCACAATAAAAACACAGATTAAACTTGCATTCCCAATGAATACAGGCAATCTTTTTATATTGTTGCTGGTGTTTTTCAGTTATTATGATTAAAAGATTCCTGTCCTATGCTCAAATTCTCTTCTTGCTTGAGCAATGGAAGAAGTATTTTCTATGGAAGTGACTCTATTGAGCATTCCCAAACTCTGTCATGAGGTTATCCCATCTGAGATGGACGCAGGGGGTGGCCTGGGAAAGGACTGTGACCACTGAGGGACGATAACGAGCCACAGGAAGAAATAGTCGCTTCTGATCACGTTCGCCCGCCGCTCTTACTCCTGGGTGCACTTCAGAATCACCTCAAGACTCAAAAAAAAAAAAAAGACCCGCAACCACACAAATACCAGGCCTCACCCTCAGAGACTATATGGTCTCTCTGCTCCTAGGTGGAGCTCAGGTGTGGGTGTTTTTTCAAAGCCCCTTGCCATTTTGATGCGAAGCCATGGGGAGACCCGCTGAATTAGACCCTCCTCAGAGAGCTCTGGAGTACAACTCGGCATCCCCTTTTATACCTCCACCATTAAATAATGGCAATGTTGTCCCAGAAGCGACAAGGTTTAAGTCTTAATTTTGATAATCCTTACACTAGAAAAGGAAAACATGTTAAAATTCATGAATTCAGCAAACATTTGTTCAAGCTATTACCATCAGGGACTGTGCCCGGCCTGGAGATGCAGGGAGACCCGAGCGCCCTCCTAGTGTACTCCCGGGTTAGCAAGGCGGCCAGGGGCAGGGAGGACACTGACATGAGCGCCACCTTGTAGAAATATTCATAAATGCATAAGCCAAGGATTCTAGGGGAAAATGTAGAAAGGGGCATCCACGTGTGATGGAAAATCAGGAAAAACTTCCCAGAAAAAGCGATTCCTGCCTCATCAATGAGTCTGGAAGAGTAACTAGAAATTATCTAGGCAAACGTGAGAAGGAAAGTGACATTCCATATCCTAGGCTGGAGGGCAGTGTGTGCCACTTTTGGTTTAATCAGGCCCATCAGCTTGGGGCAATGCCGACTGACCACGGCGGTTGGCCTGAGGGATTTAAAATTGAGGTGAACTGATGTGCAGAGTGTTTGGGGTCAGGGTGATTACAGCTGCTCAGGGAGCCCAGGAAGAATGCCTGCAAGCCTTAACTTCTGAAGCCAGTGCAGAAAAATGTGTAGTAGTCACAGCAAACAACCTGCATGCCAAAGAGAGAAGTGGTCTGCACCCCGGCCCCCACGTTAGCAGTGCAGGGCAACAACCCTTAATCCGAATTATTTACATGGGTAAAATAAATAATACCTCTTTAATAGATTCTAGATGAAAATATTAGCTACAGATGCTCTCCTAGGGACTCTTAGGAAAGCCGAGGTGGTGAAAAAGGACATTTGCCCCCTTGTGACTTGATTAGAAAGCATGAGAATCATTCTTTTAAATCCTTCCCCAGGTGCCATCAGGAATTTGCATATTGAATACTTGTCTCGTGGTCTACATAGACTCACCTACAGGGACAAGCGGCACTCACATGGCACCAAACGCCTTGCAAATCTCAACGTTACAAATGGCATTTTCTTCTGAAAGCTCAAGTGCTGTTTGTTTAGTTTTTCAGCTGGGAAGTTTTAACAACGAACACATATCTGCTCCTAAACAACTCTTTAATGATCTTTTTTGGCTTTGATTTTCTCCTGTTGATCACTCTCTTTTGGGGGTATTTAATCTAAAGTAAGGGCTAGCGTTTATCTCAGCATGCCATCCTGCATGCTGAGCCAATTCATCGAATGATAATGAGCACAGGTCCACCAGCCAGAAGAGAAATGAAGTTCATCATGAGCCCACAGCGGAGTTCCAATGTTCTTAAGTACTACCGTTAAGAGTGATCTCGCATAGCTACATGTGGGTGCAGATTCAAATATACACAGAACAGCAGGAACTTCTGTATGTATTCATTTTACGTCAACCTCAACACAACCCAGAAAGCTGGTGCTATGATCCCTCATCTACAGGTATTAGGAAGAAACAGATATTCCCCTAGATCTTCAGGCTGCACAGCCTGTATGTGTCAGAGCAGGACTGGAGGATGAGTGATTCTTCCACCCTGCAGCTACCTGCATGGACCTAACCACTGTGATAATCAAACAAAACATTGACCTAATTCATCAAAATAAATGTGTGAGCCAGCTGAACCCAAAGGCACAGTGTTGTTTCTTGGTTAAGAGTGACATTCACCAAGTGTCTACAATGTTCTACTCCTGGCTGCTTCGCACGTGATGTCTGATTTTGTGAAAAATTTCATTTTCCCTGTTCTGCAGATGAAGAAACCAAGAAACTGTTCTGCAGGCTCAGAGACCAAGAACTCAGTGACTTGGCTGTAGGTAGGTGAGCTGGAGACCATCTCTGTAGACACACTGACCTGACTCTGAATCCCAGACAACTCACTTAGCATACCTAGGCCTCGGGCTCCTTATATGTAAGTGGGGATAATAAAACTAGCATATTGCTTGCACAGCTGAGTGAGGATTCATGAAGAAAGAACACAGAATGCTTCCGAATGCCTGATGCTTGGTAAATGCTCAGCAAATAATATATAATTATTGAGTCTGCTGGACATCCTGATAGAAAGGAAAACTTCAGGTTTTCAAAATTTTTAGTCCTGGAATGAATGTTTTATTCCATTGAAATCTTGAGGGGATCTCCAATATGTAAACGCAGTGCTGCTAGAATTGAGGTGGACAGAGGCCTGGAAACCCCTCTCCCCACTTCCCCTTCAGCCTTGAAAGGCCTCTGCAGAGCCCTCCCTCTCCACGTCCACCCCACCTGACTCCACGGCCAGCTGCTCCAGAGCAAGCACCCTGAGTATGAGCACACAGATGCACAGGTGCTCCTTGCCCCACACGCCCACCTCTACCCAGCACAGCCCTGGCCACAGCACATGCAGACAGGACCAGACAGTACCGTGGGCATCAAATCCCTGCAAGTCTCTAAATTGCACCATGTTCTAGAAATAGATTAAAAACTGAGCAGCAGGCTGCCTATTGCCCCAACACTCTGCCACCTGACCCTGTGGTTCTATAAGTTGTTGGGACAGAATTACCACCCCCTGGCAGCTGCAGTCCTCTCCTGGTGACAATCACACTGTATCAATCCAAGGACAAAGTCCCAAGCTGGTCCCTAGATCCTGCACTAAAAGGTACCACATGACACATCAAGTCACTCTACTGAGAACACTCAGTAACTTTATAGTTCTCATAGAAAACATTCACGTGTGGAAAACAGCACACTTAAATCGCGAATGACTCCAAAGTGGCAGGAAGACAATTCCCTCCATTTTCTTGCAGTATTTATATTCATGAAGCAAAGTAAAATGTCATTAATTTTGACTGCTCATTTGGCTTTGATGATCATCTGATCCAGGCTGGGCTGAAGCTGATCACAGCATTATCTACTGAGATAAAGTCTGCCAAATAAATTAATCCAGGCAAAATTCCTTGTTGACAAACACTTGAGATGAAGGAGACCTGGAATAGCTGTCATTCCCATGTCCCTGCAGAGAGCCCACAGAAAGCAGGCTTCAGCAACCTGCCCAGAGTGATCCCTCAGCCCCCTCCAGTTTCACGGTCATCATTTATAATTTTTTAAAGGTTTGCCTGGTAAACTTGTAGCAGGGAAAGCTGCTCTGGGATAGTGCAGTCACTCAGCCCCACTCACAGGCTGGGGCTATGGGAAACCTGGTGCTGGGATTGGGCAAGGAGTGGAGGGCAGGATAGTCCGGCTTCTGCCTACAGGAAGGATGCATTCTGGGAGTCGGGGTGGTGGAGTCTCAACAATTATAATGAGAGATGTACAACCACTGCGGCAAGGTGCAGAGGTATGGCAGGCTGAGAGAACAGCACGTTACAACGCGGGAGGAGCTATCTTAATTGAAGCGTCAGCAAAACCTTCCCCAAGAAGGCAGCCTTTAAGCTGAGATTTGAAGGATGAGTAGGGCTGAATGAGGAAGGGGCATTTCCAGGCAGGGGCATCAGTACAGGCCCCAAAGGGAAGGGTAGAATGTGCTGGAGGAAGTGATCTCTGCCCGCAAAGATTGAGTAGAGGGGAACAAGAATAGTAAGGTGGGCAGGGGTGGGCCGGGCAGGGCCTGGCAGGTGCCAGTGACAAGGAATTGTTTATTCCAAGAGCATGAGTAGCCCCTGAAGAGCTGTGAGCAAGGGACTGCCAAGAATCCGGTTTGCATTCCTGAAAGATTCCTCCTGCTTCGAGGTGGAGTGGACACGGGAGAGGGCAGGTATAGAGACAGGAGGCCCAGGCAGGCGTGACCACTGTCTTCCTCACTTCCAGCCTCGACACCCTCCACCGGGACGACACACCCACAGTGAATCCTGAGCTTGAAAACTTCAGTCAGGTGATGTGTGTGTTTTTTTTCCCTAATATGTGGACTCCTATTTTACACAAAATAGGTGTTCTGGTTAAAAGAATGTTTTAATTACCCAACATCACTGTATTTTCTGCACATAAATTATGACTCAAAGGATAATACAAACTACACCAATTAAAATTAACCAAACTTAAATTTAATACATCATTTATCACCATACCATACAACAGAAAAAGGTGTTAAAAAGATCTAAGTGTCTGCTGATTTATGAGTATAATCTGAAAAGGCTGCTAAAATTTTCTAAGTCCCTAATAACTGTGGTATTTAAGACCCTCCTCTCACCTCCCAGCCCCCTGTGGGCTCATTACCCAGATGGCTGCCTGAGCCTCCAGGCCCAGCCCTCCTCCCCCATTCATCCCGCACCTGCCAACATGTGGTTCTCAAACTGTATTTCTAATCACATCAGTCCCCTACTTGAAAAATGTCAAGACTCTCCAGTGTCCACAGAAATGAAGAAAAATTTCTCATCTTAGCACTCAGTCCTCACCATCTGACCCCAGCTTGCCCTTCCCAAGAGCTACACATACCCTGGGATAACTTGTTCCAAAAACACACCCTGCCCATAATCCCTCCCTGCCCTGGCCTGGGCCTAGCACTGAAGGTGCCTCTCAGATACCACCTCTTCCCAAGACCTTTCCTGAAACTCCCCCAGTGGCTGTGGTTTTCTCTTTAAATGTAACCCCCAAACATTCCACTTGTACTCATTTTCGACCCAACGATATATCTGCCATGCTCTTGTAGCCATTCTCTCTCTGCTAGACACAAAACTCCTTGAGGCGAGCGGCTGCTACGTTCAGTGTGTGTGGAATTCAGCCAAATGTCACTTCTCCCTCTATTAACATTTGGCGGATGGTCAATTCCAACAACTGGCCCCTCCACCTTCCTGGCCCTTGGCTTCCTTTCTTATCTCACCCTTTTTCTGGGAGTCAGAGGTGACTCTATCTAGGTGAACCTGTTCATCTAAGGTGTTGATCTCCCCTCATTTCCTCTCCTTTGGGACTTTCAACACTTATCACTTCTTAAAACTTCAATTTCTCCCTCTCCATCATTAAAGAAAGAAGAAAAAGCTGTTCTACCCCTTGAAACTGCCACCATCTCTCTTTCCTACTCATTTGCTGCCGCATTTCTTGAAAGAGTTGTCTCCTGGCCCCCCTGCCTCCTAGTCATGCTCTCCACCCCCACTCTCCACCCACTCGCCACAAAAGTCAGGGCCTTTTAAGCCTCCATTGAATAGAAACTACCACCAACTGGAAAGCTGGTGATGGGCCATAGGCGAGGAGGGGTTGGCTGCCGACAGAAGACAAGTATAACCAGGTGCACCGCCTTACACAACCTCAGTCCTTAGAATCAGAACTTGTCAAAATCACACAACCCTCGAGTTGGAGGGGACCTCAGTGGCCATTGCACCCTTCCTCTTCCTAACCCACACCTCCTGGCCACTCATCATCACAACATCCTTTCAAATCCCTGTCCAGCCAGCATAGAACCTCCCCAAGCCTTTCCCAGATCAAATCTCTCTCCCTCTGCTCCATTAGAAACCCTTTTTTTTTTTTTTGAAACAGTCTCCCTGTGTCACCCAGGCTGGAGTGCAGAGGCGCAATCTCGGCTCACTGCAACCTCCACCTCCTGGGTTCAAGTGATTCTCATGTCTCAGCCTCCTGAGTAGCTGGGATTATAGGCGTTTGCCACCACACCCAGCTAATTTTTGTATTTTTAGTAGAGACGGGGTTTCACCATGTTGGCCAGGCTGGTCTTGAACTCCTGCCTCAGCTTCCCAAAGTGCTGAGATTATAGGTGTTAGCCACCGTGCCCGGCCAGAAACCTAACTTTGCTCAGACCATTTTGCTTCCAGCTGTCTTTCTCCCATACTCACCAAGGGTCCTCCTCTTCCCACATCCAACAACGGACTTCATCATTCATCCACCCCTTCTCTCCAGTGACCTCGTCACTGTCCCCCCAACACCCTCTTGCTGGGCCTTGTCTCTTTCCCTGGCTCCTCTCCTGCAGTCACTTTAAATGCCTGCCCCCAGGATGCAATCCGAGGCTGCCACAGAGTCTCCCTGTGGGAGCACATCCATCCCCAGGGCTTTGACACACCCTGGTCCACAGGACTCCAGACCAGAAAACTAAGCCTTCCTAGACTTCACCTGTATGAGGAAAAGGCACCGAAGACCTGTATGCTCCCAGCCTGCTCCTTCCACCTGGTCCCGCTGGCCTGTGTGTCACTTCATTTGGCTGGTCCTGACTTGCATTCTTTATAACACTGATTACAATGATAATTTGTATAATTATAGTACTCTCCTGAGTTCTGTGAGTCATTCTAGCAAATTAGCAAACCTGCGGAGATTGTGGGAAACATCCAGTGCAGTCAGTTGATCAGAAGTGCAGGTGGCCTGGGACTCTCCAGCGCGTGAGGGGTATGTGAAGTAAGGGCAGTGTTGTTGGAGACTGTGCCCTCTAACCTGTGGGGTCTGCACCAACTCCAGGTGGTGTCAGAATCTAACTGCAGTACACCTAGTTGTGTTTTTAGCAGAATAAAGTACCTACTGTGTGCCAGCAACTCAACTGGGAACTGCATATACTGTCATTAATGGAGCACCGTGTCCCATGGGCCACATCCTAGAATTAATAATAAGGCACATGCCAATGTTGAAAATTCCTAATAAATATCTGTTTTAAGTTCTCAACTTGAACAAATCTACACCTCCTGGTGAGGGTGAAGACTGATTTCAGCTCAGTTCTTTCAAGCAGTGCTTCTTACTGACACCTCCCTGGAAGTGGCTGAAGTGAGTCTGTCACTTGAAATTAACTGCCTCCCTTCAAAACAGAGCTAAAAACTTTGTGTGGACTTCCTCATTTTTAGCCAATCCTCAGATTCCTGAGGTGTAGGAATTGAATTCTGAGGCACAGAACAGTAGAAACCTCCCAGGGTCTCACTGGCTTGGCAGAGCTATGTGGCCACTGGTCAGCTTTGAAGCCAACTGCACACCACCAGTGGGGCTGCCTCCAGTGTTTTCTTTCCATCTTGTGGGCAGGCATATTAATTTTATGTAGTAATCATTATTTTAAAAAATATCCTCCAATGGAACAGAAATACTCTTAATTCTGCCATTATGGTTGTAAACATAAGATTATTTCAAGAACAATGTTTCATGTCATCTGAGAGCAAGATTTCAGTATCAGGCAAGTCCAACATGGCAATAAAATGACAGTGTAAGAACTACCAGAATGACATGAAACATCACAGTTTCAATGTTTGATACTCAAATGAGTTTCTAGTGATGGACTATGTGACGACCTCACAGAGATACAAACAGGACAGGCTCTGAGGGGCTTCTACTGAATGTGTGCAAACCCACAAATGTTCCATTTGGGCTCTTAATCCGCTTTGCAAATGCAAGACAGACCCAGGCTCCAATATGGTGCTCTCACTTGACTATCACAGAGCATTTTCAAAGTACAGCTCCTCAGACTGTCCTGGCCAGAGCAGGGATGTGGGTCCCCCACCTTTTTCTCCCCTTCTAGAGATTTTGTGTGTGTGTGTGTGTGTGTGTGTGTGTGTGTGTGTGTATGTGTGTGTGTACATGTAACTTGGAAATGAGGTGGGAAGCACCAATTGAACATGAAGGCCTAAAAAGTCTTTTCCCTCTTCCTAGAGAATAAATGAATTGTATGTGGAATCTAAACAAAGCCACAAATTTTCAAGTTAGAATCAGAACCAACTGCTTCAGAAACAGAATAATTATCCTATCAACCAAATCACTTACACTTAAAGACTTCCAAAAATATCAATAATTTACGGAAAGCTAAGATGCAAAGCAAGTTCATGTGTGAAGTGAAAAAAATTATTTAGTGTGACAAAAGTCTCCTTAGAGACACTTTATTCCTATTTTAAAACAATGATAATGAATACAGAGCAAGGAAATAATTCATATTTTATTATGATGGGTATGCTTTTAATATGCTTTGAAAATATACTGAAATGCTTAGAAAAATCCAAACATTGGTCTTGTCATGGAAAAAAGGATTCCCACAGAATTTGGCAGTCCTAGCTAGGCCAGCCCTAATGCACAAACACATACATCTTTAATTTTAGAAATATTGATGTGACCCAAATTCTGGGGGAACCAATGCAAATATTCAACGAGTCTATTTGACACCTGATCATCTACATAAAGTTCCTACATTAAAATCCAGGAAGAGTTACCCAAGTTGCCCTCACCTTGCATGATCCACGCAAGGAAATGGGCAGACATCCCACGTGTTAAGGAGGTATGTCTGGGAAGTCTGTGTTGAAACAAGGCTCTGGGAAAATCTGAAGCAAAAGTCTGTCTGCGGCTGCTTGAGCAGTCACAGTCCTCACTTAGAAGCCCAAGCTTGGGCTCTTACTTGAGAGTCCCAAGCTGGGAGGCCAGGAAAGGAGGGCTGCACTGGAGGGCCCTGGTGGTCATCTCCGGCAACTGCCTCACTTTACCCAAGAAAACTACCCCCCAGAGAAGCAGAAGGACTTTCCCTAATGTCTAAATTTTCTGCTCTAAGGTACACTTCTGGTCAGCAAGAAGCCTGATTTTCAAAAGATACACTATGCCCCATGTTTTCAGGGCCATGGACTCTGAGCAGGTCGAGGGCAGGCCTCTTTCGAGAGTCCTTGGGACCATCCAAGATGGCTCTGCTGCCTCTCCTTCTGCCTCCAGGTGGAGACCTAGACTGACATGCAAGCTCAGTTCTGGAGCTGCAAGAACTGAAGACCAAACCAAACAGCTGGAGTAAGAGAGGGATGGAGAGGTCAGGGGCCTGAGACGTGGCCTGGCTGAGGGCTGGTGCTCTGGAGATGTGTGTTCAATGTTGAGTAAAAATCTCCTATTTGTCTTCTCCCACGATGCCACGTGACAAGACCCACCACACAGCCGTCCATGAGCGCTGTGCCCCTCAGATGACTCCTGGTATTCTTCGTCCTCTGGCTCCCTCAGATTTACAGTATTGTCAGAATAAAAGTGATGAATCCAGTTCAGAAGACAGCCTCCATCCCATCAGAATTCTGAACGTGAGATCTTGACTACGGCTGGGAAATATGCACAGAAGATGGGGCAAGCACAGGCTGGCAGCCTGACAGAGCTGTGCTTCAGAGCTCAAGATTGATGAGATCAATTTTGAAGCCTTTCTGCCTTCATTTTTAGAGTATAGATGTCACTAAATTTTTTTTTTTTTTTTTTGCCTCTGAGCCTCATGTTTCAAACTCCATCCTTCCACAGTTATCACAGGCATCATTTTCTATAACCCATAGAAAATGAGTTGTTTCATGATAAAGTAGCATTTTAGAATGTGTGGTCCTACTGCAGCGCTAATTCAATTCAGTTGGTTGTTCAGGGAATAAAAACTTTAAGACAGTTATACTCAATAAATTCTTGAAATACCAGAAATCTAAGTTTATATTTTAGTATTAGATATATCAATAAAGCACTAAACTTATCAATAAGCATTAAAATGACTTGTCAATTTTTATATCATTGTTAAATTTATCAATAAACATGATATATTTTAATATATCGGTCTTCCAGAGAAGGGAGCCAAAAGGTTCCAGCTAACAGACCCCCGGAAGGCAGAAGCCAGGTCTAGCTCTCACCACCGAATCCCCAGTGGCCAACCCAGTAGCTGCCACGTAGTTGCTTGTGGGATAAAGGCACAGACAGGGGACAAAATGGAACAGAATGGACATTTTCTAATCACCCTCCAAATCAATTTCCACTTGATCTAACCAAAGAGCCTATTTTGAAGGTTTAAATATTTCATCTCCTGAATATGATATGATGTAGGGTTTTATCCAAATTTGTCTTTTAAAGCTTCCTTCATCCAGTGTATCGGTATAAACAGGAGCATAAGAACAATCCAGCAGGAACAAATGTCATCACCCACACTGCTCACCTGCCATGTCGATGGCAAAAGGCCTGTCTGCTCTCCAGCCGGTGTACCAGCCAACAACTTTGCCATTTTCCACCAGCGGACGTTCGTAGCGCCGCCCACCAACCAGGCCCACAGGCCAGACGGAGACCTTGCGAGTGGTTCGCATCTATAAAAAGGGAAAAGACATGTTTTTAAGTTTCCTTAGGAAAAAGAGGGAGGAAATGAATATGATCTATGTAGAAGTAGGGCTGGTAGTGGTGTAAGATTTCAAAAGCTGAAGGTTTCAAAACAGAATCTTTCTGCTGCTAGAGTATGGCCCCCATCTGTTAGGCTGGCTGCTGTGCCATGATCTCTACTCGGTCATAAATTGGGCTAGGGCTCAAGGTTTAGGAGAAATAAAATGGGTGTCAATATCTGGACATCACTGATTTGAAGCTAAGTTGCAACTATCAGATATTTTCCTATTTGTTTCAAAGTTGAATCTTTAAACAATACTTCTATCTTCCCAGGTGAGAAAGTTTAATTCCCCTTTAAGAAACTTCATTACTCGGGAAGAACAAAAACTTCACTCAGAGAAGTCACAGGAGCGTCCTTTCTCTGACTTTTCTATTGCTATACATATACATGTTGGCTGGGGACATTAATAATGGGATCCAGATACAGACCTGAACCTGGCTTCTTCCAGAGTGATAAAAAGAAACACACACCCTAAACATTTGCCTGCCTTTCAAGGGCAATTGGGCCAAACTAGAGACCGCTGGAATCGCTTGTCCTTGTTACACATAGTGGAATCCTGGTTAAACATGACGCTCAACTGAAAGTTACTAGCTGGATTTCTTTAAGGGGAAAGAGATGCCCACAAGAAAGCTTGCTGACATTAGGCAGCACTGTAGGAGAAAATCGCTACCACCACCTTTTTCCAGGGCTCGTGCTGAACAGCTCAAAAGGCATCTTAGCATAAACTAGAAAAAGGCGCCCCTTTCTCGGGCAGACACACCCCATGCTGCAGCCCATAGCTTGGCAAAGTACAAGCTGGACTTAAGCTCCACACACCCTCACAGCTGGGTGTGCCTTGGACGAGGTATGACCTGCACAACTGCATGAGGTGGTCTTGTTGTTGAGGTAATTATAATTTCAACAGCAGCGCTTTATCTTTTATTTGCTATAGAACTGAACTGGGTCATGATCAGTTAACCAGTGGTTAAATACTGATCATCAACCAAGGAATTTTTTATGAAAGGAAAAAAATGATATACCTGGGAAAGATTTTCAAATACAATAGAAATGAAAGTCACAATATTAAAGAGTAAAAATAATTAGAAGCTCCCATTAGCCAAGCTTCCTGGTTTTACTTATTATTATCTGACCTTGTTCCAAAAAGGGGATTTTTTTTTTTTTTTTTTTTTTTGGAGTCAGAGTCTCACTCTGTTGCCCGGGTTGGAGTGCAGTGGTGTGATCTCAGCTCACTGCAACCTCTGCCTCCTGGGTTCAAGTGATTCTCCTGCCTCAGCCTCCTGAGTAACTAGGATTACAGGTACCCACCAACACTCCTGGCTAATTCCAAAGAGAGGATTTAAGGGTATGAAGCATTCCAGGTAATGAGGTTCTCACTGCATTGGTCTGCCTCAAATCTAAAGTTACTATTTTTTATAGTCTCTATCATTTTTTCAATAAATGAACTGCGACTGTCTTGTGCTAACTCACACTAACTTTTACAATTTTTTTTTTTTAACAAGCTGAGGTACAAGTGACTGCAGAAAAGTGTTAACAAGCCCGAGACTGTTATCTTTAGAAAGGTCTGCTTGCAAGGCTTGCCCTTGGCTAGTGTCCGGGAACACGGCTTTTGAAACATTTCCTACCCTTATAAGGTTATTTTATCTGTCTGGGGCACTGAACAACTGCTTTCCTTTCAGGAATATGAAATATTGATGGGCAAGGAGTGCCTATGTGACAAGCCCTGAACAAAAACCCTGAACTCTGGAGTCTTAAGTGGGTTTCCCTAGGTATAATCCTTGTACGCCTGTGACTACATTTTCACTACTGGAGAGGTGGTGTGCTGTGTGTGATCTCAGAGGGAGGGAGGGAACACACAAAACCCACACATGGATTCCTCTGGACCCTACCTGATGTTGTTTCCCCTTACTGATCCACCTGCGTATCCTTCTATGTCAGTGTAATAAGTCTTAGCCCTAAGAACGACTATATGCTGAGTGCTACGGGTCCTAGTAAACCACCAAACAGGGTGGTCTTGGGATCCCTGAAATACTAATATAGAATAAAATGCGCTTTTTAAAGTCTAAAATTAGACACATTTTGACATACGTATATAGCTATGAAGCCATCACAATGAATATAATTAACACACCCAGTACCCCCACAAATTTCCTTGCGCCCCTTTTTAATCCATTTCTCCAGTCCCTTTTTATATCACCCATCACCAGGAAACCCCAATATCCTTTCTGTAACTATACATTAGTTTGCATCCTCTAGAATCTTGTATGAATGTAATAATTCAGCATGTGGGGTGTATGTGAATGTGTGTATGTGTAAATATAGCTTCTTTCATTTGGCATAGTTATAAAGAGATTCATCTACTTGTAATGTACATTAATGGTTCCCTCCTTTATTTTGCTGGATGGTATTCTATCATGTAGTTCACACCACAGTTTACACATTCACCTGCTGAGGGACATTTGGGTTGTTTCAAGCTTTTGGCTATTACAGATGAAGCTGCTACAAATGAAATACGTGTTTACAAGTTTATGTGAATTTCTTTCTGTTTTTTTAAGATAAATATCTAGAAGTGGAATGGCTGGATCATGCACTAGGTATACATTTAACTTTTTCAGAAACTGTCAGATTATTTTCCAAAGTGCTTCTGCCATTTTACATTCTCCTCAGCAGTATAAGAGACGTCTAGTTCCTCCACATCCTCACTGACACATGGTATGGTCGATCTTCAATTTCAGTAATTCTAATAGATACTACTAATAGTGGTATCCCATTATAGTTATAATGTGCATTATTTTAATGACTAATGCTTACTGCTATCTGTGTCTCTTCTTTGGCAAAAAGTCAGTTCAAATCTTTCACCCATTCAAAAAAAAAAAAAAGGTTTTCCTACTATTGACTTTTGAGAGTTATTTATACATTCTGCATACAAATATTTTATATGATATATAAATATTTTCTCCCACTCCATGGCTCATCTTTTCATTCTTATAACAGTGTCTTTTGAAAAACAGAAGTTTTAATCTTAATGAAGTCCAATTCATCTATTTGTTATTTTATGGATCATGCTTTTGATGTTCTACTTAAAATATTTTTGTGGCTCTGCACGGTGGCTCATGCCTGTAATTCCAGCACACTTTGGGAGGTCGAGGTGGGCAGATCACTTGAGGTCAGGAGTTCGAGACCAGCCTGGCCAACATGGTGAAACCCCGTCTCTACTAAAAATACAAAAATTAGCCAGGTGTGGTGGGGAACATCTGTAACCCCAGCTACTCAGGAGGGTGAGGCATGAGAATTGGTTGAAAAAAAAATATATATATATATATATATGGTTGCCTAATCCAAGGTTACAAGGGTTTTCTCCTCCTTTCTACAAGTATTATAGTTTTAGGTAATATATTTAGACTATGATCCATTTTCAGTTAATTTTTATATATGGTATGAGGAACTGATTGAAGTTCTTTTCGTTTTTTGTATATGGATAACTAATTGTTCTAACTATATCTAATTGTCCTGGAACAACTGAGCTGCCATTACAACTCTTTCAAAATCAGCTATGCATATATGTATGGGTTTATTTCTGGATGCTCTAATCTGGTCCATTGGTCTCTTCAGTGATCTTAATACCAATGCCACAATATCCTGATTTACCATAGCTTTATAGTAAGTCTTATAATCAGATAGTATTACTCTTCCAACTTTATCCTTCATTTTCAAAGTTGTTTTGACTGTTATAGATCCTTTTTATTTCCACATGAATTTCAGAGTCAGTTTGTCAATTTCAGTAAATTCTGATAGAGATTGCATTGACTCTATATATTAATTTGGTGACATCTTAACAATATTGAGTTTTCTAACCCATAAACATGATATCTCTACATTTATTTAGGTCTTTAATTTCTCTCAGCAATGTTTTGATGATTTAATCCTTGAATCAATATTAACATTTAATGCTTTTGTATCCTAGGTCTTCCCCATAGGTGGGACAAAAACCCAGGAAATTTACTAAAACTTTCATAAAAATATAGCTCCCCCCACCTCCCCAACTCACTCCAGCTTCAGGCTCCTCTTCCCTGATATACTCAGAAAATAAAAATATTTCAAATTTTTGGCCTTAGATGTTAAACATGGCAAACACAGAGAAACCAGGTTAAACCTAATACATACTTTTAAAAAATTAACAGAATGGCTTTATATATAAGGCAATAACAATAGTACTGTGGGTTTATGGGTAAGATAATCTTCTTAAAATGGCTATGATTTTCCAGCTCCTAAACTGCTTTTGCCCAGAACGCTAAATATTCAAATCTGTGAAAAACTGGTGGGCAGACCCTATCTGACACCTCTGACACCTTAAGAATGTATAAGATTGTGCCCTGCACACAGCAGGTATTAAACAAAGTGGTTAAGTACTAACTAGTCATTTACATATGGGCCCATTAGCCAGGTATGGTTGGCGGTGTGTGCCTATAGTTCCAGCTACTTGGGAGGCTGAGGCGGGAGGATTGCTTGAGCCTGGGAAGTAGAGGTTGCAGTGAGATGTGATTGCACCACTGCACTCTGGCCTGGACAGTGAATCAAGACCCTGGCTCAAAATAAATAAATAAATGAATAGGAATAAAAACAAATAGAAATAAAAAATAAATGTGGGCCCACATGTAACAAGAAATCTGTATGTGTCTGTGCTGTGCAAGAGACATGCTCACAATCAAAGAGGGAGACAGGTAATAAATGAACAGAAGGTAAAAGACATTTTTAAAAAAGGAAAAGAGAAATTGCCATTAAAGGGAATTAAAAAGAAGAATAAACTATACCTGTGGGACCACTAGAACAATTAAATATGGCCACAGAAATTTAGCATGTTTTGCGTTAGACTTTTCATTTAAGCTGGGCCATGAAAGGTATATAGGATTTTTGTCCACAGAATAAGGAATGGCCTCAGGTTCTAGGTAACCAGATGAATCAAAGAAGCAAAACTTTGCATTCCTGTGCCAATGTCATGCTAGAAAATGTAGGTTTTGCTTAGCACACTCCAAATTACTGAGAGCAGCTCAGAGCTAACATTTGTTCACGCTTTATTTTTCTAGAGGGCTGGGTGTTAAAGGTGAGGCAATTATTATTTAAATGCAGGTGATGTGGCGGGATGATGTTTCCAGGTATGCTACATTTTAAAAAGTTTGTCATATAATTAGTTTAAAAATTCAAAAAGATCCAGATGCCCTCACCATCTATGCCCTGCTGAAATTGCATGCAGAATGCTTCATCACAGAATTAGCCCCTCTATCCTCGACCACTATACTATATACAGTGTGCCAGACATTTCAAATGAAAATGGCACAGCTACTTATAGAACTTCATTTCACCCCTGGGATCTATCCTTTGTTCTGTGTCGTTTTCACTCAGTCGATGCTCTTTAAGGATTCCTTAACAGCCCTGTTATTTTCTGAGGGGTGGGGGAATGTAACAACAACAGTGACTATTAAAAGTATCTTCATATAACTAAAATATTCTCAGTATTTAAAAGCTTTGCTACTTTCTCAACATGAAATAGCAGTTACATAACAAACACAACCTCAGGTGTCTGGCGTGAACTCCAATCTAAAACAGAACATTAAAGCAATGGATATTATGATAAAGGGGCAGCAATTCATGTATTTATAGGAGTTACAATATTACAAACAGGTCTGGCCCCCAAAAGCACTCTCTTCTCATTTATTCAATGCCAAAGTCATATTCTGTGGGTTATTCCTCCTGTGATAACCTCCAACTAAATGGACAGGGCTTGCATAGCAATGTTAATCAACCAAACTCACAGCCAGAGTAATTTCCATAGACCCAATGGCTACAAAGGACACACAAGATATATTCGGTGCATGTGCACACTCCTCCAGGCTGAATGCCATTTAAACTATTCCAGGGTGGTGGTGCTTGTTCATCACGTTGTCATCTTCTCTAGGAAAGGAGGGAGGCAGGTGACTACCATGCACTCCAGTCTGGTGGCCCTTACCAACAACCAGCTTTTTTTTTTTTTTTGAGTCAGGGTCTCTTCTGTCACCCAGGCTGGAAGTGCTCACTGCAGCCCCCAACTCCTGGGATCAAGCGATCCTCCCACTTTAGCCTTCTGAGTAGCTAAGATTACAGGCATGCCATGCCAGGACAGCTTTTTAAATTTTCTATAGAGTTGGGGTCTCACTATGTTGCCCCAGCTGGCAGCTCCTGTTTCTTTAGCCAACTTTTCTTTTTGCAGCTTTCTGCTATGTCCTTTTCGACCCTCCTTGGGAGATGGCTAACAGCCAGCTCCAGGGACTGGGACACTCAGAAGATCACATTCAGGCAATCATCAGAATCTTAGAGCAAAACAGAAAAAGTTAAATGCCTTTAGCTTCCTTGAAGACATGCCACTAGTTAAAATCTTGTTTTATCTTTTCCAAAGGGAAATGAATAAAGTTATTGATCTTCTGAAATTTAAAATGCTATAGGCAACTTCAAGAAAGTGGAGTCACAATAAAAAATGTGACACTCTGTATCCTGTTTTTTTAAACTAACAATTTCAGTAGCAAAAAGCAAACAAAACCCACCAAATCCAGTGGGACCCGTGAACTAAGAACACAAAGGAAAGGGCAGTGCAAATATGATGAAGATTTGAACACAGAGGTGATTTGGAAGCAAGGATTCTTTCCAATTTTATTGTCCCTAAACATGTGATTTTCCATAACAAAACGATATTTATATGATCAAATACACCTATAACTTTCCTTTGGAACAAGCTTGAAAATTAACATAAAGTCTGCTTTTCTTCCTCTTTCTTGCATCCCCCTCCTAATGATTTCACCATCCATCTTGGCTAGATGATTAAGGGTAACATCAATAGTGATAAATCGTGTTGATAGTATGTACCCTTGCTATGATGTGATGGGAATGACACTTTACCTCTGTGGCATTTTCTAATGCCATTCTCTTATAAAAGAAACCAGGGATTCTTAGAGAAATGGCTGATTCTTGGACTGGGATGCGAAATACACAAGATATGCCTGGAGGAGCCAGAAAGGAAAGAAGCATTCAAATAACAGACAAAAAACCGAACAAACCCACATTGGTGTGTGTGTTAAAGGGACACAGCCAATTGAAACAGCTCCTAGTGGACAAAGCTGGAATAATTTGAGCAACAAAATAAATAATGGTGAATTTGTGTACACTTGACATGATGTTATGAAAGTGGCATAGAGTGGCTGTGCCCCTCTCAGCAGTGCCAGCCCTCCCCCATTTGCCACATCATTCCCCACTGCGGTCCCAATGTTGAATCTGCATGCCAATCACCATTCATTA
The DNA here is from genome assembly GCF_009828535.3 of Hylobates moloch. Classification (NCBI taxonomy): domain Eukaryota; kingdom Metazoa; phylum Chordata; class Mammalia; order Primates; family Hylobatidae; genus Hylobates; species Hylobates moloch. The sequence continues at coordinate 92,995,320 of NW_026652277.1, read as the reverse complement.
ACCAGCTGATGCTGTCACAGGAGATACTGTATTCCTCTCTTTGAAGTGGGAAGCTGAAAAACAGATCAAATGGGCCATGCATTTCAAAAATGTATGGTGGCAATATTGTTCTATGTATGAAAACAGGGAATGTTCCTAAATATTTAGTGTGAAAAGTATGTGTATAAAGATACCATTAGAAATAAACCATAATAAGAACCATGAGATATGTGAGAAACGGACATGAGTCAAAACATTAATAGATGAAAATGAACCACGTTGAAATTTTAGCCCTTTAGATTTTAATATAAATAAAATAATACTGCTTATACAAGAACAGCTTCACTTAATTATGTTACTTGCTTTAGGTCATATGTATTTGTGAATTCTGGTATGGACTGTCTAGGAGGGGCCTGACTGGGCTCTGATTATTATAAAGCTATATAAATCAAGACAATGTGGCATTAGTATAAGGATAAATATATAGATAAATGGAAGAAACTAGAGAATTTAGAAATAGTTCCTCCTACATATAGTCAGTTGATTTCTGGCTAAGATGCCAAGGCAGTTCAATGGGGGAAAAGGACAGTCTCTTCAGCAATCAGGGCTGGAATGAACGGACATCCATGCTAAAAAAAAAGTAGATGTGGAGAAAGAGGGACCCTTGTACATGGTTGGTAGAAATGTAAATTGGCATAGCCATTGTAGAGAACAGGATGGAGGCTCTTCAAAATATTAAAAATAGAGCTACCAAATGATGCAGCAATTCCACTATTGAACACATATATCCAAAGGATATGAAATCAGTATGTCAAAGAGAATGCCCATGTTTATTGCAGCACTATTCACAATAGCCAAGATACGAAATCAACCTAAGTGCCGATCCACAGATGAATGGATTAAGAAAACGGGATATATATATATATATACACACACACACACATACACACAATAGGGTATTATTCTGCCTTAGAAAAGAAGGAAATCCTGTAATTTGCAACAACATAAAGAAACTGGGAAGACATTATGCTAAGTAAAATTCACCAGGCTAAGAAACACAAATACCAATGGTCTCACTGATAAATGGAATCTTAAAAAGTCAAACTCATAGAAACAGAAAGTAAAATGGTGGTATCAGAGGTTGGACAGGGAGCGAGGGGTGGCAGGGATTGGGGGGGCTGTTGGTCAAAGGACATAAATTTTTACTTAGAAGGAATAAGTTCAAGAGATCTATTGTATATCATGGTGACTATAGTTAATATATTGTATACTTAAAAATTGCTGAGACAGATTTTTAAGTGTTCTTATCACAAAAAAATGATAACCATGTGAGGTAATATGTATTCGACAATGTATACATGTATCAAATCATCATGTTATACAACATAAATATATACCATTTTTATTAACTAAAAAATTAAAGAAAGAAAAAGAACAACACCTATATCTCACAAAATTCTTAAAAATTAAATTAAAATGGGACCATGAACCCAAACACAAAAGCTAAAGTTTTTAAGTTTATAAACTTCTAGAAGAAAATACAGGAGAAAATCTTTGAGGTCTTAGGGTAGGCAAAACTTCCTTAAACAGGACATAAATAATAGGAACCTTAAATAAATCTATAAATTGGACTTCATCAAAATTAAAATTTTCTACTCTCCAAAAGATACTATTAGGAAAATTTTTAAAGTAATCCATAGACTGGGAGAACATATCCTAATACATACATCTGACAAAACACTAGTATTCAGAATGCATAGAACTTCATAGCTCAAGAAAAAAGACAACCCAATTTAAAAAGTCAGTGAAGGATATGAATGGACATTTCATCAAGATATATGAATGACCAATTATCACACAAAAAAATGCTCTGTGTCATCACCCATTACAGAAATGGAAATTAAAACCACAATAAAATTAAAATTTTAGAAATTAAACAAAATTAAAAAACAGAAATTAAAGCCACTACTGACCAACCAGAATGGCTAAAATGAAAAGATTGGCAATATCAAGAGTTGATGACAATGTGGAATAATTAGGTCTCATATACATTCTTGGTGGTAGTAAAAAAAGGTAATAACTACTTGTGAAAAAAAATTGGTAGTTTCCTATAAAGTTAAAAAACATGACACAGCAATTCCTTTCCTAGTTATTTACTGCAGAGAAATGAAAGGTTATGTCCATACAAAACCTTGTGCCTGAATGTTCAAACAGCTTCACTCATAATATCCATAAGCTGGAAACAGCCCAAATGTTCATCAACTTGCAAACAGATAAACAAATAGATAAGCAAAACATACATACAATGGATTGCTATTCAGTAAGAGACAGTAATGAATAATTGATATGCATAATAACATGTACCAATTTCCAAAACATAATGCTGAGTAAAAGTAGCCAGAGAAAAGGCCTCATATACTACTATTCCACTTACATGAAATTCTAGAATAGGTACACTAATCTACAGTGACACAAAGCAGGTCAGAGGCTGAAAGTGGTGAGGGCTGACTGCAAAAGGTCATAGGTGACAGGGTGACAGTTACCAGGGTATATGAATTTGCTAACATGAAGCAAACTCCACACTTCAAATGAGTACACTTTTCGTTTAGGTAAACTATACCTCAAGAAAGGTAATTTAAAATAAAAACAAAATAATTAGGTGGTTTCAATATGAACTCAGGATTAAAGAGCCTAGAAAAATTAACACCCTAGTAGCAGTAAAACACAAACACCCAACTCTTGGTTTGTAAATATTATTTTCCACTAAAGGGAAAGAGGGGTCCTTGGAGAAGAGGCTGATTTCAGGTCTGACACACGCCCAGAGTACTGAAAGTACGAGATAAGCCTAAGATATCTTGGGCCAAAAAAGCCAAGAAGTGCTCAAAGCTAAACAAGGGCAAGTTCAATGAAGACAGAAGCTGGTCTGAAGGGTTCCTGGCCAATCTGTGAATGATTTTAAATATCAGAAAGAATGACATCAGTGGATTAAAACACATGGTGAGAAAAACTGACCCGTAAGTCTATAATTACAGGGGATGTGTGTAGCTATCGTTGGGTAAAAGTTATTGGAAAACAAAATATTCTCATTGTCTCAAGGTATCACCCCTGGGGTTGTTAATTACAGGAGGAAAATGTGCCTTCACAGTAAGAGGTATGGCAGTCATTCCCTTGGCCAAGCAGTCAAGTTTGGCATCACCATAAAAAAAAAAAATGACCTGACAGTATATGCTGCCTCATTGGATGCAAGGAGGAAGACAATATAACCTATGTGGTGTCCTCGACAAAGAGGTTCGGACTAAATATAGTTATCAAGAAACAAATAAAGTTTGGGGAAACTGAAGTGTCAAATGCAATTTTGTCTTTGTGTGAACTTATCATAGCCAAATCTATGAGCTATTTAAATTTCTATTTTCCCCAAGGTTTCTAGGAAAGCAGCAACTGTTGTAGAATAGAATCACAGCTAGGAGTATAATTATTGTGTATAGTGGTGTAATTATGATGATGATGCTGAGGAAACACAAGAGTTACTGCTTTGGAAGTCCCCCCAACCACAGGAGCCACCAATGTTAAAATGCATTCCTTCTGGAAAAGTCAAATGAGCTTTGTCTATTCCACTATCCCTTGCATAGATCTGTATACTTCAGTAAAATGTGATGTTTATTGAAAATACAATTAATTGCCAATGGCTATGTTTATCTGGATATCAAAAGGAAAACTTTATACAAAATTAAATTATACTTAGGTTTGCACAAAACTGCTGCAGATTAGCATGTCGAATGTACTCCAATAACCTACGTTTTTGCCCCCTTTAGAATTGGATTCTTTGCTACATATATTCCCCAAAATGGGTTTCAAGGGTCCCGAGTTCTTTAATGGCAGACAGCATGTTGCTCACCTCTGTGGCAGTGTGTCCAACAGGTAACAGAAGGTTTGTGTGGCTGTATAGTTCACTTGGCATGGGGATCTGCAGCTCTTCGTAACATAGGATAGCTAGTATCATTATCCACTAGTTTTTTCATGTAATAGGCAAACTCAGATACAAAGGAGCTACTCTACATTCTCAAAAAAGGAATAAATTAACATAACTGACTTGAAAGCATAATACTTTTCCTTCTTAAAAAAATGTAGTCTCAGAATGTCTCCTGGCACTGTGTGTGTGTGTGTGTGTGTGTGTGTGTAGTGTGTGTAGAGAGAGGGGGACTGGGGCATGTATTGGATTGTTCAACTATTTATCATCACTACATAAAAGGGAGCTGAGTTCACTACAGGAATGGTTGCCTTGGCCACACTCAATCTATTTTCCCAAATGAGTTCTAACCCAAAGACCTCTGCTCTAGTTTACTTAGTACCATGATAATGTGAGGAAATTTAAACTGCTTCATTTCTCTTTCTTAATTTTTCCACATGAAAACCAACTATCTATCTCCTATTCTTCTCAGAGAGAATGGGGGAAAAGAAGTTTCTAAAGCACTTAGACATTCTTAAAAGATGTTATCAACCATGCGGTTTCAAAATTAGGTAATATTCCAGCACATTACAGAGATCGTACACCCCCATACTCTACCACGACCACACACATACATAGAGTATTGTCTCATAGCAATTTTTTTTTTAAGACAGAGTCTCACTCTGTCACCCAAACTGGAGTTCAGTGGCATGATCACAGCTCACTGCAACCTTGACCTCCTCCTGGGCTGAAGCAATCCTCCTGCCTCAGCCTCCCAGCTAGCTGGGGACTGTAGGCGTGCACCACCACACTCAGCTACTTTTTTATTTTTTGTAGATACAGGACTTTACTAGATTTCCCAGGCTGGTCTCAAACTCCTGGGCTCAAGCAACCCTCCTGCCGTGGCCACCCAAAGTGCTGATTATAGGCATGAGCCACTGCACCCAGCCTTATAGCAAGTTTTGAGAAAAGCACACACTCTTACTTTTTCGTCATACAAGGAGATGTAACCTCTCTTTTCACAGAAATGAAATACAGTATTCTTTGCTTTCTTATTCTTTAATCCCATCCCCTGCTCCACTTAAGATCCTTCCACGTCTGGGTTTCTCAGTCTCTAATTAACATCTAATACTGCTTGAAAAAAGAATTTAAGGCAATTACACAGACACATAGATAAAAGAAAACTGAACAAAGGTGAGTGAAAAATCAATGACGATCCTATACACAAGCAACTATCATGGAAACAGCATTACAATAGCAAAAGAAAATGTGCAATGCTAGGCATCAACTTACTGATAATGGTGCAGGAACATGAAGAAAACCACCAACTTTGCCATGAAACCTGAGCGAGTCCAGGGATGGGCTACGGCAGATACTATTGGTTGCCTACTCAACATCTACTTTCTTCTCTTCCTTATTGGCTGAGCTTCATTTTGGTTCAAATGTTAACCAGCCCTTCCCCCACATGACTGCCAAGAGGATGATGGTCTCTCAATGCCAGGGATAAATCTTGAGTTGTCAGTGATTAGTGTGGGCCTGGCAGTCCTGGCCATCAGAGGAAGTGTGCTGGGCTGCTTCTGGGAAAAGTGCCCTCACTCCTAAGGATGGTCCCTTTCTGTCCCAGCACATTGCCATGTCTGGTTGTGATGGCTGAACTACAGCAGCCACCTTGCAACCAGGAAGAGAACCAGCCTGAAGACAAAGCTGACATTGTGAGGATGGCAGGGTGGAGAGCATTGGAAAGACTCCAGGACCGTGATGACACCACTGAGTCACTAAGTCATCCAGCCCTAAAACCTGCTGTATATCTGGACTTCTTGTTATGGGAACGTGGCTTCTTGCTCAACACTTTTCCTCTTCCTAAGTTCACAGGAATACTCCATGTTTCAGCATCCTTTGCAGTTAGGATGGGGTCATATGACTGATTTACGCACACTGGAGCATGGGCAAAATTCATATAAGTCGATTTCCAGCCTGGTCCTTAAAAACAATCTGTGTGATCCACCAGTCCTCTTCCCTTGCAGGGGTGACTTTACAAGTCATGTGTTGCTTATAAAGTGACATATCTGAGTCACTAACTGCCCAGGAGAGTCACCAACCCCCGGCAAACGTTGTGAGACCAAGCAATAAGCTTTTACTGTATCAAGCCTCTCAGTAGTCAGGGTTTGCCTCTCAGTAGTCAGAGTTTGCCTCTGCAGCAGCCACTATTTAGTTATTCTGCTAATATAGTGAGATAATATATGTGCTTAGTGTTGAAGCCAGTTTGAGTTGGGGTTTTTGTCACCTGTAGCCAAAAGCTTCCTATTTGGCACACTTTCCATTCTGTTGGACCAGAAGTTTCAACAATATACAAGATTCTTCATATTAATGCCCAAACCTTGCTGACAATAGCTCCCTGGCATGTAGCTATTCTGGGCTGTTGGTTTGGTGCAAGGCCATAAAAGCTTTAACCACAGTATCAGGGAGAAGTACAGCATGATTTTACATCTAAGGCATCTAACAAGGATGAGTGCCTAAATGGAAGAGAGTCAGGGGCACCAAGGACATTGTCTCCAGGGAGTTAGTGCTAGGAGCTATAACTAATCATCTCTGTGTAAGATTCACATTTACTAGGACCTGACTCACAAGAAAGTGGAAGCTTTCCATCTTGGCCATCTTTGACTAAATAGGCTCTTTGAACAGCAGGACTGAAGTTTAATTTTTCCACCCATTAGTAAAGCACTAAAATGCTATGGTGTTGAATACAGAGAAGTACCTTGTGCTGAATTCTAATTTCCAAAATAAATACAGCATTTATGAGAATTTGAATTTGAAAAAAAATGTTTCACAGTTAGAAGCAGTAGACTAGAGGTATACATAGCAATATAAATAAACCTTAAAAACACGGTACAACATGAAAAAATGTTTTAATCTATAATGCCATTTACGTACACTTAAAATATTGCACATAAAGCACTGTACATTTCACAAAGATACATACAAATATAATAATGCACAACATAAACGTTAGAGTAGATGACTGAGGATAAGGATAAAGGGAAATAAACAAGAGACGAAACTTGCAGAGAATTACGTTAACAGGTTGGAACTGGATGCAGGATAAAATCTTATCTCTATACTCAAAATCTAAGAGAAAAAAAAATTCTCAGGTTCTCCTGGTGGAAAATATACTCAGAATACGTGACAGCTGGATAAAAGTAAAACAAGGAGGGAACCCTTTAAGATCATAGAAGTAATTAAACACTTCCAGAAAATATTTTAAAAGGTAGACATTTTCCAAATTTGAAAAAACTTTTCCTAGAACAGTAAGTAGACATGGACTCTTTGTAGCTTCAGAAAAAGATTAATATTTTACACAGTTAACATGACCAACCATTACTTAGGCCAAAAGTAAAGATGTAAGGGGATCTTGAAAGAAAATCTAATTCAGAAAGCCCAAACACACACACACTCACACACACTCTCTCTCTCTCTCACACACACACACACACACACACCCACACACACATGCTAGGGCTGTTTATTTGGTATAAGATCGCAGCAGTATTTATGTAAATAAGGTTTTGCTTACAGATTATTACCTCCTTAATTGGGAAAAGAGTATCAGGAAAACAAAATGAATAAAGAAACAAGAACAAACTATATACTATTGACAATAGACACATTTTAAGTATAAGAACATAGACGGGATAAAAGAATATGGGAAATCATATGTAAACAAGAAGGTGTATGAAAGCTACTGTGGCTTTATTAATATCAGACAAAGTAGTTTTCAAGACAGTGATTACTAGAGATAATAAGGGGCTTTTAAAAATATATACTCTGAGTGGCTAAGATATTGCTTTTTAGAGTCAGACCCTCTAATATTTTTAACAGCTTTGTAACTCTGGATATATTACTTACCCTCTTTGATCCTCAGTTTCCTGACAAAAGTGGGAATTGACAGCTGTATCAGAAGGTAATTGGGATGTACAAACAAGATGATGTATGTAAAGTGCTTAGCACACTGCTTGGCATCAGATAATACAGAATAAATGATTTGTATTTATGCTGATATCTTTTGTGATCCACTGCCCAACCTTCTCCATCCTGCTTTGAGTCCAAGGTGCATGATATAATTAGAACCACAGCGGTTAAACAAATATCTGAATTCCGATCTTTGCTCTGTTTACTAGCTGGCTTTGGCACATGTGTGACTTTAAGCACCATGAGCCTTATTTTCCTCTTCCTCCTCTTGTTTTTTTTTTTTTTTGAGATGGAGTCTTGCTCTGAGGCGGGAGTGCAGTGGCATGATCTCAGCTCACTGCAAGCTCCACCTCCCGAGTTCATGTCATTCTCCTGCCTCAGTCTCCCGAGTAGCTGGGATTGCAGGAGCCCACCACCACGCCCGGCTAATTTTTTGTATTTTTAGTAGAGATGGGGTTTCACCATGTTAGCCAGGATGGTCTCAATCTCCTGACCTCCTGATCCACCCGCCTCAGCCTCCTAAAGTGCTGGGATTACAGGCGTGAGCCATTGTGTCCGGTCCCTCTTCTTTTTTTTAAGACTTTATTTTAGGTTCAGGGGTCCATGTGCAGGCTTGTTATCAGTAAGTTGCATGTTGTGGGGGTTTGATGTACAGATTTTCATCACCCAAGTAATGAGCATATTAGGTCGTTTTTTCTATCCTCATCCTCCTCCCACCCTCCACCCTCAAGCAGGCCCAGTGTCTATTATTCCCTTCTTTGTATCCATGTGTTCTCAATATTTAGCTTCCACTTATAAGTTAGACTATGCAGCATTTGGTTTTCTGTTCCTACATTAGTTTGCTTAGAGTATTGACCTCCAGCATTATCCATGTTGCTGCAAAGGACGTGATCTCATTCTTTTTTTATGGTTACGCAGTATTACATGGTGTATATGTACCACATTTTCTTTATCCAATCTACCAGTGATGGAAATTTAAGTTGGTTCCATGTCTTTCCTACTGTGAATAGTGCTGTGATGAACGTGTGTGTGCATGTGTCTTTATGGTAGAATGACTTCTATTCCTTTGGGCATATACCCAATAATTGGATGGCTGGATAAACTGGTAGTTCTGTTTTAAGTACTTTGAGAAACTGCCACCCTGTTTTCCACAGTGGCTGAACTAATTAACATTTCCACCAGCAGCGTATAGGCATTCCCTCTTCTCCATAACCTTGTCGACATCTGTTATTTTATGACTTTTTAATAATACCCATTCTGACTGGTGTGAGATGGTATCTCATTGTGGTTTTAATTTGTATTTCTCTAATGATTAGTGATGTTGGGCATTTTTCATATGCTTGTTGGCCACATGTATGTCATCTTTTGAAAAGTGTCTGTTCATTTACTTTACCTACTTTTAAATGTTTTTTTTTTTCTTGTAAACTTGTTAAGTTCCTTATAGATTCTGGATATTAGACCTTTGTCAGATGCATACTTTACAAATACTTTCTCCCATTCTGTGGGTTGTCTGTTTACTCTCGTGATAGTTTCTTTTTGTTGTGCAGATGATCTTTAATTAGGTCCCACTTGTCTTTTTTTGTTGCAATTGCTTTTGGCATCTTCATCATGAAATCTTTGCCAGGGACTATGTCCAGAATGGTATTTCTTAGGTTTTCCTCTAGGGTTTTATAGTTTTTACAGTTAAGTCTTTAATACATCTTGAGTTGATTTTATATATGGTGATAGGAAGTGGGCTAGTTTTAATCTTCTGCATATGGGTAGCGATCTATCCCAGAATCACTTATTGACTAGGAGGTCCTTTCCCCATTGTTTTTGTCAATTTTGTCAAAGAGCAGATGGTTCTAAGTACACAGCTTTATTTCTGGGCTCTCTATTCCATTGGTTTATGTGTCTGTTTTTGTACAAGTACCATGCTGTTTTTGTTACTGTAGGCTTGTAGTATAGTTTGAATTTTGGTAATGTGATGCCTCCAGTTTTGTTCTTTTTGCACAGGATTGATTTGGCTATTCAAGCTTTTTTTTGGTTCCACCTGAATTTTAGAACAGTTTTTTCTAATTCTGTGAAAAATATCACTGGTAGTTTGAAAGGAATAGCATTGAATATGTAAAATTGCTTTGGGCAGTATGGCCACTTTAACAACATTGATTCTTCCTATCCGTGAGCATGGAATGAATGTTTTCTCATGTTTGTGTTGTCCGATTTCTTTCAGCACTGTTTTGTAATTCTCAATCTAGAAATATTTTACCTCTCTGGTTAGCTGTATGCTTAGGTATTTTATTTTTTGTGTGACTATTATGAATGGGATTGTGTCCTTGATTGGCTCTCAGCTTGGATGTTGTTAGTATAAAGGAATGCAACTTATTTTTGCACAGTGATTTTGTATACTGCAACTTTGCTCAAGTTGTTTGTCAGATCTAGGAGCTTTTGGGCAGACACTATGGACTTTTCTAGGTATAAAATCATATTGTCTGATTTCCTCTCTTCCTGTTTGGATGCCTTTTCTTTATTTGTCTTGCTTGACTGCTCTGCCTAGAACTTCCAGTAGTATATTGAATATGAGTGGTGATAGTGGGCATCCTTGTCTTTTTCCACAAGGGGAATGATTCCAGCTTTTGCTCTTTCAGTATGATGCTGGCTGTGATTTTTTCACAGATGGCTCTTATTATTTTGAGGTATGTTCCTTTGATGCCTAGTTTGTTGAGGGTTTCTAACATGAAGGGGTATTGAATTTTGCATTCAACAGATATATCTGCATCTATTATCATTTGGTTTTTCTTTTTAGTTCTGTTTATGTGATGAATCATATTTATTGATTTGTATATGGTGAACCAATCTCACATGCCAAGTATAAAGCCTACTTGGATCATGGTGGATTAGTTTTTTGATATGCTGCTGAATTCAGATTGCTAGTATTTTGTTGAGAATTTTTGCATCTATGTTTGTCAAGGATATTGACTTGAGGTTTTCTTTTTATGTTGTCACTCCCAGTTTTTGTTATCAGGATGAAGCTGGCCTTATAGAATGAGTTAGGGAGGAGTCCCTCCTCCTTAATTTTTTGGAATAGTTTCAGTAGGAATGGTACCAGCTCTTCTTTATACATCTGGCAGAATTTGGCTGTGGATCCATCTGGTCCAGGGCTTTTTTGGTTAGTAGGCTTTTTATTACTGATTCAATTTTGGAACTTGTTATTGGTCTGTTCAGGGTTTCAATTTCTTCCTTGTTCAATCTTGGAAAGTTGTATATTTCCAAGAATTTATCGTTTTTTCTAGCTTTTTAGTTTGTCTGCATGGAGGTGTTTGTAATAGTCTTTTAGGGTTTTTTGTATTTCTGTCGGGTTGATAGTAATGTCCTCTTTGTCATTTCTGATTAAGTTTATTTGGATCTGCTCTTTTTTGATTAGTATAATCAGTGGTCTATCCATCTTATTTATTGTTTCAAAGAACCAGCTTCTGGTTTCACTGATCTTTTGTATCATTTTCCTATCTCAATTTCATTCAGTTCAGTTCTTGTTTTGGTTTTCTTTTCTTCTGCTAGCTTTGCAGTTGGTTTGCTCTTGTTTTTCTAATTCCTCTAGGTGCAATGTTAGGCTGTTAATTTGAGATCCTTCTAACTTTTTGATAGGGGTGTTCAGTGCTATAAACTTCTCTCTTAATACTGCTTTAGCTGTGTCCCAGATATTTTGGTATATTTGATCTTTATTTTCAATAGTTTCAAAAAAATGTCTTGATTTCTGCCTTAATTTCATTGTTTACCCAAAAGTCATTCAGGAGCAGGTTGTTTGATTTGCATGTAGCTGTATGTTTTGAGTGATCTTGGGGTTGATTTCTATTTTTGTTGCACCATGGTCCAAGAGTGTGGTTAGTGTGATTCTGGTGTTTTTTAATTTGCTAAGAATTGACTTATGGCCGACTGTGTGGTCGACTTTAGAGTATGTGCCATGTGGCGATGAGAAGAATGTACATTCTGTTGTTTTGGGGTGCAGAGTTCTGTAGATGTCTGTTGGGTCCATTTAGTCAAATACTGAGTTCAGGTCCCAAATATCTTTGTTAGTGTTCTGCCTTGATGATTGAATACTGTTAGTGGGGTGCTGAAGTCTCCCAATATTACTGTGTGGTTATCCACGTCTCTTTGTAGGTCTCTAAGAATTTGTTCTATGAATCTGCAAGCTCCAGTGTTGGGTACATATATTTAGGATATTTAAGTCTTCTTGTTGAATTGAACCCTTTATGATTATGTCATGCCCTTGTCTTTTTTGATCATTGTTGCTTTAAAGTCTGCTTTGTCTAAAATTAGAATAGTAACCCTTGTTTTCTTTTTCCATTTACTTGGTAGATTTTTCTTTAAACCTTTATTATGAGCCTATGGGTAGCTCTGCATGTGAGATGGGTCTCTTGAAGACAGCATACAATTGTGACTTATTTCTTCTTTTTTAAAATTATACTTTAAGTTCTAGGGTACATGTGCACAACATGCAGGTTTGTTACATGGGTATACATGTGCCATGCTGGTGTGCTGCACCCATCAACTCGTTGTTTACATTAGGTATTTCTCCTAACACTATCCCTCTCCCAGTCCCCCACCCTCTGACAGGCCCCGGTGTGTGATGTTCCTCTCTCTGTGTCCACGTGTTCCCATAGTTCAACTCCCACTTATGAGTGAGAATATGCAGTGTTTGGTTTTCTGTCCTTGTGATAGTTTGCTGAGAACGATGGTTTCCAGCTTCATCCATGTACCTATAAAGGACATGAACTCATTCTTTTTTATGGCTGCATAGTATTCCATGGTATATATGTGCCACATTTTCTTTATCCAGTCTATTATTATTTTTTTTAACAAAGACATTTATTTTGGAGAAAGCATTGATTGTAGATTTTGAAAATATTTTTATGATGTTTTCCCCTCTTGGTGCCAGCAAAAAAATGCAACTTTTCTAAGACTTTGAAAAGTTATTAGTAAACTGCCTGACATTCCTTCCTGATATCCTTATAGGTGTAAATATTTACAGAACTAGGAATGATCTTAATCCAAATCCATAAAATTGAATAACTTTTTTTTTTAACCAGACATAGAATACTATATATCCAGTCTATTATTGATGGACATTTGGGTTGGTTCCAAGTCTTTGATATTGTGAATAGTGCTGCATGTGTCTTTATAGTAGAATGACTTATAATCCTTTGGGTTACCCATGTAAAAAACCTGCATGTTGTGCACATGTACCCTAGAACTTAAAGTATAATTTTAAAAAAGAAGAAATAAGTCACAATTGTATGCTGTCTTCAAGAGACCCATCTCACATGCAGAGCTACCCATAGGCTCATAATAAAGGTTTAAAGAAAAATCTACCAAGTAAATGGAAAAAGAATCCTATAGTAGAATGACTTATAATCCCACAAATGGGATTGCTGGGTCAAATGGTATTTATAATTGTAGATCCTTAAGGAATTGCCACACTGTCTTCCACAATGGTTGAACTAATTTACACTCCTACCAACAGTGTAAAAGCATTCCTATTTCTCCACATCCTCTCCAGCATCTGCTGTTTCCTGGCTTTTTAATGATTGCCACTCTAACTGGCATGAGATGGTATCTCATTGTGGTTTTGACTTGCATTTCTCTGATGACCAGTGATGATGGATATTTTTTCATATGTCTGCTGGCTGCATAACTGTCTTCTTTGGAGAAGTGTCTGTTCATATCCTTTGCCCACTTTTTGATGGAGTGGTTTTTTTTTTTTTCTTGTAAATTTATTTAGGTTCTTTGTACATTCTGAACATTAGCCCTTTGTCAGATGGATAGATTGAAAAATTTTTCTCCCATTCTGTAGGTTGCCTGCTCACTCTGATGGTAGTTTCTTTTGCTCTGCAGAAGCTGTTTAGTTTAATTAGATGCCATTTGTCAATTTTGGCTTTTGTTGCCATTGCTTTTGGTGTTTTAGTCATAAAGTCTTTGCCCATGCCTATGTACTGAAGGGTATTGCCTAGGTTTTCTTGTAGGGTTTTTATGGTTTTAGGTCTTACATATAAGTCTCGTATCCATCTTGAGTTAATTTTTGTATAAGGTGTAAGGAAGGGATCCAGTTTCAGCTTTCTACATATGGCTAGCCAGTTTTCCCAGCACCATTTATTAAATAGGTAATCTTTTCCCCATTTCTTGTTTTTGTCAGGTTTGTCAAAGATCAGATGGTTGTAGATGTGTGGTGTTATTTCTGAGGGCTCTGTTCTATTCCATTGGTCTACATATCTGTTTTGGTACCAGTACCATGCTGTTTTGGTTACTGTAGCCCTGTAGCGTAGTTTGAAGTCAGGTAGTGTGATGCCTCCAGCTTTGTTCTTTTTGCCCAGGATTGTCTTGGCTATGTGGGCTCTTTTTTGGTTCCATATGAGCTTTAAAGTAGTTTTTTCCAATTCTGTGAAGTCAGTGATAGCTTGATAGGGATAGCACTGAATCTTTAAATTACCTTGGGCAGTATGGCCATTTTCACGATATTTTCCCTATCCATGAGCATGGAATGTTCTTCCATTTGTTTGTGTCCTCTTTTATTTCGTTGAGCAGTGGTTTGTAGTTCTCCTTGAAGAGGTCCTTCACATCCCTTGTAAGTTGGATTCCTGGGTATTTTATTCTCTTTGAAGCAATTGTGAATGGGAGTTCACTCATGATTTGGCTCTCTGTTTGTCTGTTCTTGGTGGATAGGAATGCTTGTGATTTTTGCACATTGATTTTGTATCCTGATACTTTGCTGAAGTCGTTTATCAGCTTAAGGAGATTTGGAGCTGAGATGATGGGGTTTTCTACATACATAATCATGTCATCTACAAACAGGGACAATCTGACTTCCTCTTTTCCTAACTGAATACCCTTTATTTATTTCTCTTGCCTTACTGCCCTGGCCAGAACTTCCAACACTGTGTTGAATAGGAGTGGTGAGAGAGGGCATCCTTGTCTTGTGCCAATTTTCAAAGGGAATGCTTCCAGTTTTTGCCCATTCAGTATGATATTGGCTGTGGGTGTGTCATAAATAACTCTTGTTTTGAGATACATTCCATCAATACCTAGTTTATTGAGAGTTTTTAGCATGAAAGGCTGTTGAATTTTGTTGAAGGCCTTTTCTACATGTATTGAGATAATCACGTGGTTTTTGTTGTTGGTTCTGTTTATGTGATAGATTACATTTACTGATTTGCCTATGTTGAACCAGCCTTCCATCCCAGGGATGAAGTCGACTTGCTCATGGTGGATAAGCTTTTTGATGGGCTGCTGGATTCGGGTTGTCAGTATTTTTTTTTAAAGATTTTCACATCAATGTTCATCAGGGATGTTGGCCTAAAATTATCTTTTTTTTGATAAAAAGATATCTTTTTAAGTCTCTGCGAGGCTTTGGTATCAGGATGATGCTGGCCTTGTAAAATGAGTTAGGGAAAATTCCCTCTTTTTCTATTGATTGGAATAGTTTCAGAAGGAATGGTACTAGCTCCTCTTTGTACCCCTGGTAGAATGTGGCTGTGAGTCTGTCTGGTCCTGGACTTTTTTTGGTTGGTTGGCTATTAATTATTGCCTCAATTTCAGAAGCTGTCATTGAACTATTCAGAGATTAAACTTCTTCCTGGTTTAGTCTTGGGAGGGTGTATGGAGGAATTTTTCCATTTCTTCCAGATTTTCTAGTTTATTTGCGTAGAGGTGTTTATAGTATTCTCTGGTGATAGTTTGTATTTCCATGGGATCGGTGGTGATATCCCCTTTATCATTTTTTATTGCATCTATTTGATTCTTCTCTCTTTTCTTCCTTATTAGTCTTGCTTGTCATCTAATTATTTTGTTGATCTTCTCAGAAAACCAGCTCCTGGGTTCACTGATTTTTTTTAAGGGTTTTTTGTGTCTCTATCTCCTTCACTTCTGCTTTGATCTTAGTTATTTCTTGTCTTCTGCTAGCTTTTGAATTTGTTTGCTCTTGCTTCTCTAGTGCTTTTATAATTGCAATGTTAAGGTGTTGATTTTAGAACTTTCCCATTTTCTCTTGTAGACATTTAGTGCTATAAATTTCCCTCTACACACTGCTTTAAATGTTTCTCAGAGATTCTTGAACGTTGTGTCTTTGTTCTCATTGGTTTCAAAGAACATTGTTATTTCTGCCTTCATTTCATTATTTACCCAGTAGTCATTCAGCAGCAGGTTGTTCATTTTCCATGCAGTTGTGTGGTTTTGAGTGAGTTTCTTAATCCTGAGTTCTAATTTGATTGCATTGTGGTCTGAGAGACAGTTTGTTGTAATTTCTGTTCTTTTATATTTGCTGAGCAGTGTTTTGGTTCCAATTATGTGGTCAATTTTAGAATAAGTGTGATGTGGTGCTGAGGAGAATGTATATTCTGTTGATTTGGGATGGAGAGTTCTGTAGATGTCTATTAGTTCTGCTTGCTCTAGAGCTGAGTTCAAGTCCTGGATATCCTTGTTAATTTTGTGTCTTGTTGATCCATCTAATATTGACAGTGGGGTGTCAAAGTCTCCCATTATTATTGTGTGGGAGTCTAAGTCTCTTTGTAGACTTAGTCTCTAAGAACTTGCTTTATGAATCTGGGTGCTCCTGTATTGGGTGCATATATATTTTGGATAGTTAGCTCTTCTCATTGAATTGATCCCTTTACCATTATGTAATGGCCTTCTTTGTCTCTTTTGACCTTTGTTGGTTTAAAGTCTGTTTCATCAGAGACCAGGATGGCAACCCTGCTTTTTTTTGCTTTCCATTTGCTTGGTAGATCTTCCTCCATCCCTTTATTTGAGACTATGTGTGTCTTTGAACGTGAGATAGGTCTCCTGAATACAGCACACTGATGGTTCTTGACTCTTTATCCAATTTGCCAGTCTGTGTATTTAACTGGGGCATTTAGCCCATTTACATTTAAGGTTAATATTGTTATGTGTGAATATGATCCTTTCATGATGATGTTAGCTGGTTATTTTGCCCATCAATTGATGCAGTTTCTTCATAGCATCGATGGTCTTTACAATTTGTCGTGTTTTTGTGGTGGCTGGTACCAGTTGTTCCTTTCCATGTTTAGTGCTTCCTTCAGGAGCTCTTGTAAGGCAGCCCTGGTGGTGACAAAATCTCTCAGCATTTGCTTGTCTGTAAGGGATTTCATTTCTCCTTCACTTATGAAGCTTAGTTTGGCTGGATATGAAATTCTGGGTTGAAAATTCTTTTCTTGGGGTGGAGCCAAGATGGCCGAATAGGAACAGCTCCGGTCTACAGCTCCCAGTCTGAGCGACACAGAAGACGGGTGATTTCTGCATTTCCGTTTGAGCCACTGCTGCTGACACCCAGCCAAACAGGGTCTGGAGTGGACCTCTAGCAAACTCCAACAGACCTGCAGCTGAGGGTCCTGTCTGGTAGAAGGAAAACTAACAAACAGAAAGGACATCCACACCAAAAACCCATCTGTACATCACCATCATCAAAGACCAAAAGTAGATAAAACCACAAAGATGGGGAAAAAACAGAGCAAAAAAACTGGAAACTCTAAAAAGCAGAGCACCTCTCCTTCTCCAAAGGAACGCAGTTCCTCACCAGCAACGGAACAAAGCTGGACAGAGAATGACTTTGACGAGTTGAGAGAAGAAGGCTTCAGATGATCGAACTACTCCGAGCTACAGGAGGAAATTCAGAACAATAGCAAAGAAGTTAAAAACTTTGAAAAAATATTAGATGAATGGATAACTAGAATAACCAATGGAGAGAAGGGCTTAAAGGAGCTGATGGAGCTGAAAGCCAAGTATCAAGAACTACGGGAAGATTGCAGAAGCCTCGGTAGCCGATGCGATCAACTGGAAGAAAGGGTATTGCTGATGGAAGATGAAATGAATGAAATAAAGCAAGAAGGGAAGTTTAGAGTTTAAAAGAATAAAAAGAAACGAACAAAGCCTCCAAGAAATTTGGGACTATGTGAAAAGACCAAACCTACGTCTGATTGGTGTACCTGAAAATGATGGGGAGAATGGAACCAAGTTGGAAAACACTCTGCAAGATATCATCCAGGAGAACTTCCCCAATCTGGCAAGGCAGGCCAACATTCAGATTCAGGAAATACAGAGAACACCACAAAGACACTCCTCAAGAAGAGCAACTCCAAGACACATAATTGTCAGATTCACCAAAGTTGAAATGAAGGAAAAAATGTTAAGGGCAGCCAGAGAGAAAGGCCATCTTACCCACAAAGGGAAGCCCATCAGACTAACAGCTGATCTCTCGGCAGAAACTCTACAAGCCAGAAGAGAGTGGGGGCCGATATTCAACATTCTTAAAGAAAAGAATTTTCAACCCAGAATTTCATATCCAGCCAAACTAAGCTTCATAAGTGAAGGAGAAATAAAATACTTTACAGAAAAGCAAACGGTGAGTGATTTTGTCACTACCAGGCCTGCCCTAAAAGAGCTCCTGAAGGAAGCACTAAACATGGAAAGGAACAACCAGTACCAGCCCCTGCAAAAACATGCCAAATTGTAAAGACCAGCGAGGCTAGGAAGAAACTGCATCAACTAATGAGCAAAATAACCAACTAACATCATAATGACAGGATCAGATTCACACATAACAATATTAACTTTAAATGTAAATGGGCTAAATGCTCCAATTAAAAGACACAGACTGGCAAACTGGATAAGGAGTCAGGACCCATCAGTGTGCTGTATTCAGGAAACCCATCTCACGTGCAGACACACACACAGACTCAGAATAAAGGGATTGAGGAAGATCTATCAAGCAAATGGAAAACAAAATAAGGCAGGGGTTGCAATTCTAGTCTCTGATAAAACAGACTTTAAACCAACAAAGATCAAAAGAGACAAAGAAGGCCATTACATAATGGTAATGGGATCAATTCAACAAGAAGAGCTAACTATCCTAAATATATATGCATCCAACACAGGAGCACCCAGATTCATAAAGCAAGTCCTCAGTGACCTACAAAGGGACTTAAACTCCCACACAATAATAATGGGAGATTTTAACACCCCACTGTCAACATTAGACAGATCAACGAGACAGAAAGTTAACAAGGATATCCAGGAATTGAACTCAGCTCTGCACAAAGTGGACCTAATAGACACCTGCAGAACTCTCCACCCCAAATCAACAGAATATACATTTTTTTCAGCATCACACCACACCTACTCCAAAATTGACCACATAGTTGGAAGTAAAGCTCTCCTCAGCAAATGTAAAAGAACAGAAATTATAACAAACTGTCTCTCGGACCACAGTGCAATCAAACTAGAACTCAGGATTAAGAAACTCACTCAAAACCGCTCAACTACATGGAAACTGAACAACCTGCTCCTGAATGACTACTGGGTACATAACGAAATGAAGGCAGAAATAAAGATGTTCTTTGAAAACAATGAGAACAAAGACACAACATACCAGAAACTCTGGGACACGTTCAAAGCAGTGTGTAGAGGGAAATTTATAGCACTAAATGCCCACAAGAGAAAGCAGGAAAGATCCAAAATTGACACCCTAACATCACAATTAAAATAACTAGAAAAGCAAGAGCAAACACATTCAAAAGCTAGCAGAAGGCTAGAAATAACTAAAATCAGAGCAGAACTGAAGGAAATAGAGGCACAAAAAACCCTTCAAAAAATTAATGAATCCAGGAGCTGGTTTTTTGAAAAGATCAACAAAATTGATAGACCGCTAGCAAGACTAATAAAAGAAAGAGAGAAGCATCAAATAGATGCAATAAATGAAAAAGGGGACATCACCACTGATCGCAGAAATACAATCTACCATCAGAGAATACTACAAACACCTCTATGCAAATAAACTAGAAAATCTAGAAGAAATGGATAAATTCCTCGACAAATAGACCCTCCCAAGACTAAACCAGGAAGAAGTTGAATTTCTGAATAGATCAATAACAGGTTCGGAAATTGTGGCAATAATCAATAGCTTACCAACCAAAAAGAGTCCAGGACCTGATGGATTCACAGCCGAATTCTACCAGAGGTACAAGGAGGAACTGGTACCATTCCTTCTGAAACTATTCCTATCAATAGAAAAAGAGGGAATCCTCCCTAACACATTTTATGAAGCCAGCATCATCCTGATACCAAAGCCTGGCAGAGACATAACCAAAAAAGAGAATTTCAGACCAATATCCTTGATGAACATTGATGCAAAAATCCTCAATAAAATACTGGCAAACTGAATCCAGCAGCACATCAAAAAGCTAATCCAACATAATCAAGTGGGCTTCATCCCTGGGATGCAAGGCTGGTTCAACATACGCAAATCAATAAATGTAATCCAGCATATAAACAGAGCCAAAGACAAAAACCACATGATTATCTCAATAGATGCAGAAAAGGCCTTTGACAAAATTCAACAACGCTTCATGCTAAAAACTCTCAATAAATTAGGTATTGATGGGACGTGTCTCAAAATAATAAGAGCTATCTATGACAAACCCACAGCCAATATCATACTGAATGGGCAAAAACTGGAAGCATTCCCTCTGAAAACTGGCACAAGACAGGGAGGCCCTCTCTCACCACTCCTATTCAACATAGTGCTGGAAGTTCTGGCCAGAGCAATCAGGCAGGAGAAGGAAATAAAGGGTATTCAATTAGGAAAAGAGGAAGTCAAATTGTCCCTGTTTGCAGATGACATGATTGTATATCTAGAAAACCCCATCGTCTCAGCCCCAAATCTCCTTAAGCTGATTAGCAACTTCAGCAAAGTCTCAGGATACAAAATCAATGTACAAAAATCACAAGCATTCTTGTACACCAATCACAGACA